>NC_135538.1:78139322-78449322 GCF_045843805.1 Urocitellus parryii | reverse complement strand
ACCGCACCCAGCAGCTAGTTGAACTTCTTACATGACATGTAAGGTCATTAAGAAATCAAAATGAAAGCTATCAGTTCTTGTTGACTAGTCTCTAAAGGAGTATTGTGTCAATTACACCACACTTGGTTGATCCAAGCAATCAGGGAGAAGGAAAAAGATCCCCTCCTAATGTGGATAATGTCAAAGAACTGCAGTCATCCTTAATCAACCACAGTCGCATTGAGATAAAACATTTTAGTTCTCTTGTTAGTTAAAATCTTTGATAGTTTTACTAATTTTTGTCTGAGTGATCTATCAGTTTCTAACTTCTGTTAAAATTTCTCATACTGTTATCTTTGTAGATTTGTTAATACTCTGTAATATCTTCTTATAGTTTTGTCAATTTTTTAAAATGTATTTTTAAGCTAAGAAAATGAGTTCATACTCAGCTAGAATGTTTTGAGATTTCCCATGAATTATATTTTCTCGTATCACTAAATGATGCTACTTACTCCCAAGGCTTTCTACTTTCCAAGGACAGTCCTGCTTTATGCTTATTCTGCTGAAAAATTAACAGTGACCTCTCTCACTTTCAGACATGTCCCTTAGATAACAAATCATCAGTGACCCTACAAATTATTTTGTTTTATAGTTGTCCATTTTTAATGTTTAATGTAACATTATTCTTTGTTTTAAAGATTTCCTACGTTGTTGAATTTTTATTAAATATTTTCTTCAATCTATTCTCAACGTTCCTTTACTAGCGTGTTCAGATCATTTTCTTTAATTTTGATTACTGGTATTTGGACTTGTTATGAGCATCTTCCTGTCCTCCATTTGCCAAATTTAATTTTAGTTTTCTTTCTGATATATCAAGTTTATAACTTCCTTTTTTTTCCAAAGGAAATTACAAATTCTGTTTCTGCCCTTTTAGTAGTGACCCTCGATTGTTTTAAACATAGCTCTGTTAACAAAGCCAAAGTTAATCACTATGAAAGTCTACATAGTTTCCTAAACAATACAAGAATTTGAGAATATCGTCACTCCAAACCCTTCCTATCATACAAGTTATTTTTGTCTGGCATTATGGCTACATATTTTTTAACTTCCCAAATTAGTCATTATAAATAGTATTGTTTAACGCAGTCAGTCATTTTATTGAGACTTGAACACATTTAATGCTTTCTTTGAACATAAATCCTCTGGAACTTCATTTTTTACTCTGAATTCAATTTCTTTCTTCCTGCTATTTATCTTTTAAATGTGCTTCAGTGAGAACTTGTTAGGCTTAAAGGCTCTTAGATTTTGTTCATTTGAAAATGTCCATATTTCATCATCATTCTTGTTCAGTAATTGAGGCAAGGTATACAGTGTCAGCTAGCAGTCGTTTCCTCTTTGCACTCTGAAGATAGTTTATTATTTTCTGTCTTCTTTTGTTGCTCTTGAAAAGTCACCTCTAGATCTAATCAATAGTCTGTCTCCCCCATCTGTTTTTAAGATCTTTTATTTATCTGTGTTCTGCAGTTATACTAACATGTGTCTAAGTCGAGTCTTCTATTTTTTGTTGCTGTTTTGTTAAATCAATTTTGTTGTGGTACAATTTACATTTAGTAAAATACTCATGTAAACTATACATGTTGATAAGATTTGTAAAATTTACAAACCAAAACAATTAAAATATATAACATATTCATAATCCAAGTGTTCTTTTGGTGTTCCTTCCACTCATCATCCCAAAACTTGGTTTCTCCTTTCTATAACTTAGGATATTCTTTCCTAGAATTTCCTTTATAAATGAATTAATGTATTACATATTCTCTTATATTTCCCTAATTTTTCTCAGCATACTATATTTGAGAATCATCCATATTATTGCACATATCAAAATACATTTTCTTGTAAGGTTTTATAGTTTTGATTTTTATATTTATGAATTTTATATACATCTTTTTTATTTTTTATTTGTTCTTTTTTAGATATGCATGACAGTGGAATGTATTTTGACATATTATACATACATGGAGTATAACATTCTAATTAGGATACCCTTCTTGTGGTTGTACATGATATGGAGTTTCACTGGTGGGGTATTCATATGTGAATATAGGAAAGTGAAATCCAATTAATTCTACTTCCTATACATCTTAGACTTAATTTTTGTGTTCAGTACTGGGAAGAAGTAAAGTTTATCTGTTTTGAAAATGTTTTTCTAATTCATTGCTTGCTGTATAGCATCATTTGTTGAAAAAATAAAAATAAAAGTTGTCCTGTCCCATTAAATTGCCTTGGGATTAATTAACCATATATGTACATATTTCTGCACTTTCTATTTTTTCCATTGATTTATATGTTTAGCCTTAAGTCAATTTCACACTGTCTTATTTAACGTAGCTTTACAGTAAGTATCGAAATCAGGTAGTATGACTTATCTTCCCACCCTCCCCTTCCTCCTCCTTCTGGGTAAGGGGCACTGGGACATTATTGCAGAGAAACCTCATTCACTTCAGCCTTCTACATCTTGTGAGAGTACATCTAATTCGATGAACCCAATTTGCAAACAGAACTTTACTAAAAGCGAGCCATGGAAGGTAGTTTCCTGTTTTCCAGCCCTTCCAAAATGAAGCATAGTAGAAAGGAGGTCAAGTGGGCAGTCCCCCACATGGGCATGCATGCCTTTGGCAGAGGTAGGGCTTATTTGGGAAAACTAGTGTAGATCACAATGTTGTTTAGATGGCACAATCAGAAAAAAGTTATTGACTATCCTTAAGGGAATGCTAACCAACTCTTCTCCAATACAGGAAATACCTACCTGGTGATCAAAAATAAATATGCTGCTAAGTTAGAGTGCCCTCTCCCTTACAAAGATCTGGAGGCTCAAGAAGACATGCATTTCTTCTCTGAATTCCATGATTTCTGCTCTTTCTTTGCTTTTCCCATCACGATAGCTCTCTGACAACCCAAAAGGCAACTTGTCCATGAATGTGGCCTTCCTGAGTCACCTGCATCTGAGTCAATGTCTCTATCTTCTAAGTGCTAAATTTTCCATTTAAATACACCTCTTGGGTGACACAAAATTACCTTGAAGGAGTTTAAGACATGCCATCTCAAAATATGCTGCACTGATGTATTATTTCAAGTTCTAATCACTTAAGAGCTGTAACTTCAGAAAGTGTCACTTGGTCTAAATTTCCCTCCATGCAGAAAGTCACAGAGATTCTCTTGGGAGGGACGTCCTTCACATACCAAGGCTAGAAAACAGCTCCGATCATCCGAGACTGGTAACTGGGGCCGCAATGAACTTGAACAAACAGCAGTAATCCTTACACCCCAGTAGCTTCTATATCTCCTCTTACATATCTCTTAGATAACATCCCTAGAGTTTACTACCCTGGTCCAAAAACCCATTTGTCTTGTCATTCCCTCACAGATATACTATTCTTTGCCTAGAAAGTATAAAAGTATTATACTTTGGTCATTTCTTCAGACTCTAGTCTCTTGTGAAGATCGCTATGAACATGTACAATTAATAAAGTATGCATTTCTCTTGGACTTGGGCTGTTTTGTTGTTGTTGTTGTTTGAACCACAGATTGAACCCAGGGATGTTTAAGCACTGAGTCCTTTTTTATATTTTACTTAAGAGACAGGGTCTCGCTGAGTTGCTTAGAGCCTCTCCAAATTGCTGACACTGGCTTTGAACTCATGATCCTCCTCCTCAACCTCCCAAACCACTGGGATTACAGGCATGTGCCACCACATTCAGCCTTGTCTCTAGTTAATCAGCTGTTTTACTAATTGGGCTCCTAGATTCAGCCAAAAAGCCCATATAAAAATAGAGCGGAAGGTGAGAATCTCTCTTCTCTATGACTCATAACTGGATTAGATGTGATACAGGATTAGATATAATGGCACTTCCCCACTTTTAATGGACTTTTGCTAATACCATTTAGAAAGAATCTTCTATTGTGGGTAAACCCTTGTCATTTCCAGTCAAGGAAACAGTATTTCTTCAAATTTAGATAATGTCATTTTTCAATTAAGCCTGAAAATTTGAGGAAGATCTGATTTTTCAAGAATATTGTCTACTACCTACTCCTTACATCATTTTGCATACTATCGAATATAACGGCAAACTGGTTTTTTATTTTCAGTTTTGGGGTTTGAAACCATGGCTTTATACATGAGACACAAGCACCCCACCACTAAGCTACACCTCCAGCTCCACTGATGTGTTTGTTTGCAGCAGGGATTGAACCCAGGGGCACTTACAACTGAGCCATATCCCCACCTTTTTATTTATTCATTTTTTTATTTTAACAAAGGGTCTCACTAAAGTGCTTAGACCCTTGCTAATTTGCTGAGGCTGGCTTTGAACTTTTGATTTTCCTGCCTCAGCCTCCCAAGTGGCTGGAATTATAGGTGTGCATGACTATGCTTGGCTGATTTTTAAACTTAAAAATACATATTACATCATTCAAGATAAATAATTACTAAAATGTACTTATGCTTTATAACCCACATCCATTGCTTCCTGGCTTGTATCATTGGTCAAGATATAATTTGATTTCCTGTTTCTTTTCCTTTTAATTAAGATGTAACTCTAACACCAATAGTATTAGAATTGCTATTTAGTTTTAAAGATTATTATTTTTATCATTTCCTCACAAATGGGTTTACCAAAGGAGAAGGAGGATAAATTGTTTATATTTTTAATAAGTTGTAGCATGTGTATATCTCTTTTTACATTGCAATTAAAATAAAACATGACTTTGAGATTATAAAACAGACGAAATAATATTGAAAGAAACAAAATTGTAACTTTCTAAATCTGTAGTGAGTCAGAAAATGAAGTAAAGTCACAAGAGGAGTGTGGAATCATCTTAACTCTCCTCTTTTCTAAGACAGGAGCCTGGTGGTTAGTGCCCTGCTTCTCTAACACTCATCCTCTGGAAACATGGAGCAGCCTGGAAGCCAGGAAAGAAGACTCTTCTTTGTGATGAGAGGGGGAAATGACCCTCACCCCTTCTGCACACTGCAGATGTGTCTTGGAATTGAGTCCATGTAGAAGCAGTTACATGCTTCTCAAAGTAAAAGTAGAGCTGTAGGCATCTATGACTAAATTCTACCAGAGCTTCCTGAATTTTAGCATAAGAACCATCAGTGAGCAGATTAAAAACAAGCATTTAATCTGATGCAGTTCTGATTGGTTATCCAAGAAAACACATTTTATCTAGACCTTCAGTTGGTCCTAACACAAGTAGTTGAATGACTAAACCGAAAATTTTTGTAAAGGAATTTACTGGATGGTGCTTTTAATCTAATATTTTAAGAATGAGCATCTTATGTGTTTGTGCATGAGTTTTCATCCTTTGTCACCACCCCCATGAGATTGGAGATACTATTCCCATTTTACAGATAATAAACCTGAGAGATCGAGGTCCCTCCATCAATGCCAATGGTCAATGCCAGAGCTAGAACAATAACATAAGCCTTCTTCCCTGAGTCCAATACTCTTCTCACTCTGTCATGTGTTTCCTTTTATTTATATGTCAGTTTATTTATTTTTGAAGTGGTAGGGACTGAACCCAGGGCCTTGTGCATTCTAGGTCAGCACTCAACCACTGAGCTACATTTCCAGCCCTTGCCTTGTGACTCCTTTTGCCCACACGAGAGCTGGATGTCAATGAGGCATGAAGCCACAGGAGCAAGAGGGAGTGCCTTCATAAGGCGAGTGGGTGCTGGCGGAAGGGCGATTAGCCTTCTGCCATTCTAAGCATATCTGTTTTTTTTCCTCTCCCTTTTTTCCTGCTGTAGAAGTATACTTAAGTTCATTACCTACCATAGTGCAGGCTTGGGATCCACTATAGTCTACTGTATTTTTTTTTTAAACAAAGAATGCACATTTCCAAGTTTCCCACCTCTGTAAATACTCACCCCTGGATAGAGCTATTCCCTCCTGTGTGCAGTCACTGTACTTTCTGTCCTCCGCATTTGCCTACATATTCAATTGTATATGATTATAGTCATCCCTTCCCGAGGGAGCTTATCTGACAGAAAATTATAAGGTATGGAAATTGCTGTGCATCTTTTCTGAAACCTAGAGAATTTTCAGGATAAAAGGAGTTATTTATTAAAAAATATTTAGAGAGTATAAAAAGAAAAGAAGGCAGAAATAAGAGACAGAGGATGCCTGATGGGCCACAGTAACAATAACCATTAGATTTTTATGCCTCTAGATGTGTACTGGTGCCTGCCAGGAACTCACCGCTGGTCCAGGAAGACCTATCATGGGACTTCCAGGGACAGTCAAGACACTGAAAGTATACAAGGGGCATGAGACCTGGGAAAATGATGCATTTTTCCTCCTAGCTATGTTAACTTCAACCAGTACAGCAACTTTATACTGCTAAAATTTTGGAGGAAACAGATTCTGGAATTTGATCGTAAATAAGAGTGAACAGGTAGCTACCAGTTATCTACTACATGTATGGGAGGAAAGACTTCTGCTCTACCCTCTTAGTTCTGTGGCCAGCCCTGAGCATTAATCTGATAAAAGAAAAGTATACACATTTTATTTGATATTAGTATTATTACATGTATATAGAGACCTTCATATATAAGAAATGAAAACCTAAAGAAGCAGAGAGTCCTGAGAGCTTGTATGCCATTTTAGCACAAAACAATAAATTTTAGCGATCGGACAAGACAAAGGAGTATGGACTAAGGGCAGTAAATTGTGGGAAAGTAATTAGGAAATCTATGGGGGAAACTAATAGTAGATAAGGGTTATTTTAGTAAGTTCGTATGGATTCATCTCCATGCCGACCTTCATGTCCAGTGATAAGAACATTCTCCTCTTTTGGATATAGAAAGGGTGCTTTTCTTGTGGGAAATTTATGTCCTGCTTTTGGTTGAAAGGAGATGGCAGAGTTCCTTTTCTGCATCTGCAATTTCTCAATTGCCTTCAGTTTCCAAATAATGAATGCACTAAAGTGGCATATTTGGAGGTGGCATTTTCTGATCCCCTTCACCATTAATCATTTAGAATGTATAAGATTAGCAGTGATAAATCCTACTTTACAAGGAGGAAAATAAATGCTTTGTTTTTGCACAAATATTACAACAGTAACTCATAAAGTATATGTATTCATCCATTCTGTCATCTGTAGATTAAAAAATATATTGTTATTAGACATGGGCACATCAAAGGATTGTGTCTGGGATGGAACCAGGGTCAGGATTTCTGAGCAGTTCAAGTAATTGGCTGCTAATGGTTGGTCCTAGGGTCCTAGAGACATGGTGCCCAGGACAGATGAGCTGCTCATGGCGTTCAGAAATGTTTGAGGATTTTAAGAGCATTACTTGGTTTCAAAGTAGAAGAAGGAAACTACAGAAGGAAAACTAATTAGTAGTTTGCTAAATGTGTATGAAATATAATATTATACCAATTTTATTAATGTACTATTCATAAAATTTTCATCCCATCCATTTGATTTCATTACTTTGGCAGGAATTCCCAATTACACTTGATGATGTGTGATAAATCAGAGTAGATCACTCTACAGTACTCATAGTAGTCAAATCATTTAACAGACAAATTATTAATGATCCTAAAATTCAAAACTATATATTTATTATGGTTAACAGGTACAGTGGGTTTGTTTTCTTGTGTGTGTGTGTGTGTGTGTGTGTGTGTGTGTGTGTGTGTGTGTAGGGCTGCAGAAAATTTAAAATGGCCATGCTGGGTTCTATACTGTTCAATAAATTTATTATGAAAAATATAATTACATGCATTAAAGAGTAAAGAAAGAAACCAAGACCAGAGAATACTTTAATTTATATTTATTTGTTATATTTTTTGACAGTGATAGGTATTCAAGCCAGGGCTTCACACAAGTGAGGCAAGTGTTAGACCACTGCCCTTTTTATTTTATTTTGAGACAAGGTCTCATCAAGTCGCCCAGGCTAGCGTTGAACTTGTGATCCCCCTGCCACAACTTCCCAAGTAGCTGGGATTGTAGGAGTACACCACTGCATCTGGTTGGAATAACATTTATTCATAATAGGAAAGTAAGAGTTGTTCACTGTAGGAAGTTTTTTAAAAAAATGTTTTTTCTTGGTGGTACTGGGGATTGAACCAGGGCCTTGTGCATGTGAGGCAAGCACTCTACAAACTGAGCTACATCCACCGCCCCTGTAGGGAGTTTTGATATAAACATTTATAACCCTTTGCAGAGATTTCTACCACAAACACTGAATGTATCTTTTTTTTTAAAAAAAAAAAAAAGGAAAAAATTTGTTCTGACATTCCTAAAAACATTTCAAAGTTTTAACTATTTTTAAAAAATTTGTTGGCAACGGGGATTGAATCCTGATGTGCTTTTACCATTGAGCTACATCCCCAGACCTTTTAATTATTTATTTATTTTTGTTTATTTATTTATTTTGAGACAGGGTGTCATTAAGTTGCCCAAGCTGGATCCTCTTGCCTCAGCCTCTTGAGCAGCTGGCTTTACAGGTGTGAGCCACTGTGCCCAAACTCTACTTCTTAATATTAATATTTGGATGCCAATTTTTGCTTTGTGTTATATTTACAGCTAAGTATGAATGATGTTAAATGAGCCAATATTAAAGTTAGGATTAGGATTTAGTATTTTGTACATCAAATTGTAATGATGGTGTTAGATGTTTAGTCTCATATGTGTTGTTGATTCCAGCAGCTTGAATTTCTTATCTGTATTCTAAACAACTGAACTACACTGTAAGATAAGTATATTCAGGAGATTCTACAAGAGTCAAAATATCTCTTCACTTATCAGTACATTGGTAGTTACCAGTAATTTTTTTGTATACATCATGTAAGGCTATTGCTAAATTGTTTTAAATGGCAAAACATCCTTTCTATATTTTCTTATTCTTCTATTCTTATTATTCAAATTATTTTCTGAATGAGATGGTTAAAGCTGAAAAAATCATTAATTTAATGTATACTTCATTTTAGTAAAGAGCTACTGCTCAGAATACCAACTCAAAATCACTATCAACTATCATAGCAATATAACTAAACGTTCTGCTTTAAAAAGTACTGTTTTTAGACTGGAAGAAAATATTTGATAGCTCCTCTCCTGCAGAGGATTAATACCTACAATACATAAGGAACTAAAAAAACTGTATATAAAAAAATCAAATGAATTATACATATACTTCTCAAAAGAAAAAATACAATGGCCAACAAATATATGAAAGAAACGTTCAACATCTTTAGTGGTTAGGGAAATGCAAATCAAAATTACACTGAATTTCATCTCATATCAGTCAGAATGTCAGTCATCAAGAATACATATAATAATAAATGCTGGAGAGGATGTGGAGGAAGAGGAACACTTTTACATTATTGGTGTAGAAAAGTACAACCACTATGGAGACCAATATGGCGGTTCCTTAAAAGACTAGGCATGGAACCATCATATGACCTAGCTATACCACTCCTCAGTATTTATCCTAAAGAATTAAAGTCATCACACTACAGTGATACTTGCATACCTATGGTTATAGGATCACAATTCACAGTAGCCAAACTATGGAACCAAGCCTAGGTGTCCATTAACAGATGAATGGATAAAGAAAATGTGGTATATATACACAATGGAGTTTTATTCAGCCATAAATAAAGATGAAGTTATGTCATTTGCAGGAAAATGAATGGAACTAGAGACCATTATGGTAAGTGAAATGTCAAACTCAGAAGGTCAAGGGTTGTATGTTTTCTCTCCTATGTGGAAGTTAGAGAGGAAAAAGGAAAAGAAAGGTGTGAGTTTTGGGGGGTAGAAATCTCATGAAAATCAAAAGACAGTAAAGTAGAGGAAAGTGACCAGAGGGAGAGAGGTGGGGAAGGAGGCCGGTAGTGCTGGGAAGTGATATTGACTGAATTGTTATGTGCCTGTATGTATGTGTAACAACAAATCTATCATTATATACAATTATAAAGCACCAATAAAATATGTGGAAAAATACTTTTCTTAAACTGGTATTATTACATAATGATAGTGTTGGAAGGATTTTTAAAATGGACATTTAAGAAGAGTCATACTCATACCTCATAGGTCTTTCACATCATGTTTCTAGTACAGCCTGAGGAAGTGCTATCTCTCAGAAATGAAGATGACATCATTAAATCAACTTCATTACTTCGGTTATTTCCTAGAGGGATTATGAAAGATATGAAAGTTTAAAAGCTAGCACAATCTTGGCATACATATAGCCATTAATATGATCACCTCAAGAGGCCTTTGAGATATGGCCAAAAGGCTATATCTGATTATTGTGTTTTATTCTGATATTATACTCTAAAAGCAGTGTTGAAACATAGTGGGATAATACCAGTCCCATCTATGTGAATTGATTTCCCAAGTATTTATTGAGGCTTTCTTTGTGCCAGCAATATAAGGATGAAAAAGACAGAGGAGGAGGGCTTCTGGTCTCAGTGTGGAGGTTTGAAGTATGAATAGACATCGGCAAGGGTGAGAGGCAGTATTCTAAGCATGTATAAATACAAAAGTCAAAATAAAAGTGGGAATATTTCTCATCTGCAGGAGCATAGAATTAAAGGAAGAGGATGGAAATGAGACTGAAGAATTTGGCAGGATCGTGGAGATGGTGTCTCTGTGGGGAAGCCCAGGACAGCTGGCAACATTGGTAGATGAGCAGCAGCTGTAATAGGGGTCATTAGGAGGCCATTAGAAGGTCCCCCAGAGCCATTGGCTGAGGACCCTGAGGAAGGTGAGACTGAGTGATTCTGAGGAGCTGCATTAACCCTGTCCAAAAGAGTTGGATGTTCATATGGGATAACATGACATCTGGTCTGACCTTGAATCTTTAAAAAGTAATCAATTCCCAGTGTAGATCTAGCTCTGAATGGCAAAACTTTGTAGGGCAATTTAGGATTATAAACTTAGCTCTAGAAGACAAGATTTCTTCTGCAAGTACAAAGCACAAGTAAAGATTTTTAAATTGTAAACATTTTAAAATTTAAATTGTAAAGCATTGATTTTAAGAGCCTACTGTTCATCAAAAGACTTCATAGAGAAATAAAAAAGACAAAATACAAATTGGGAGAAAATATTTGCTACACATATAACTGATAAAGATAGTTGGGCTATATAAGAAATTATTACAAATCAGTAAGAAAAGGACTATCAATCAATCCAGTAGAAAATGGGCAAATGATGTAAAAAATATTTCACAGAAGACAAATGGCCTGTGAATGTATTTTAAAATGCTCAAACTTAAAATCTGAAAACCATTAAGTATAATACACAATGTAATACTATAAAAAAGACAATGACCATATGGTCATCCCAAAAGACACAGAAAAAGCATTTGACAAAATTCAACACTTTTCAAGAAGAAAAAATTTTCAATAAATTAGAATTAATAGAGAAATTCCAGAATCTAATTAGGGGTATCTAGGGAAAAACCCAGTTGTCATCATACTTAATGGTGACACACTGAATGCTTTCTTCTTACCAGGAATAAGAAAAGGATTTCTACTCTTGTTGTTCTCTTTAGGGTTGTATTGAATCCTTTTGCCAGGGCAACTAGGCAAGAAAAAAACAAAAGATATCCAGATTCTAAAGGAGGAAGTAAAATTATCTCTATTTGTAGATTACATAATCTTGTATTTAGAAAACACCAAGAATTCCACTAAAAACAAAACAAGACATCTATTAGGACTAATAATTGAGTTCAGCTGAGTTGTAGGACACAAGATCAATTTACTAAAAATCAGTTGTCATTCTGCACAGTAACAATCAAAAAGCAACATAAAACCAAGAAAACAATGTCATTTATAATAGCAACTAAAAGAATAAAATATTTAAGAATAAATTAATAGAAATCTGAAATTTATGCCCTGAAAATTGCAAAACCTTTTTGAAGGAAATTAAAAGAAACCCAAATAAATGGAAGGATATTTTGTGTTCTCAAGTTGGAAGACAGCATTGTAAGATGGCAGGCAGTACTCTACAAATTGATCTATAGATTTAATGTAATCCCTATCAAAATCCCAGCTGTCTTTAGAGAAATTGAGAGACTGAACCTAAAGTTTATATGGAAATCAAAGAGACCCTGGATAGACAAAACAATCTTGTAAAAGAAGTTGGAGAACTCCCACTTTCCAATTACAACTTATTTCAGTGCTGTAGTAATGATGAAACTCTGGTACTGTCATAGTGAGAGACTCACGTGCAGATCATTGGAATAGAACGAAGAGTTCAGTCCTTCACATTTGGGGTCAATTGATTTTTGACAAGGCTGCCAAGACAATTCAGTGAGGAAAAAGTCTTTTTCAAGAAAAGTTGCTGGAGCTGGGCACGGTGGTGCACACCTGTAATTCCAGTGGTTTAGGAGGCTGAGACATAAGGATTGCAAGTTCAAAGCCAACCTTAGCAACTTAGTAAGGCCCTAAGAAGCTTACTGAGACCCTATTTCAAAATAAAAAATGAAGAAAAGGGGTGGAGATGTAGCTCAGCAGTTTAGTGCCTGCCACAGAGTGTAATACACAGTACAAAAAAAGAAAGAATAAAAGTAAAGGTGCTGGGACAACTGCATATCCACATGCAAAACAGTGAAATCAGACCTCTGCTTTACACCACCACACAATAATTAACTCAAAAATGGATCGTCTAATGTGAAAGTCGAAAGTGTAAAACTCTTAGAAGAAAACAGGCATAAGTCTTCATGACCTTGAACTAGGCAGTGATTTCTTTGATGTGATACAAAAGCATATGCAACAGAGTAAAAAACATTGATTGGACATCCTCAAAATTTAGAACTTTTGTGTTTCAAAGGAGACCATTAGGAAAGTGAAAAGACAACTGAACAAATGGTAGAAAATGTTTGCAAATTCCATATCTGATAAAAAAACTTGTATGCAGAATATGTAACAAAACCCAATTTAAAAATAAGCAAAGGATCAGAATAAATATTCCTCCAAAGAAGACACACAAATGACCCATATACAAATGAAAAGATGCCCAATATCACCAGCCACCAGGGAAATGCAAATAAAGACCACAGAAATACTATTTCACATCTATGAGGATGACAATCATCGAAAGATAGACAATAAGTCAGTGAAGATGTGGTGAAATGGAGACCTTCAAACATTATGCATGTAAACTCTGCAAAACAATGTGGCAGTTTCCTTAAAATGTTAAACATAGATTTACCATAAGACTTAGCAATTCCACTCCTAAAGAGATGTCTAAGAAATAAAATATATGTCCACAGAAAAAAAAATGTATACATGAATGTTGATAACAGCATTATTTGTAAGTCTAAGGATGGAAACAACTAAGATGACCATCAGCAGATGAATGGACAAATAAAATGTGGAATATCCATAAAATGGAAAATTGTATATTCAGCAATAAAAAGGAATAAATTATTGATTACAAGCTACAAACATGAATAAACCTTAAAAGCATCATGCTAAATGGTAGAAGCCAGTTACATAGGACTACATATTGTATGATTCCATTTATAGAAAACACCCAGAGTACATAATCTATTGAAAAATAAAGTCATCAGGGCTGAGGAACTTTGGGCTGGGAGAGTGGGGTAAGAATTGATGCTAAGGGGTACAGTATGTCTTTGTGGGGGGTGATGAAAATATTTTAAAATTGATTATGGTGATTTCAAAAACCTATCCATGAAATACATGAGGATCTTCTGTCAGCATGAAGCTAGGGAGAGATAGGCCTGGTACTGGGAACTTTCCATGCTCTCCCACAGCCAAAGATTGCCCAATGCATGTGACCGTTCCCTCTGCTTTGCTAGGAAGGTTCCTCATAGTAGCTCTGGATATGGGTTTAACATGTTAGGAACTGAACAGCCCAACTTTTAACCTTTTTTGGAGAAGAACATTCTGTAGAATCTCTTTGATGTTTCCCAATATAGATAAAGCCAGGTGCAGGCTCCATTTTGTCTAGAAGCTTGATCTGTCTGATCAGCTTGCCCGTCCTGCCCCGGCTTTTGAAATCACTTTCTGTGTTCTGTCATTTTTTTGCTGTTTTATTTCTCTTAGCTTTTATTTCTCAGCCAGCCCATTCCACCAAGGGGAACCCCATTCCCACTGCCCGGGCGGGATGGGATGTGGGCAGGAGGTGATGGCTGCATAACTCTGCATAAACTAAAAATAATTGAATTGTGTACTTTAAATGAGTGCAATGTAAGGTATGTGAATTTAGTAGAAAACTTGTTATAAAAATTAAAAAGCAGTCAATCTCATTCAACACTGGATGGATGAAAATTAAGTCACAATGATATTATTTGATTGTAGACAGTTGGGAAAAAGTTTAAATTTTGGAAAACATCAAGTATTAGCATGATCGCAGAACAACGAAAATTCTCATCCTCTGCTTAGGGAAGTGCAAATGGGAAGCGCTCCTTTGGAAAGCACTTTGGCAATAATTCTTACATACTAACCCAGCAAACTCTTTTCCTGAATTAAATACCAGCAGATGTGTATAATAACATTTATGACAACTCTTTTCATAACAGCAAAAGTCCTGGTGTAACCCAAATGTTCATCCACTGTGGAACAGATTTGGTTGACAGAATAAGCACCTAATTGTTCCATTAAAAAATTGTTCCCCAGGACTACAGATTGGTGCAACCACTCTGGAAAGCAGTAGGGAGATTCCTCAGAAAATAGTTTATACCCAAAGGACTTAAAATCAGCATACTACAGTGACACAACCACATAAAAGTTAATAGCAGCTCAATTCACAGTAGCTAAACTATGGAACCAACCTAAATGTCCTTCAGTAAATGAATAGATTAAGAAAATGTAGTATATATACACAATGGAATATTACTCAGCCTTAAAGAAGAATGAAATTATGACATTTGCAGGTAAATGGGCGAACTTGGAGAATATCGTGCTAAGTGAAATAATCCAAACCCAACAAACCAAAGGCCAAATGTTTTCTCTGATAAGTGGATGCTGATCCATAGTGGGGGAGTAGGGAAGAATGGAAAAACTTGGATTGTGCAGAGGGAAGTGGGGGAGGGCAGGGGTGTGGAAATGGGAAGGAAGGTAGAATGAGACGGACATTATTACCCTACATATATGTATGATTGCATTACCTGTGTGACTTTGCACCACGTATAGCCAGAGGAAGAAGTTGTGCTCCATTTGTGTACAATGTGTCAAAATGCATTCTACTGTCATATATAAATAACTAGAACAAATTTTAAATAAATAAATAAATAAATAAATAAATAAAAATAAAACAAAAACTTCCCCCAGTGAAGGAGAGGACATTCTATAAATAGGAATTAGGTGCTATTAGGGCCAAAAACTACCACCATCACCACAAAACAAATACCCTCTACACACAAGGTTTTGCTTGGTTTTACTTACTTGGTTCAGAACTCATAGGCAATAGAATATGGGTATGGTTGCTTAAATCTCTTAAACTCTTAAAAAGCAGTGCATCCTCTTATTATCCCATCAAAAAGCCCAGATTCATAGAAAGAATGTGACAATACAGAAAATGAGGGCTTGGTGAAATGGACGTTTTCCAGGATAGAGGAGATGGGACTCTGTGGGATGAAGGATTCTGTCTCTTGCCATGCACAGAGGAAAATTAATAGTGGGTTCAAGGCAGCTCACTCTCCTTTTGCCCAGGAAAAGGGCCAGGGGAAGCCGCTGGTGTCTGCATTCTCAAACTAGTTCAGAACCTGCATCCACATTAACTCTCCACCCCTGCACTGGGAAGCTTGGTTGAAAATCAGACTCATCCACCTTCTTCCCATTTTCTGTCTCCTTAGGCACAAAAAGAGAAATTGTCTATCTTCCCTCCGGAAAAAGTACTTTCTTTTCATCTGAACTGGATTCCCAGCGTCTCTTGCCACTAAATTATTCATCTTCTAAATGTGACATTTTTCCAGTTGTCCTTTCCATTAATAAATCCTCATGTGTCTCACCATCTTCCCAGGTGACACTGATGGCATCGATTTGCTCCCTCACTATAACTTCCTCTTCTGTCCTTGATATTTTAAGTCATCTCAGGAGTCCCTCCTCAGTTCTCCCTCTTCCCCACCATCAACTGTAAACAAATCTCAGTGTCAGTTGAAGGATTTCAAGTCCTGCAAACCTGACTCATCCAGCAAGACTATTTACTTCAGGGGGTAAAATCCAGAAATCATGATTTTTATACAATGTTTTTCACATTAAAAGGCAACAGGGAACTTTGCAGGCCACAGAGAGAAGGGGTTTTAAGTGGGCCTGCAAAAACATTAGGGAAAAAAAATCGTGATAAAGTAATGCTTAAGCAATTAAAGTGGATTTTACTTTTAAGATAAAGTTCAACCATTTGATAAATAGGACCAGTTTTATATACAAAGCTTACTTATTCTCACTCAATACCTTGTAACATAACTGAAGAGTAAAAACGCCCTTTAAACTTTCTACTATGTAAAGTTTCTTTGGCCTCCATTCATGTCAATTTTTAACAGTGTTAACCTTTCACAGTACACATCATCTCTCTGAGGAATTCCTGAAATTTTATTTCAAACTGTGAAGGATCTTATATTTATTTTCCTTATTATATTATGTGTTGCTTGTTTTTGTTACTGAAAGCTCCGTCCTTGTCCCCAATAATTTAATAAGGAGGACATGGTTTCGAGAGAAGAGAAAAAGGTTTATTGCTTTGCTAGCAAAGGAGAAGCACAGGGGACTCCTGTCTAGAGGCTGTGATTCTGTCCATCAGGGAGAACAGAGGGCTTTTAAAGAAGCTCTTCAAAGGCTGCATTCCAAGTGTGCCCTCATGCAGGGAATCCCAGATGGGCCTTGTTGGTGTGTTGAAATTCACTTGTTTATTTGGGAGATAGTCACTTTCTAGATCTTCCAGTGACATCTTCTTCCTATGGTGGGTGTGCGCTCAAGGACAGATAACTTGGCCTAGCATGGAAAAAGATAACCTTGTTCCCGGACCCCTGGTTAGGTAGGGGAAGAGGGAGAAGAGGAAAAGAAAAACAAATGCTTTTAAAACAGGCCTTAGAGCAGTGAGGGCTATACTCAAGCAGTGACATGTACCACTGTTAAACCTCCAGTATTTGAGGTGGCTTAAAATAAAACAAATACAAAAATAATGCAACTATATAAAAAGAAAAACACGAAGAACAAATATGCTAGTTTAGTAGGACATGTAGCTACACTGACCACTAAGCTCTGAGCTTCCTAACTGCAAAAGTGGAAGAGGAAACGGAAAACATACCAACATTTCTAATTAGAAAACCAAGTTTTATCTGTTTTCTTTTGAAACCAAATTCTAGAAGTTTATCAAAAAGAAAACTTTAATTTCATTTTATTGGAGGAAAAAAGCATTTTTTCAATACTTACAGTGAGCCAAGATACTAGGATTACAATGTTAAACATTTGAAAATGGTCTGTTAAGAAAGAAGTCTGTTAAGAGAGACAAGAATGAATGAATGAATGCATAAATAAACAAATAAATACAAGTTGCAATTGAGGAAGTGTACAACTAGGGGACTAACCAAGACACAGGAAGGCCTCCCCGAAGAAATGACATTTAAAAAACAAGCATGAGATAAAATATAGTTTCTGTACATAGACATGATTCATGGGAGAACAGGGCCTGGAAATGCTTCTCTGGATCAGATTTTGAAGAGCAGAGACCCAAAATGCATCTGTCAGATATCTTTCTCAGTTATGTAACAAACAGGCAAATTGGAACATAGGCTGCAAATCTGAAATGAATATGCCTAAGTATGAGGACAGGACAGAGCTGACAAAGGATTTTAACATGAGGGCTACTTGAAGTTAGATCCTCCTTAAGTAGCAGAATCTGCTTGAGGAGTCCTTCAGGGGAGTGTGTCTGCCTACTTGAGCCCTTCTCCAAGGTCTCACTTGAGTCAGACTTGGGTCTTATAATTGTCTCCACACCTCCTATTTAACCGAAAGAGAGACTAGTAAGAAATAGAGTTTTAAGATAGAAACAGTTCAAAATCATATTTCAGATTAAATAAATTAGAGATCAAAACCCCAGAGAGGGGGAAAAAAAGTTACTGGAAATCTTTGTTTCTTTGTTCTTTAGTGTGCTGGGAAAGAGTGATCAGAAGAGGAGATCACAAAGGGAGAGATGGAAAAGGTTGAAGATTGGGAGAAGGAGGGGTGCGAGCCTGCCTCTGTGTTAACAGGAATGTGATGTTGAAAAAAACTGACAAGCAGAAACAAGCCTAAATGCTGTTGCCATGGAAACACTGTACCATCTGTGTTCTTACCTAACCTACATTAAAGGGTTATATAACCCGGTAACTGGCTAAATATTAAAGTGGACCTAATAGTGAAACATGTTATTGTTATTATTTTTTTAAAATGGTGACTCTAAGTCAAAATGAAACACTGCACAATCATTCTTTTTTACTTACCTCCAAGAGAGCGCTCTGGGAAGCAATGACATTTTCCCTTAAGGCAGCAAGACATGCCCCCAAGTTCTGCAATGGCCCTGATTTTTCTATCCTTGAGAGTCTATTATTTTTATTTATTTTATAACTAGGCAATGTCAAAATGCTTGAAACCCATATATTGCTACAGTGGCAGTTGATTTACAATTAAATCAAAGGTAGTCTAAAACACAAAAACTGTCCTTTCCAAGAAAAAGGCACTCTCCATTGACCAAAGATAAATCCAATTTTCCTCAAATATATGAATGTGCAAAGAATACACTGTTCCTAGCACAGAGAATATTCGGAATCCATATTCCACATTGGATATGGAGCTTTCTTGTGCAGGAATTATGGCAAGAAGTATGGCATCACAATTAGTCTAAAAATCAGCTCTAAACCATCCCATCTACTCATGGTTTACAACAAGATATATTGGAAATGCCAGGTCACAGATAAGCAGCTTCCAATCATGATGAGCCAGAATGGAACAGGTTTGGGTTTTGCCCAGACCATTTTTCAATTTCTCTAGAAGAACTACTTCTTACGCCAGTCATTTCTAAGTCTGTATTTTCAGCTCTCGGTACTTTCCCATAGATAGCCTTCAGGCACCTCAAAGTCCAACAAGTTTAAAGATAAATTCAACGTTTTCACAACCTATTACATGTCTTGTTTTCTCTATAACAGTTACTATCCAAGCTCAGAAGTTCAAAGCTACCTTCCCTCTGCCTAGGTAACTAAGTGGGTTATCTCAACTATCATATCTTAGCCTAAGCTTTCATCAGTTGCCAAACAGGTATCTTTCTAAAGTTTGTTGGGAAGGTTAAATGAGAAAGTGTATGAAACATGCTCAGAATAGTACCTGGCACTAGAAAATGCTCAGGAAATGGTGACAGTTTCATGAGCATCCCTTGCCAGAAGACTTTGTGTTTTAGTCAGCTTTTTCACTGCTGTGACGAAAGAACCTACCCAGCACAATTGTAGAGGAGGAAAAGTTTATTTTAGGGCTCACAGTTTCAGAGATCTCCATCCATAGATAGGCGGCTGCCTACCTTGGGGCTCAAGGTGAGGCAGAACATCATGGAGGAAGAGTGTGGCAGAGGGAAGCAGCTCACATGATGATCAGAAGCAGAGACAGAGAGAGAGAGAGAGAGAGAGAGAGAGAGAGAGAGAGAGAGAGAGACTCTACTCTCCAGATACAAAATATATATCCCACAGCCACACTCCTAATGAGCCACTTCCTCCAGCCACACCCTACCTGCCTTCAGTTACCACCCAGTTAATCCCATTGGGGATTAATTCACTGGTTAGGTTAAGGTTATAACTGAATTATTTCTCTTCCAAACCTTCTTGCATTGTCTCACACGTGAGCTTATGGGGACACCTCACATCCAAACCATAACACATCCCAAGTTCCTAACCTATATTCCTGAGAACGGTACCTCTCCATTTTCCCCATGATTGTTCTCTGTTCCCTTCATGGCCCTGATTTTACAGAGTATATAATGATTTATCCATAGAAGTTTTCCTGTACTATTGTGTGCTGTGTGTGGGAAGCAGATAACTTGCCTTTTTTTTTTTGTTTTGTTTGGTTCATCATTCTTGGAAGTACTGCAATAGCAGGTCAACTTGTGGGGTGGAAGGAGCAAGCTCCTATTCCATCTTCCTGCTCCAAAAATCCGTTTCATATATTGTCCTTGGATAAAGGATGTATCAGATATTAAACTGACAAGAACAGACACTACACTCAATCTTAGCCAAAAGGCTGAGAAGTGATATAACTTGCCTTTTAGGGTTAGAGGCTTCCAGATAGAGAGAAGGCACACTTGATCAGTATATACAAGCAACATAAGGAGCCCTTCTTTGCACCTGATTGAGATGGCTAGACCCTGGACTTGGAGCAGATGCCTAACAGGATGAGCCATGGAGGGAGGTGGTGATTAGTGTGTTTCACGTGGGAGGAATGGGAATTATTTCAGCTAGGAGGTGGAGTGTAGTTGATGGTTTCCAAAAATGGCTGCATTGTTATTTCACATCCCATAAGCATTTGCAATGTGTCTCTGACACTTTTCTCTTTAAGAGATGGAGTCTATTTTCTCTCTCCTTGAATCTGGGCTAGCTTTGTGAGTTGCTCAGATGAATAAAATGTGGTATAAGTAATGTAGGTCTTACAGCCTCTATATAAAAAGTTTTAAAGCTCTGTTTTTACACTCTGCGAATGCTTCTTCTAAGAATTCTTCCTTGAGACCACAAAACTGTAAGAAAGCCCAGGCTGGCTATTTGGGGTAGTCACACATTTAAGATCAATGTGCCATGGCTGACAGCCCTAGCCAATCTGCCACTCAGGTGCAGCCACATGAGTGATGCCAAGAAAGATCAACAGAAGAATCACAACGCAACACGTGCAACTGTGAGCAAAAAATAAACTACTGAACTATTAATCATATAAATGAATGCCTTAGTAATCTGGTTCCAATCTTCCATTACAGCTCAACTTCTCACTCTGTTCTTGAATTTACATCAAAAAGTATTAAGACAAATATTAAGATCATAACTTTGTTCATAGAGTTTTATACAAGTCATCCTAAATTTGCAAAGCTGTGATAAATCTATAATATTTATAGTAAATTTTAAAATGGGAGTAATTAATTTACTTAAACTAAATTCAAACCTAGATTTAAATTTTAAGTGCTAATAGGAAATATGTGACATGGGAATTCAAGCAGCTGAATGAATATTTTTATGATCCAGTAATTGTTGCTGCAGCGTTCAGCACATGAGAGTCAAAGTGTGAGTTTTGCAAAAAAGACTTTGAACATGTGTCTTTACTCTAGTCAGTTTGATTAAACAAATTCACAAGATAAATTATTCCCACTGAGTGAATCAGGAAACAGAAACAAAAGACTGAAGGCATTATGGCAGATTAGTCACCAGGAAGCATCTGGAAATGGAATCTTGGTGACAATTTTTAATTTGGTTATTTCTTTCTGGACATTTGCTTATAAACTAAAAAATTTAAACCCCCAGTGGAAAGAATCCAGAGGCTTCTAATTTGGAATAAACAACAATATAATGAAATTTTGCAGGCTTTTAAAGATCAACAAAAGATTGGCTGGCTTTGCAGTTGGAAAACATGCTTAAATGTAGAAGAGGTCTTTCCAGAATTGAAAGACAATGGGGTGGAACAGCTGGCTAAGGAAGCACTCAAAACCCACCTGTATCCTATGTCTTCCCAATTTGGGGAATGGATGGAGGATTGCAAAGCTTACTTTTTGCTGAAGGAAAGAAAAAGTTGTCCCTGCTTACGATTCTGGTGATGTCTAAAGTCTCAGGAAAACCCTTACACAAGATCTTAAGGTTTTAAGTGGTAAAAATGTTTTTGATCTTCCTTATTTTTCTTAGTTATATATATATATTTGTATATTTGTCAGCAGGCAAAAGAATTATATAAATAAATTATATAAAATATATTTTATGTAAATATATATTTTATATAAATATATTTATATAAATAAATATATAAATGTTTTATAATAATATAATATAAATATATATTACTAAGAATATATATGTATATATGATATATATAATATATCATATATACATCTGACATAGTAACCTATAACATATATATTAGTAATATATATACTATATATATTCATATATGTATGGTGTTATTATATGTAGTATAATATGTATATTACTATATGTATGTACATAGCTATCTTCTTTTGTATTATCAGGCCCCTAAAAATTTTATTTTTTTATATTGAGAATTTGGACTTTTCTGTTGTCACAATTATGCTTTGACTACATTTGTCCTACCATGATGAACCCTGCTAGGTAGTTACACAGGGCCTGACACCAGTTCCTCACAGGAAAGTCTGACCCTTGGTGCCTGCCTGACTGGCTTGCAGACCCTTTAGACCATTTGCTCTTTGGTTAGAATGGTATCGGTTACTGTGTCAAGGAAATTTAATCTTTAGCTTTTTAAAAACCAGAACCCTACATTCTTCATTTTTACTCCATACTTTTTTTTTAATCATTTAAGCTCAGGACAATCTCATTTTCCAGATGAATTTGTATAAATTAATAAATTTTGTCATTTACTTACATGCTAAAATCTGGATGTAAAGTTCTGCTAATAAATAAATTGCATGAATAACATTGTTACTTACAAATGCATGCATTTTTAAAAAATATTTTGTTTTTAGTTGTAGTTGGACACGATACCTTCATTTTATTTATTAAAAAATTTTTTTTTCAAGTGTAGATGGACACAATACAATGCCTTTTTTTTTTTTTTTTAATGTGGTGCTGAGGATCAAACCTAGCACCTCGTACATGCTAGGCGAGTGCTCTACTACTGAGCCACAACCCCAACCCCCTTTTTGTTTTCTTTTAAACAAAACTATTTAGATTTTGGATGGGCATTATTTTCACAATTAAACATCAGACTCTAGTTTTGAGATAGATGTAAACATTTTTTCCTGGTTGTTTAAAATGAAAACACATTTTGCTTCATTATTGGCACAGAAACAAATACTCACAGTATATTTTCGAAATCCTTTAGACCTTTAGAAGGGACACACTGCTGACTTCACTACCAGAACCCCATCCATCCACTGTTTTATAAGAATGTAAACAATCTGTTTCACAGCATACCTTTTTGCACATAGGCCTGGTTATTCCCAAGACCATTGTGATCTTGGGTGTTGCAGTTTGGTTCAGCTAGTCTTACAATTTTCTGTGATTTGGAGCTTCCTATCCCTAGCTGAGACCTATGGCTTCTAAGCCACAGCAGTAGAAGTCTAGCCTTGCTGTAAAACATGGATGAATAAGAAAATGAGCAGTCTGATGGGCAGAACCAAGGATGGAAATTAGAGTACTGGAATATTAAGCTCAAAATATACAACTGGGCAAACCACATATGCTGAGTTTCCAGTTTACCAGGCAGAATGCTCTTCTTAGTTGAAATTGGAGTGGCTCTTTTCACTTCTTTCTTCCATCTTCCTTATCACTATCTCCCTCTTCAAACTTACAGTTCTGATGAGTGTTTACCTCTGGGCTCTGTGGCCTTATTGGATACTCCAGCTTTTCTTCAATTCTTCCCCTCCCCATAACTGCATCAGC
Source organism: Urocitellus parryii (assembly GCF_045843805.1). NCBI lineage: Eukaryota > Metazoa > Chordata > Mammalia > Rodentia > Sciuridae > Urocitellus > Urocitellus parryii. The sequence continues at coordinate 78,425,738 of NC_135538.1, read as the reverse complement.
CTAACTCCACAGGGAAAGCTGTACCCAATACAGATCCACTGCACCTTTGGGTGTTTCTTCAGCCACTGCAAAGAACAGTAGCAAGAGAGGCCTCCCTGGCCTCCTAGGAGGACAGTTACCAATGGAACCTGGACCAAAATGTACCAGGATCCTCCCTTCAGTACCTTTAGCTCTTTTAATTTCTAGACTATTAGTTGATCATTCATGTCAGAGACTCTTATTTTTCATAGTTTGAATTGGCTGTTAGTTTCCTGTAGACAGAAAACATGTTTAACCCAACGTGTTGCCCAAAGGGCTTGGCACATTGATCCTAATACCAAGAAGTCCTGACTTAATAGGATCCAGAGCTTCCTGCAAAAAGATTACAATTTAAAGTGAACAAGGGAAAATTCTGTCATACAAAATTGTGCGTGCGTGTGTGTGTGTGTGTGTGTGTGTGAGAGAGAGAGAGAGAGAGAGAGAGAGAGAGAGAGAGAGAGAGAGAGGGAGAGAGAGGGAGAGAGAGAGAGAGAGAAATCCAACTATCCAGGAAGCTGGCTCCTCACCCTGACTGTGGCTTAGACAATTTGAAGTGCTTGTTGATACTGCAAATGTTCCTCCCTTACCCATTCCCCTTATCACCAGTTTTGGATCCTGAGATGTAGGATACAGGTGGAAACTGCACTTAACTCACCCAGGTGATTGTCTCATGCCTGGCTAGGTCTAGCTAGGCACACTGCCTCCAAGGAAGACTGAAACACAGAGCCCTGAGTTACGAAAGTGGCAAGACTAAGTCTACCCTGTAAAATTGCTGTGGAGGAGGAAGGTGTAGTACTCCATACTTAACATTGCTTCCTATCAGGGCTGGAACCAGGAAGGGTGGAGATTCAAGTTGATCATTTACACTAAACATACATAGACTTTTGTTGCAAGAGGTGTCTCCTTGTCAGCAAGCAAAATAATTTCCCCTTGTATGATAAGCTCCTTTTCCATTCAGGACATCAGATGTTGGAATATATATTTGAGGCTGATATGCTGATAGTGAAAGTAATTAGGTAGCATTAGCTATAAATTGAAAGTTGTATGAGAGGAAAATAAAAAGATATGCAAAGGGAAGGAATTCTGTAATATTAGGAAAATCTCTCTGCCTATTAAGGACTTGGCTGAGACACATCCAAGTGAGTTTAAGAGGAATTTCCAGATCTAATAATGTATTTGTTTCAAGAATATGCCCTGCCTTGGCCAGGTGTGGTGGCACACACCTATAATCCTAGCAGCAAGGAGGCTGAAGCAGGAGGAGCTCAAGTTCAAAGCTAGCCTCAGTAACAGTGAGACGCTAAGCAACTCAGCGAAACCCTGTCTCAAATTAAATACAGAATAGGGCTAGAAATGTGGCTCAGAGATTGAATGTTCCTTTGTTCAATCCCAGATAACCCTGCAAAAAAAAAAGAATGTGCCCTGCCTTTCCATACTCAGGGTCCAGACCTGCACCTGCCCCGCCCTCTTCCCTACTAACAGGGGCTCTCCCACTCAGAAGAGTGTTTCCCTCTTATTCCTTGTCTCATATATCCAGCCTCTTTCACCCCCAGTCCTACAGCATGGTTAAGTCAACAAAACTGGGTTGGTACAATCTTTTTTTCTATGACATTTATTAATGGTTCATTCATACACAGTGTATATAATAGCCATATCGATCCAAAAAGTTACATAGCTACATTCCCATTAACTGTCAGAATTCTAAACACTAAATCAGTGGTATCTCATCCTGGCTCCCTTTATTATAAAGAAATCTTATTTTCTACTAATGCTTGTGGACACAGAGTTAGAAGGGGCTGGCTAAAAGCTTACCCATTTATTTGACTAAAGAAGGCAGGCTGTTCAAGTATCATTTCTCCTGTACCCCAGCAAATAGAAATATTATTGCATTTCTGCAAATGGAAGCACATTTCTAATGTCAGATTAGAGAATTTTAGAAATACAATCATTATTCAATCTGTTTTAGAGATACACTGCCAGAGATAATGCCTGCTTTTCCACACACTGATTTTTACATTTGCTTCTTCAAAGATTGCAAGACATTTTGCTGATATTTATATTCTAGAGTAAAGGAAGGCACACTATTACTATCCTTTTTGATAGTGGTAAAAGATTCCAAGGAGGCAAGCTCTGACAATGAAACAGAAATTGGATGTAAGCTTCACGTCCAAAATAGCTGATAGTTAAATAACCTTAGATACTCACTTAACCCATTGAACTCACTTTTCTCAGTCACGCATTTTTTCATTCAACATACATTTCTTGAAATATGTGCAAATGTTTATAGCCAGAAGAAATTAAAAAATAAAGTGCTAACCCTTAACTGCATTAAAATAAATAATTCTAGGGTTCAAGGAGGAATAAATCAAAAGGCTTGGACTTCATTTCATTCAAGACAAGTCACTTCAAAGTAACTCAAAATATTTTTGACATTCAAGATTAGGATCAAGTTACACTTGATGATCCAGCTCTGGCCCCTCGCCTCTGGCCTCAGGACACACTGAATATTGCAGTCTCTTCCATGACTTTGATCTTGTGTCCTGACTGCATGATCCCTATCCATTTCCTGTCTTCTGCACAAGGTCTGAGAGAAAAGTTGGGGATCTGAGAAAGAGAAGACTTGGCCATGCATAGCACATAGTAGGCACTCAAGTCAAAACTGATTAATTGAATTGAGTCTGTATTCTAGTTTGGATTTACAACCAATTAGACAATATGTGATTTTAGAGGGCAAAGTCCTAAACCTAATTTCCCCACGTCAAAGTGGGAATTTTAGACTAGGTTACCTTGACTGCCCTTTCTGCTCTAAAATTCTATGATTTTATTATTTAATATCATAGCTTTATCCTTGACTTGGATCTTTCAATGTAGGGCCCAATACCCACTGAACTGCTCTGTGAAAGAACAGTAGGTAACCTCTGAGTTCCTTGTCCTTATCTATGAAGGTGAAAACAGCCAGAGCTATCTTGTGTATTATGTAAAATAAGGACATGAGGTGCTTAGAAGCATTCCTGACAAACAGAAGGCAACCAACAAATGAGAGTTGTTGTTTTTTTATATTAAATTATAGTTTTCCCTCTACTCTTTTAAGCTAATAAAGGTTTGCACAATTGATTGGGCTTGTATTGACTACACTATATAAATTATTTAGTTTGAAAATCTTCAGTCATGGTATTCGACATAAAGCAAATCCAGATCTTAATAACGTTTCAGCCACTTACTGGTTGTATAGACTTGGATGGCCCACTTAGAACCTTAGTACCTCATCTGTAAAATATGGATAATTATGCCTCTCTTGCTGGTTCTCTGTAAAGATTAATTGTATGTAAATAATCTGGCATAGAAATATCTTCATAAATACTAATATAATCATATATTTGTGGTGTTAGGAAAGGATGGACCCTGGGTTTTATAACTTCAAGCATGGAAGAGAACAGGTACTCATAGACTATTAAATTCTGTTTTCCCAGTTGAAGCCTACAATGATTACTGACAACATTTGCCATAATGGTTTTTATTTCCCCACCTCATCTTTATCTGGAAACTCCCAAATTATCAGAGAATTAATAACTAATGGGTGGGAAACAGGTTCAGAGGATAAGAATCGTCAACCGCAATCCATTCCCAGATCTAATGCTGCTGAGCGCAGGTGTGGAACACCTTGCAATGCAAACCAGTGGATTATACAAAAGTCATTTTGATTTGACTTTGAAATGAAGCTTGAGATATTTTGGCAACAAACTTCCACTCTAATTAAGTTCCGTCTAGGATAAAAATCAGTTCCCATTTCCTGAGCTCACATCAACTGAGAGGCGACTCAAAGACCCACTTGGTTTCAGAGAAGCCCACTCTGCTACAGAAAACCCTCAGTGATCCACCAGTTGCACAGAACCAGAATTCATCTATTCATTAAGTGGGAAATGTTCAGGGAATATTGATTCTGTGCATTTGGCAGGCACAACCCAGTCCCACTCACATGCATCTGTGTCCTTCCTGGCCACCTATGAGTCTGGGAGCAGCTGTTAGGGACATCCAATTGCTGACCTTGTTGGCATTGTTTCTTGTGTTAGCCTGCTTTTCATTACTATAGCAAATAGTTGATATAATTAATTCAGAAAGAGAAAAAGTTGCCTGGGGATGTGAGTGATTGCCTAGCATGCACACAAGTCCTGGGCTCAATCCTCAGGACTGCAAAAACAATAAAATGGGGGTGGGGGAAAAGAGGGAGAGAGTTTTAGAGGTTTCAGTCCATGATAGTTGACCTTGTTGCTTTTGGTGGGGCAGCTCATCCTGACAGAGCTAAACTACTTACATCATTATGTCCAGGAAGTGAAAACAAAACAAAACAAAACAAAAAAAAAAAAAAAAGGAAGAAGCCAGAGTCCCATTATCTCCCTCAAGGACATGCCCTTGATGACTTAAAATCTTCCATGAGGCCCCTCTCTTAAAGTTTCCACCACCTCCCACTACTGCCAAGCGAGGGACCAAGCCTTTAATACTTTGGCTTTGTGGATCTATTTAAAATCCAACTGTAGCAGTTGTAGAAGGAAGCTCTATCCAGGGGCCCTAGACCCCTTCCTGAGAAATGGTCTTGCTGAGACTTTTGTTACCTAGGGCTGGGGGATGAGATACCTCTGCAGGACTGGTTAGCCCCAGTGGAAAGCAGCAGCTTTGTTTAGACCATAGCTAATAAAAGACCCAACTTTTAGAGGCTGTCCCATTTAGAATCAGAAAAGGGGAAAAAAAATCTGCAGCTCAGAAGGAAAGAATGTTTTGAAGGGCATCTCACTTCATTCTAATTCCAACTTCAAAACCAACATCAAAACCTATCAGTTCCAAGTGCCTGAAGCAGGTGTTTTATGCCTGAGATGTCTGAAATAGGTCAGTTCTGACCCCAGTGAAGGAACACTAACTTCTGAAAAGAAAAAATTTTTTTGATTTGACTTTCTTTGAAGGTAAGTTTGGGGCATTAAGTGAAGCTTTTAATCCAGAGTGGGGTAGGATGAGGAACAGGGATACAACAGTGAGAAGGGAGAAGCTATTCCTGCCTTAAGTATTTTTTAAATTAATTATTTATTATAATTAGTTATATATGACAGCAGAATGCATTTTGATTCATTATACACAAATGCAGCACATCTTATAATTTCTCTGGTTGTACACCATATGTGCAGTCATACATGTACCTAGGGTAATGATGTCTATCTCATTCCACGATCTTTCCTGTCCCCCTGCCCCCTCCTCATCTCTCCCTCCCCTTTGCCCAATCACAGTGCCTCCATTTTTTCCCATGCCCACCCCATTATGGATCAGCATCCATTTATCATTGAGAACATTCAGCCTTTGGTTTTTTGGGACTGGCCTACTTCACTTAACATGATAGTCTCCAACTCCATCCATTTACCTGCAAATGCCATATTTTCTTATCTTTTAATGCTGAGTAATATTCCATTGTGTATATATACCACAGTTTCTTTATCCATTCATCTATTGAAGGACATCTAGGTTGCTTCCACAATTTAGCTATTGTGAATTGAACTGTTATATGTGGCTGCATTATTATAGTATGCTGATTTTGAATCCTTTGGGTATAGACAGAGGAGTGGAAAAGTTGGGTCAAATGGTGGACCCATTCCAAATTTTCTAAGTGGTTGTACCAATTTGCAGTCCCACCAGCAATGTATGAGTATGCCTTTTCCCCCACATCTTTGCCAACACTTATTGTTGTCTATTCTCGATAACTGCCACTCTGACCTGCGTGAGATGAAATCTTAATTTTGATTTGCATTTCAATACATCAGTGATGAATCCTCTAAAAGAGAAATTAGGAAAACTATCCCCATTCACAATACCCTAAGTATTGAAAAGATATTATGTGCATGTGCTTTATGGCTGGAGGACAGTGGAACTACTGAGTTGTTCTTTCTCCCTGTACAGTCTCTGCTCCCCACCCCCTCTCTTCTCACCATTCTTGTTACACTGCCTCCGGGGAAGTACAGGACAAGATGGGAAGCAAAAGATCTATAGGTCATTCTGCCTTTGTTTTCCAAAATCCTAACCCTCTGAAAGAAGACCAGGCAGAGTTCTGGGGGATGTAGGAGGGAGAAAAGGCCTCCCTTTGGATTAGAAAAGAGATTTTCCCAGTTGTCTACTCAGGGGGAGAAAGTACACTGAAAAGCCAGCTCTGCTGGCTTCTGTACAGGACTAGAGGGCCCTGCTCTGAGGAGGGTGTCAAGCTTCAGGGACATAACTTCAGAGGACTCCTAAAGACTACACATCCAGGTCCCGAGTGCCCAGCTTGGGTGACAGATGGCAGATTTGGGACCAAAAACTCTCCTACTGTGAGGTTCCCACAGTATTAGAGACTGAATATTTATGTTCATATGTTGAAGCCCTAATCCCAATGAATGGTATTAGGGGGAAGTCCTTTGGGAAATAATTATACTTAAAATAAGTGTGAGGTGTGAGATCCTCATGGTGGAATAAATACCTTATAAGAGAGTAAGATGTGAGTACTCTCTCCTTGTACACACACACTGGGAGATCATCTGTGTTAGTCAGCTTTCAATGCTCTGACCAAAAGACCTGGCAAGAACAACTTAGATTAGGAAAAGTTCATTTTAAGTTCACAGTTTCAGGGATTTAGCCTATGGTTGGCTGGATCCATTGCTGTGGGCCCAAGGCAAGGTGGAGCTTCTTGCCTGAAGGACAGGGAAGAAAAAAGCTACTCATCTAATGGTGGCTGGGAAGGAGAGAGAGAGAGAGAGAGAGAGAGAGAGAGAGAGAGAGAGAGAGAGAGAGAAACAAGAGGAAGACAGAGGAGGGGAGAAGAGAAGAAGAGGAGGAGGAAGAGAGGGGTGGGGAGGGGAGAAGGAGAAGGGGTCACAGAGAAAATGAATCCAAATCCCCCAAATCCCCCTCCCTTCAGCCATACCCTCACCTGCCTACCTTTACCACCCAGTTAGTTCATTCACACTAGGATGGACTGGTTAGATGATAGCTCTCATATCCTAATAGTTTCACCTCTGAGTAGTCCTGCATTAACACAGGAGATTTGGGAGAACACCTCATATCCAAACCATTATATTCTGCCCCAGGACTGCCCAAATTCATGTTCATCTCATAAGGCAAAATACACTAAGTGCATCTCCCTAGATTTAACTTCCCAGCAGTGCCCAAAAGTTCAAGATCCAAGTCTCTTTGAAACTCAAGACAAACTCTTAGTTATGAACCCCTGTAAAAATCAAAAGCAAGTTACATATATCCAATATACAGTGGCACAAAATAAACATTTCCATTCCAAAAAGGGCCAAACTGCAAGTTTTTAGAATCTTCTGGCTCTGCTATATGTTCTCATTTCTCCTAGTACTGGTTAAAAACTTCTGGCAAAATCCGTGCCACTATCTGAATATTGTGTTGCCTGGAAGTTTTCTCAAACGGATTAATTAATCCATCATCTTTAAATTTGTCTTCCACTAAAGTCTCAAGACATGGGTGTTAGACCAGGACACAGAAAAGACCACTGACTCCAATTAAAATCAAATTAAAGCAAGCTTATTATTTCCACCAGCCGGGCTGCCTCTCCTTCCCCAAACCACGGGAACAAGACAGCAGCCTCAGCTTTCCTGTAGCCCAGCTTTATAGCCCAGAAAGTTACACAAAGGGGGGTTACAGATAACAGAACTCTGACAAGCATCATACTAACGGTAGTTTACATTTTTTGCTGGCCCCAACATCAGAATTTATGAGGACCATTAGAGCCTCAGAGAGGGTCGTTGTCTGGCCAGGGAAGGCCAATATTTATGAGGTGTCACTAAAGTTTCAGAGAGGGCTGCTATCTGGTCAGAGAGCCAGGCATGGGTGAGTTCAAGGCACGGGCAGGCATTCCAAGCAGGTTCAGAATTTGCAGTAATGTATAGTAAAGCCGAAATTAGCTTTTCATGGCTTTGTGGCAAGATGGCTCCCAATTTTAAGAAAAGATCAGGTTGTGTCTACCAATGGGCAAAATGTAGAAGTTCTTTGACAAAATATGACATGAATGGCCTCTAGTCCAATCTCCCCCAAATTTTTCATTCCCTCTGAAATCTTGTGAGCACATTTTTTTTTCTGTCTTCATTCCTATCCTCATTCTAGTCTTTTGAGCTTCCACCAGAATTGTCCATGAAGTTCTGCTTATAGCATTCTAAGGCTTCTCCAGCCTGAATCCCCAAACTTTTCCAAGCACCTCCACAAACCAGTTCCAAAGACTTATGAACCACACGGTCAGGTGAGTCATAGCAACAACCCCACTTCTCAGTACCAATTTCTGTGTTAGTCAGATGTTTGTCGCCATGACTGAAATACCTGAAGAGAACAACGTAGAAGAGAAAAAGGTTGACCTCATGGTTTCGGAGGTTCAGTCCATAGTCAGCCAACTCCACTGCTCTAGGCTGCAGATGGGACAGAATATCAAGGAAACAGTAGAGGAAACCTGATTACCTCATGGTGGGAGAGAGAGAGAGAGAGAGAAACAAGGGAGGGACCCACCTCCCCCAGCCACACCCCACCTGCCTATGGTTATCATCCAGTTAGTCCATTTAAATTAGGATGGACTGATTAGGTTACAGCTCTGGAAACCTACTCATTTCACCCCTGAATGTTCCTGAATTAACAAAGGAGCTTTTAGGGGACACCTCAATCCAAACCATAACATCCTGGGAAATAACATAACATTCCATAGCAGAAGGAAGTGTGGGAAGGCTGCAATCCAGGAAGTGGGCTCACATCTGAACCAAATCTGCTGGCACCAATCTCTTTCTCTCTCTCAGCCACCATGAGGTAATCAGGTTTCCTCTACTGTTTCCCTGATATTCTGTCCCATCTTCGGCCTAGAGCAATGGAGTTGGCTAACCATGGATTGAACCTCCGAAACCATGAGGTGGAACTCTTCTTTCCTCTTCTAGGTTGTTCTCTTCAGGTATTTCAGTCATAGCAACAAAAAGCTGACTAACACAGAAATTGGTACTGAGAAGTGGGTTGTTGCTATGACTCACCTGACCATGTGGTTCGTAAGTCTTTGGAACTGGTTTGTGTGAGAAAAGGAAAAGCAGACTCATGAGTGGCATTCAAAAACACTCATGGGAAGATGGCCAGACTGGACCACAAGAACTGGAATTTGAATTTGTGATTCCCCTGAGTACCAAACTCAGGATCTTAACAAAATCCTAGGTTCTAACACTTCATTTAGGATACCTTTGTATGTTGCATTACTATTTTATAATTATCAGGATCTTAAGGCAGGTTAAAGATTAACACACATCATTGGGTTGGCAGTGATGGAATTTTGTACATCAAGGAGGGAAAAATTACATGTTGTAGTATGATTTAGGAGAAGGAAATAGTAATTTCTCCTCCTCTTTCTCCTCCCTCTTCTCTTTTCTTCTTTTTCCCCCACCCCCTTCTTCCTCCTCCTTCTCTTCCTTTGGTAGATATGCTATGTTCAATATACAGCCAAACAGAAAAGTTGACACTGAAGGGCCTAAAGGGATTCTTTCTGTACCCCCAGCATGAAATATTGAGCCAGATACTGTGTCATTCTGGAAGTATGGTACCTGTCATTGCACTGTCATGAACAATTTATTGAATTGAAGCAGTGTGGAATAACTGCTTCATCAGCAGAATCTGAAGTTGCTGATGGTTGGCACAAGTAATTCTTCCTTAAAAATGAAATTTTTATGTTCATTTCTATCCTCAAAGTTGCAAGGAAAAGTTGAAAATATGCTATATATCTTGAATTTTAGAGCTGGAAGAAATCTAAAGAGAAGTGCATTTAGTATTTTCTCATGATGATCCACAGTAAGAAATAGATTTACGTATGAGACCCCATATATACATGTTCTAACATCTAATATCTGTCATATTATCACTTATTGTTTACTGTACTTCGTATTTTAATGTTTGTTTTGGCCCATTAAATTGTTTTGATCCACTAAAGGATCATGACTTAAAGTTTAAAAAAAATCACTGTTTGAATTACAGATCAAGATGAAATGACTTATCCAGGATCATACAGAAAATAGTTATGGAGAAATTAGTGACAGGGAACAAGGATGGAACTCAGGTTCTCATTTCATTGGCTCTCATGCACCATTTAACTAGTGAATTCATAGATAAACCATTAGATGTTTCATTTTGGAATACTTAATGTTTGATGAAGCCAAACCAGCTACTCTGCAGGCTTGCCGCCATGGTTCTTATTTAATCAAAGCATGACCAGCAGTGATTGTTCATCCTCCAGCCCTGGCATCAGAAGGTAGAAGAACCCTGGGGACTTCCATAAATCTTCATTCATCCATTTGATAAAACTAATGTTTGAGAGGAATGATGTTGGAGATACAAAAATGATTGGTCCCAACTTTTCAAGGAGGTCACAGTCCAATAATATATACCATATATCATATATATAATATATATTATATATATAATATAATGTGAGATACACTGTCACACAGTCACCATGGGCTCTTAAGGGGCCACCGAGGAGAGTATGTAAATCAAGTTTTGTGATCCTGGAAGACTTTCTAGAGTGACAGTTCAGTCAAGTTTGAAGAGAGGCTGTTAACTGGCTTGATGAAGTTTGAGTAAAGCCATAAAAACTGAGCAAACCATAAATTTCAAGGCAAGGAGGAAATAGGATGCAGTGGAGAGAGGTGAAGACAAGAGGATGAAGGATAGTGAGGTCATAGAGCCCAAACACAAAACTCTGTATACTGACACACACAGCTCCCACATACAAATACTGTACAATCTTTGGGAGCCAAGGAGGAACTTACTGACCGAGTTTATGTGCTCAACTCTCTGGCAGCCAGAGCAGTGAGGATGTAATGGAGGTGGAGAGCTGGGGAGAGGCCATCTCTCCCTTTCTCAATGTCATACATTCCCCTTTTGTAACAACGTCTTCCAACCCTTGCATATAAACCCCCCTTTGATGAAAAGACCTTATTCCTGGTCTTTCTGTTTTCCCAAGACATCCCTGCATTTCCTGGCACAATCTTGTGGATTTAAACACCCACTTGGATGATCCCTCTAATATCAGGTTTCATAGGTCTGTGACTTCCCAGATTCTGAAGACCTCCATTCTACCTTCATCACCAGAAATAAGATCATGCCCTAGGCCAGGCCCAGTAGCACATGCCTGTAATCTCAGCAGCTCAGGAGGCTGAGGCTGGAAGATTGTGATTTCAAAGCCAGCCTCAGCAATTTAGTAAGGCCCAAAGCAACTTAGCGAGACATGTCTTTAAATAACATACACAGAAAGGGCTGGGTATATGGTTCTATGGTTAAGTGCCTCTGAGTTCAATCCCCACTACCAAAGGGAAAAAAAAAAAAAAAGATCTTAGGTCTTAGGTCACACCAGCTCTGAAACTGTTCTCAGGTCTTATCCTGTGAAACTGCTCATATTTGTTCATTTTACTTTACCTACCTCCCACTTCTGTTTATTACTATGTGCTAGAACATGCACTTGGAGAGGAGGATACCAAGTTTTTAATGCACAATGTTTATAATGTTTATTGTGCTCAGGAAGATCCTAGTAATGAGATAGACAAGTAAAGAATTATAATCCACAGTGACATATGCTATTCTACCACTGGTAGCACTAATGGTAGCAGTAGTAACAGAAGTCAAAATTACTGTTTGATGCTTTCTATAGCAAGGCACTCTTCCATATGTTTTATGCATATGAACTCAGTCCTCTTAATAGGTAGATATTATTTATCTGGAAGGTGGTAGGGCCAGGATTCATAGCCAGACAATCTGGCTCCAGAAGCCATGCTTATAACCACCATCCTATACCATCAGTTATAAGGGAAGACACATTTTGCTATGGGAGACCATTAGAGGACATCTCTTGGAGGAGATGATTCTTGCCATGAGTCTTGAAAGGTAACATAGGATTTATCAGCTGAAGCTAATAATAGGTTGAAAGGTGATCCATGTTGAAAGAATAAAAAGTTGGAGGTAGAGAAAATTATGGGTACAGAAAATGATTTGGCCTGGCTGGATTGTAAAATGTATATGTGGGAATAGCAATAGAGCTGAGCACCCCAGAGGGCATTTGCTTGGAATCGTTATTACAGCATTTGCATTGAGCTTCACACTGGAACTACCTGTTAATTTTATCCTCTGTCAGAATTTAAGCATCTCTCCCTGAACCTAGAGTAGAGCTTTTTACATAGTAACCACTCATTTACTTACACAACTAGTTCTGGGAAGGTATTAGAGCAGATTACAAGGGTTTACCTGGAAAATTTGTGCAGAAAAGCCTCATATTCAATCTCATACTGAGTCATACATGCTGAGTCACATCTGTTGATGGGAACAATGTATATATTTGTAAGTGGCAGAAGCCAGAGGCCACAAAGAGGAAGAGGATAGTTTTAGAAAGGATTGGAATTGCAACCCAGGACAGATAGCAAGAAACCAGGCACAGGGTGAAGAAGACTGAAAGGCACTTTCTGATTAGGGAGTAGGAATAGAAAGAACTATAGAAGTGATCCAAAGTGGCATGAGAGTTTATTCCCAGGCAAGGCATTCTCTTCCAGGTAAGCATTTCTGGGTCTGCAGAGATGGTCTGCACAGGGGACAATAGGCAGAGGCAGCCAGAAAACTCACTGCAAACATTTGCAGTGGACAATGCCTGGATACCAGCACTCAGGCACTCTTGGATTGGTTGGGGATGATCCTACATCTCAGGGGGCTACAAACCTCATGGTTGCTTTAGTTTTGTGAAACATGCAGCAAGGATCACATCCTCTTGGAGTGAGAGCATGGGGTTGAAATTGAGCTTGCTTTGAGCCAAGCAGCAAGTGGGGTTGGATTATGCCATGAATTTACATCTGGACCGTACTTCCAGGATGATGTTCTGAAAAAACATCAGCATCCAGCTGGACCCTTAGCCACCTTGGCCACCTTGGTGACCTCTTTGGAGCGTCTTCTGGGCAGGGTAACTCTATAGCCCGTGAATGTTACCAGTGGTTTCCAGATGCAACTATAGTTCTGCACTTTATTAGATCAATCACTTTCTAGACAAGTCTCTCTGATCCTCAGTGTTCTCATCTGTAAAAGGGAAATATCTTCTCCAAAGAGCTGCTATCAGGATTAAGTGTGATTATACTTATAAAATATCTAGATTGGTACATGATACATATTAAACATTTCACAAATTACTGTGATTATTTTTTACTTTAGAAGCCTTTGGCTTTTCCTCCGTATGAGCTGTAGCACACAACAAACGACATGTCGAGTGATTTCTGGGTTTATATGTTTTCCTAATATTTTGTGTTTGTTTAAAATAATTTGTTTTTAAACCATCCCTGATTTCATCCGTGTTTTATTTTGTAATAACGTGGGTGAAACTACCTTCTTCTGTCATGTTTGGGAGGCAGCAAGGCCCTTAACAGCTGTTGATGACGTTGTCTCAGCAGAATGGCCCAGCATGGCTCACATCAGATGGCAGGGCAAGAACACCCACAAGGAGAAGCAGGAGCTCATTTGCATTATAATTCTGCACATGGCATTTCTCATGATACTTAAGTGAGGCAAATGCAGAAAGGTGACTGCAAGAAAAGCAGAAGCAGAAAAATAACAGGAAGGTGATAAGGACCTGGAGGCTGGGAATAGAAGCCAGCATTGACTTCTTGGCTCTGTGGCATTTCTGTTCTAAGCCCTTCTTACACTTTTTTTTTTCTCACTTTGCCCTTAGAGTAATGATGTGAGACACGGCTTATTATTTTTGTTTACTGATGAGGATCGTACATCTCAGTGTCTGGCCTGAGACCACGCAGGGAGGCTTTGCATTCATATCTTTCTGATTCCAGAGCTCATTCTCTAATTGGGAAAAATGACAAAGCTTCAGGAGACTAGGCCTGAAATTGCACCAGACACTGTGTTCAGGAATCAGAACTCACCCTCCTTATGGAGACATCCAGAGGTTAGACAGGGTGATCCTCAGGGTTCTTCCACTCCCATGAGCTGCCCTTATCACTTTGGGAAGCTCTGCTCAGTGATTTGGGAAAGCAACAAAAAAATGCATGGGGTTAACTATTTATTAGACACCCAATATTATCTCCTACTATATGTAATTCATATAAAATTTTCCACCCAATTTTCAATTATGAAAAATATTACTTTGATTCAATAATTATGAACATTTAATCATATTTGATTCTTCTGTATCCATGTGTCTGTCTGCCTGCATGTCTATCTATCTAACTGCATTTTTTGAGTTAAGGAGAAAGGACATCTTGAAATTTCACCCCTAAATATTTCACTCTGCATCTCCTAAGAGTAAGGCCATTTCTTACATAACTCTTACACTATTATTATACACAAGAAAATTGATAACCCGTTTAATATTCTGTTCAGATTCAAATTTCCTTGTCTCCAAAAGGTCTTTCATAGCTTTTGTTTTTGAATAAAGATTCAAACAAGTTTCACCCATTGTATTTGGTTAAGCAAGTTAAACAAGAACAGTCCCTCAATCAGGTTAAACAAGAACAATCTCTCAATCTTTGGCTTGTTTGTTTTGTTTAAACATTGACCTTCAGAAAAGGCAAGGCCAAAGTTTGTGAATTAACCTACATTCTAGATTTGTCTGATTTTTCCTCAGGGTGTTAGTTCACTCTTCCCACCCCCCCAAATTTTTCCCGTGAATGGAAAGTTGACTTTAAAGGCTGGATTGAAGTTATATTAAACATATTGGTAGGGATGTTTCTAAAAAGGTAGGAGAAATAATTTTTTTCTCTTTAATTGCTAATTTGCAGAATAAGGAGTTGTCACATCAATTGCAAGGACAAAATAGTTTTCTTTCTGTGAACTCTCTTATGGACTGTCAATTTTTACTGACTTAATTTTTATAATCAGTTGCAGCCATTTCTTTTGGTTTTCAGGTTACTCCAAAATTGGTCAAATGGAGCTCCTTCAAGCTGGCTGGTTCCTTTGTGTCCTTTTGGCATGTTCCCATCATTCTGTTGGCTACTTCTCAGTTCGGGGGTAGAAGAAAATAACTGGGTTCACTTTGGGCTTTTCCTGTACCAAACTCAGAAACAGCCATTTCTCCAAGGAACCCTGGGTCCTTGTATTGGAGATTAGTGTTTAAAAAATGAGATCAATGCACTCATTGAGCTCATTACCATTGGCATGTCATTGCCTGTAAGCTCTTTCAGAAGCCAGTGCTAGCAAATATATTTATTTAAATCATGAGTTCAGGGACTGAGGTGTAGTTCTGTGGCAGAGTGCTTATCTAGCACACACTAGACTTTGGGATCAATCCCCAGCACTGCAAAAAGAAACAAAAGCAAAACAACAAACCACAAAAACATGTGAATTTGTATTGAAATTTCTAAATAAAATTTAATATTATGGGATTTTTTTTAAACTTTAAAATTTTGGTATTTGTGTCTCTTTCCTCTTAAATAGAAAATTTCAGGTTCTAATAACATTAACATATTTACTTTTGCCATGGTCTATAATATATCTGAAGTAGATTTAAAATAACAGGAAATTATTGATTTCTTTGCATTTCCTTTTTGTTCTTAGAATATATTTCGTTAAGGATGAATAGTTAAGAGTCTGTGTTCCAAGGCATTTGACAGAATTATAGTCTATGTATATTATGTTGCTTGTGTGATATGCAGGGCAATTCAGTTCAGCCTGATTTTATATGTAGTTTGCCTTTCTAATTAAATTTTATATTTGAAAAAGTAAGACATATTTGAGCCATTATGTAGCTCAAATTCAAAATTATAAAAAATATAGTCAGAAAAATTGACTATATTCATCCATATTGTCTCCACTTTACATCACTTCCTTCCCACCTCCGGATCCCTCTAAATAACCTATTATTTTTATCTTTCACTTTGATATTTTATTGTATCTCTGTACTCCCCCTTCTTATACAAAAGATAATACATAATATTCATTTTCAGTTCCTTGCTTTTTCCCTCCTCAACAGTTATGCAGAATCTACATAATAGTACATATGTACATTCCTTGTTCTTTTTCGTTACTACCTACTTCAGTCTACAATTCTATACTGTTGTTACTATTTAGTCTTGGAAACAAGCAGTTTAGCTTATATCATTTTACTCATGGCCCCTTTTGCCCTCATGCGTACCCTGCTGGTCCTCATAAGCATTTAAGGTGTTGACTCCTGCTAGGGCTTTCCAGATGTGCAGAGGGAGGAAATGTCAGGTACAACTGACTCCTAGAGGATTCATCCAGTCAACTCCACTTGCCCTTGGAGGACAGGAGGGAAAATAGGAACACACCTCTGCTGCCATTCACTCTGGGCTTTTTCGCCTTCAGATGGGACACAGGGCAGGAGTGAAGGAGGAGAGAGGTATGGCTTCAATGTAGTCTGGTTTTAACTTTTGGATCTCTTCCCACTTCCCATAAGTGGGAAACATTTCCCTCTTGGGCTAATTTAAGAAAAAGAAAAAGAACTACAGGACTTACTAACTTTCAGAAGTCACACCATTGATTTAATGGAAAGCAAAGAAAGATTTTATTGCACAAGGAAGCTGAAACTTCCATTTGCAAAAATAAATGTTTCCGTTTTCTCACAATAGCTTAAATATACATAAATGAGTTCTCTGTGCTTTTCCCCTGCTCATCTCCAAAGCTCATAGCATATACATGCCCTGGTTTTCTTTCTTCCATTCAGTACTTCTAGAGGTTTGGTGCTGCCTCTTTTTTTTTTTTTTTTATAATTGGTAAATATAGTTTTATTGTTTTATTACAGGTAAAGAGATTAGCATTTGTTGAGATTCTATAACTTTTCTAAGATCATACTGCTTGTAAACAGAGTATTTGCAAATGATAACAAGCAAGGAAATAAAGACAGCCAAATTCCAGAGTCCATGCTATTAAACACTACATACTATAGTAACCATAGTACCTGTGTCTGTGTTGTAGTTTGGGTGTGTTTGACTCCCAAGGACAGAGGTGTTAGAGGCTTGATTCTCAAGGTGGTAGTGTTGAGGTCATGGACCTCTAAAAGCTGGAGACTGGGCTGGTCATTTAGCTCAGTGGTTGAGTGTTGAGACCATGGATTCAATCCCTAGCACCACACCACCACCAACCACCAACACACACACACACACACACACACACACACACACACACACACACACACACAGTGTTGGAGACTAGTGGGAGGCCCTCAGGTTATTATGGGCATGTCCTTAGAAAGGACTCTTGCTCCTGCCACTTCAGGGCCATCTGCCTTCACTGGAGATGAGCTAATGCTGGTGCCATGTCCTGAAATTTCCTGATCTGTGAGTTAATACACCTCTTTTCTTTATAAAGTTACATGGCCTTGGGTATTTCATTGTCATAACAGAAAATGGACCAATACAATTTGCAGCTATTTATCTTAGACACTCACTGTTATGGGTGGTTATTATTTGAATCTAGAATGTCCCCTGAAAAACCCATGTTTTGAAAGCATGATGCCCAATGCAGCAAGACTGAGAGGTAGGGTTTTAGGCAATGATTAGATCTCTGACCCATTTGCTGGATTAATCCACTGATAACTGAATGGTCTACTGGCTGGTAACTGTAAGCAAATGCACAGGACTATAGGAGATAGTCCCAGGGGCCATCCCTTGGGCTGTATCTTCCCTTGGCCCCTCTGTGCTCTCTCTGCTTCCCTGTCTTCTATGTGCTGAGATTTTCTCTGAATGCCCTTCCACCATGATATTTCTACCTTGGAGCTGGGTGACCATGAACTGATTCCTCTGAAACTGTGAGCCAATGTAAATCTTTTCTCCTGAGTTGCTCTTGTCATATATTATTACCACATCAATATAAAGCTAACTAACGTATGGTTTGAATTGTGTCTTCCCAAAATTCATATGTTGAAGGCTTCAGTACCTCAGAATGGGGTGCCAACTGATGTCTCTAAAAGATGAAGAGATTTGGACACACAGAAGAGACAGCAGTGAAGTATGGCAGCAAAATACGAAGTGAGAACACAAGAAAACCTAAATTACGTACTAGGGAGAGAGGTGTCAGAAGAAATAAAACACCATGGAATTTTAGCCTCCAGAACTACGACAATATAAATTTCTGCTGTGTAAGTCAGTCAGTCTATGGCATTTTGTTTTGGCAGCCTTTGCAAATAATTCACTCATCATATGTATTGACATAGCAACATGCGCACTGCACAGAGGTATGGACACAAGTTAGGTTGAGAACTTAGTCTTCACACAGCCTGCTTTTCCTGTAAGTAAGCATTTTATCAAACTTATGAACCTGCTGTAGATTAGTGTCAAAAAGAAACAGAAATTTACCAAAAGTAGCAAGACAGATTTTTATCCTGGTTTCTGCACTAAGGGAAGAGACTCCAATATAAAATGAACCCTATTTCTGCTAAAAGAAAAGTGGTTCTACCTTTTTTTTTTTAAATAGATAAACAAATGTTCTTTCTTTTGAAAACCTATTTTTGAAGCTCATTTTGTAGGTTGTGTCTTCCATTTCTACCCTAATCTTTAAAAAAATTATGGACAAACTAACTTGGTTAAATGTAAAGCTATTTTTGTTTGTCTTGCCTTTCTCTAAGTTGATCTTCTTTCCTCTTGAGTGGGTGTGCCAAAAAGAAAACATTCATGAGTGCGTTCATCAGACAACCAATGAACAAGGACTATTGCCTAGATTAAAAATTACATATGTTGTAATACATGCAGAATAAATTAACCAAGTTGTCAACCTATTAGTCCTTGAACAATAACATTTCGTAGAAATCAGAAGAGTCCTGTGTGAGGGAGAAAATCTTTTTAAGCTTTAAAATCAAGAACAGGGTGTAGTCATGATAATTTCCTGGCCTGAAAGAAAGGGGGAAGGTGTTCTGAAAGAGAACAATAAAAGAAGATGAAGTGGGGCTGGAGCTGCAGCTCAGTGGCTACACACTTGCCTAGCATGTGCAAGGCACTATGTCCGATCCTTGGCACCATGTAAAATTAAAATAAAGGCATTCTGTCCATCTATAACTATAAAAATTAGAAAAAAAAGAAGATGAAGAAGCAAATGAGAGGAAAGGGGAAAAGAGAAATGAGTCACAGTACAGGGAAGAGTAGAAAGGGTTTGTTCTATGTCACAGACCTAGGTCTGGTAGGAAGCACTCGATGCTGGGAGCTGGAAGGCACGTTTTCCAATTCTGTCATCTGCACAGGTGCCATCCAGAGAATCTGAGGAATCTGGTTGTAAGTCAAGCTCTTAGGAAAATATAGTACCTCTTTTTTTTGGGGGGGGCAGGGGCGGTACTGGGAATTGAATCAAGAGCACTCAACCACTGAGCCACATTCCCCAGCTCTATTTTGTACTTTATTTAGAGACAGGGGTCTCACTGAGTTGCTTAGTGCCTCACTGTTGCTGATGATGGCTTTGAATTTGGGATCCTCCTGTCTCAGCCTCCCTAGCTGCTGGGATTACAGGTGTGCACCACTGTGCCCGGCTAGTACCTCTTTTAAATAGTAGCTAAGAGTGCCTCTTTTAATTGTAGCCAATAGAATAGTGTATTCTGTGTACCAGGAGCTTATCCAAGCACTTGCATTAGTTATGTCATTTCATTCTCACCCCAAGACTAGAAATTAATTTTAGTCATTATCTCAATTTTCCTTATAATGAAACTGAGGCACAGATGATGCCATGGTCTGATGTCTGAGTGTCTCCCCCAAATACATTTTGAAGCCCAATGGGATGGTAGCGGGAGTCTGGGTATTTCAAGAGATGACCAGGTCATAAAGGTATGACCCTCATTATTTTAGTCAGTTTTTTTTTTCCTCTGTGACCTTAAGACCTGACAAGAACAATTTTAGAGAGGAAATGTTTATTTGGTGCTCAGGGTTTCAGAGGTCTCAGTCCATAGATGTCTGACTCCACCCAAAGTGTAATGGAAGGAAGCAGCCCCTGACATGATATTCAGGAAGCAGAGACAGGTCCACTCAACAAGGACAAAACAAAAGCCCCCAAAGCACCCCTCCCAGAGACCCACCTCCTCTATGCACACCCAACCTACCTACCTACAGTTACCATCCAGTTAATCTACATAAATATGATGAATGGATTAACATACTGATTAGGTTAAGGCTCCCATAACCCAATCGGTTCACCTCTAAACTTTCTTACATTGTTTTACATTTGAGCTTTTGGAGGATACCTCATATAGAAATCATAATAGACATGAATAGAATTACTGTTGTTATCAAAGAAACCTTGGAAAGGTTTTAGTCATTATCTCCATAATGAGATAATGAGGAAATGGGAAGAAGCCAACATCTATGAATCAGGAAATGGGCCCTCACCAGACACTGAATCTGCTGATGCCTTGATTTTGGACTTTCAACCTGCACAACTAGGAGAAATACATGTCTGTTTTTTATAAGCCACTCAATCTATGGCATTTTGTTATAGCAGCCCAAAGAGTTGAAGACATTTGTTAAGTAATTGACTAAGATAGTCACTATTTATTACCACTCAGACTCTGTTGTCTTTCTTGTTGGCAGAACCCCAGTAGTTTGGGTTGGTAATATGCCCACCTCTCAACGCAAACCCAAGGAATGTATGATATTGGATGTAAACCCATCTCGGTCTCCTACTCCCCTTCCCATTATGTATTTTCCCAGCATTCCTTGCAGGTGGCCATGTGACCCAATTCTGAACAGTGAGCTGACAGGCTTCTGTAAAAGCTTTTCCTCTCTGATAAGAGGAAAGCATATTTTCTGGGTGTACTCTTATTTTCTTCCTAATTGGGATTATGGTACAAAGATGCCATACTTGGCAGCCACCTTGTAAACATGAGGCAGCAAATCCAAGAAGAATGCCACTATGATGAAGAGGGCAGAATGTAAAGTGGAAAATCTCCTGGGCTTTGAGGATATTATTGGGTCTACTAAGATAAACATGAATTCACATCCCTGTATATATCTTGTTAACTGAAATCATCAAATGTAACTGTTGCTGCTAGGAATTTGTCAGGTTTGGCCCAAGTTGCAGCTGCATATTGATCAACTGACATGGAACAGATGTGGATTTTGGAAATAGGAAGCCTTTTTTTTTATTGATAGATTATTATTAGGTACTAAGAATTCCATCCAGTGCTTCCCACTGTCCAGCCTTGATTCCGCATACATAGTTGTTATTCTTAACAAAGCAACAAAGGCAAAATGTATCGAATAATAGGAAAATAGAAAATGGTGACATTTTAATTATCTGAATGTTACTTTTCTGTTTTACTATCTAAGACAGGAAGGATAATGATACATATTGCAAGTAAACTTTTGATCATACTACAAAGAATTCTTTGGAAAGACCCACATTCCATGTCATTCCTCATGGTTTTCACACATTCACTCACTGATCCTTGTGCTTCTTCTACCCAGCTCTTCAGTTTGTGAGAAAACCTTTTCACTTCATCCACAACATGCACCCTCTGTTTTACTAATCTTTGCATCTCCCACATTTTAGTACAGGGTCTAATGCATAATAGGCTATTGATAAATACTTCTGGTGTGGAATTAAAATTGCATAGTATCCCCTCCCTATTGAAGTTATCAAAATCACAGGCTTCAACACTTTTGCTTTTGAAAGATGACTTCTTAACAGTTATAAAATGTAAAGAAATGCAAATTGCTGAAAAGAGGGGGTTGGATATGTTACTGGTAGGATGTGGATGGATATTCAACAAATGAGTTGAATTGAACCAAACGGGCTTTTAAAATATTATGTGTTCCAAGCAAACATAAACTGTGATTAAAGTGATAAGGCATTTAACTATGTTGTTCTTGGGGCAAGAAAAATTTAATGAACTTTTAAAATATGTCTTATTTACAACTGGGAGCAGTTAACACAGGAAGGATTAAATTCCATTACTGAATGCTTCATTTTGTCATAAACTTAGTGATATCTAGGTCAGATCAGGGATCCCGAGCATAGCAAAGTTGCATTCACAGGAAAGACTTAGCTCTCTGGCATCGCTATTAAATGGAATTTCACTTAATTCATACATGCTTCCCTCATGAAAGATGCTCCAGTGTGGTGTAGACAGTGCTGAACAGAGTGCAGTGATATCTGCAAATTAAGTTGCCCGTGAGTGTAGCAGAGAGAAGTGGATGAAAAGAATAGAGGGAAAGAAATGATAACCTGGGGTTAAGTTGCTCTATTTCATTTTTCATCCTTTTGATTTTACTTTTAGGATAGAGTTAAGAAATTTAAAGGTAAAGACCTCCTTGTTTTCTTCAAAAATCTTATAACTCACTGTGTTAAAAAGCACTAAAAACACCAGTTCCATTCAGTAGGCCTTTGAAAATCACAGAGAAAACAATGTTAAATATATTGCTTCAACAATAGTAACACTTTATTTTGTTTAATCTGACTTTTCCATTTTCTTTAATTGTGTCTATCTATAAACACGTTCTTATATTTTACTGCAATTATTCTAAATGGCCTTTATGTCTAGCATAATGAGAAATTATAATGAATTCTAAAAACTCATTAGCCTTGTATTTATGAGGAATCAAAGTAGTTTCTGAATTCAACAATAACCTAAATGCAAATTTCATGTTTATCATAACATGGTAGTTGTTAACAAAGCAGCCAACTAATAAACAATAGAGCATTAGACATTCCTATAACTTATATTGCCTAGATATAGTCAAGCAATCATCAATTTTGAATCTTAATTTTGTTGCAATGATTCAAGAATATGTCCTAAAATGTCGTATAAGTATATTGACTCTTAGAGTCCTACATAATTCAAAAGCAAAAATAAAACCCCGAAACCAATTATCTATTTTTTTTTTCTTTAAGCACTGTAAACATTTATAATAATACATTCAACTTCCATCTTCCCCATTAGGCTGTAATCTCCATGAAGGAAGAGTCTGTGTTTGATAAACTATTGAATCCCCAGCACCTGATACAGCATCTGATGCCAATTGAATGAATATAGCTACAAGAAATGAACTAACACGGGGCATTAATTTTTCCTGTGGTCACCCAGCCAGCAGATCTAGGCCCTCTTGTTGCAGCTCCAAGATGGTGCCTTGTTCCATTCACATCCTGTCTCATGGCTTTTTCATGGTTGCTGGAATTCCTACAGTTTCCAGTGGGAATAAGTTTATTGGGGAAAAGAAAGATTTTTTTTTCCTGTCAAAGAGGATTGAGAACCCCTATTGGTTGGGAAGAATATGCACTATTTCAAGACTATGTCCTGAAATGTTGGTTTTGCATGCAATTCCTTACTTTACGATTTGCCTTCATTTTATTAGATTAAGAATTGACAGAATCTGTCTGACAAAGCAACATAAAGCAGTGAATGAATTCTCTTCTTATGAAATTCAAGCTGCATTATTTAACTTTATTGCTGTTCCATTTGGCTAATATCCCTTTTATCTCAAGCATGGACTCTAAACTTCATTAACATCAAAAAGATTTTGCTAAGTACTTTAATGGAACATGGCACTGTACAAAGAGGCTTATACAAAACAGATCCCAGTTACTTAGAAAGTTAAAATCACAGACATGAAACAAATATTTTTAGGACTTATATGCTTTATGCAGATGCAAGCTTTTTCCTGTTTTATTCTGGATGATTAGTAACAACTATTGAGCTGCATATTGTGACACATGACTGAAGTCCCAGCTACATGGGAAGCTGAGTCGGGATCATTTGAGCTCATGAGTTCAAGGTCATCCTAAGCAACAAGAACCATATTTAAAAAAAAAAAAGAAACACAACTACATACATCATCTTAATTAAGCTCCTTAAAAACGAAGAAGGGGAGGTATTGGCAAGTTGAGTAAATTGCCTGAGGTCATACAGTTGTGACATTTTTCTAGGTTTGTCTCTGGACTATTCCTTAACCTTTCTGACCTATCCTTTCTCATCCACAAATCTATCATTCAATAACAATCAAAACTACTGACTCTGCTCTCAGAGGAGCAGCCACTCAGAGCAAGGCAGAGATTGTGACAGGCATGATGTGATTTCTGTGAAGTTCCTTATAGAGTCAGATCCTTCAGAAGCTAGACAGTATTGGTTTAAGTGCTGTTAAGAATAGGGCTTCCCTGATGAAACAGAATATTAATCAGATTCAATTCCATTATAAAAATAAAATCAGGACAGTCAAGACTCCAGACTGTTTATAGAAGAACTCTTTATTTAATCCGCAGATAGACCTAAATGAAGGACATTTAGCTTCCTAGCTTCTGCCCTTGTTCTCATCCCCTCTCATCATTGCTCAACTTCCCAATGGGAGACATTGCCTTTGCTCTCTCACTGGCTCTTTGTCTTCAAGCCACTGCCATTTGGCTTCTGCTTCTACCCGTCTGCTGGAAGTGTTCTCATAAAGGTCAATGGTGATAAGAAACCATCACCATAATAACAGCTAGTGCTTCTTGTGGATTTAATCAGTGACAAACCCTGGGCTCAGTGCTTGACCTTGGAGGGAGAAACCTGGAGAACCACAGGGCCCCACAGGACCTGCAGTTGGTGTTGGTTTAGAGGGATCAGTATTTGAAAATCAAGACTGAAAAAAATCAAATATTTCGACAAAAATCTGAAGGAGACGTGCCATCCTGTTTGCTCTAGACTTCATAGTGCCCACCTCTTATGATGTGTCCCTTCCTCACCTCCTTTGTTTATGCCACCTGCCTGACCCCTAAAGGAGCATAATTTACTATCTGTGCTTTCCATGGTATTTGGTTCAGGATTTTATAGCTTCCAGGAAAAGAGACCCACTTAGAACTAGTTTAAGATTAAAGGAGGAGAGGGGCTTATGGAACAGCAACTCAAAAGCAGGAACTGTAGCAGACTTGGATGCGTGGAAGCTGAGACTGGAAGAACACCGCACTGGCCTCCCAGTTAGAGTCTCTGCTTCTCACTGCACAGAGGCTCCATTCTCCTTTTTCCACAGACCTGTGTTGTCCTTCCACTTTAGCTCCCTCATTGCCCCAACTTGTTCAAAGCTCCTCATCCTGTCCTCACCCTGCCACAGCATCTCCCTTTATATTCCTACTACCAACTACCTTAGTCATCAGTTCTCCCACTGGAAACTCCTGAGACAGGAACTCAATGGGCTAGCATATATTTTCAAGCCTGGTCATATATATGTATATCATGAATTATTTTCAAGCTGCACTAGGTCATCTGGGACAAGTACACAGATGTCTAAACATCTGTGACCAAATGGACTGGGAATTTCCTTTAGCTGTTAGCTATTCCTTACTTTGTTTCCTTTAGCTATTAAGCTATTCATTAGCTGTTGTCTACTTTCTGAAACTTTAAACTCTTGGGTTCTGTGCTACTGTATATTTTCCCATTTTGTACAGTTCTGATGGTTCCTTCATGCTTTTTATTCCTTGTTTTCCTTTCAATTCTTGTTTCTTTCTATTCATTCTTCTTATATGAAATCATAGACTTCAATAGATTTGGATACCGACTCCATGATTTCTTAACCTGGGTTCTTCTTGGACTTCCTCCCACCCGAATCTAGAGATTCTTGGAAGAAATTA
This sequence comes from Urocitellus parryii, assembly GCF_045843805.1. Lineage (NCBI taxonomy): Eukaryota > Metazoa > Chordata > Mammalia > Rodentia > Sciuridae > Urocitellus > Urocitellus parryii. The sequence continues at coordinate 78,400,172 of NC_135538.1, read as the reverse complement.
AAAGGGTTCATGAACTTGAATGAGAAAAAAAATTACATCTTTATATTTTTACTAAATGCTAACCAAAATGCTCTCCTCCTTTAATCTTGAGTGGGTCTAGTTCCAATAGTTTTACCAGTTCCTTCAATTATGAATATAGGCAATAAACCACAGCAAGAACAATACTTCTGATTTAATTACTAATAGAAGTCATAGGTAGTTTTGTTTTCTAATTGTAAATATTGCAAAATTTTGTTTTTCCCATTACTACTTCAGAATCAGGGTAGCTAGTTATACTAGAACTTTATGCAATAATACTAATATAGCATATCAAAAATGTATTTACTATTTTTTTAATCGATAGATGGGCACAATACCTTTATTTTATTTTTATGTGGTCCTGAGGATTAAATCCATTGCCTCACACATGCCAGGCAAGTGTTCTACCACTGAGCCACAACCTCAGCCCCCCCAAAATGTACTTACTCTTTTGATAACTGTTTTGCAATGTAATTAGTTTCCTTTGCAATCCTTTTTATTTTCTATGCAGTACTGGAAACAAAAATATTTTTGAGATAGGGTCCATGGACTTCATTAGACTGCTAAAAGTCCCTAGTTTTCCACTGTACACACAAAAATTTAAGGACACTCACTTCAAACAGTTTTGCCAGATAGTCTATCATGACTTGTACGTGGGACAAGTCCTAGCAACTTTTCTAAAGCCTAATGATCTAATCAGTTTTCTGAGCTCTGTCTTCAAGTTTTAGCTGCTTACTCTATCTAAAGACTTTACTCATCTGATTGGTATCCAAACTGCTCCATGGTATGATACCTTGGTTTTGGTATTGGACTTGTAGCTTAATATCCCTGTTTTTTTTCAACCCTCAATCACTCTGTACTTGCCTGATTCCTGGACTGCTAACACACTTCACTGTGCATAGAACTGTTGAGATTAACTGTTTAAATAAGGATGGGAAAAATCATTTATTACCAGAGTAATATTCTTCAACTGCAGATCCTTGGAATGCTTACAAATTAAATGCAAAATTCTCAGGGCACTTTTCTTTGTATTTTTGTTTGTGGTGGCTTTAATAAAACTAGAAACATACCATGGATGCAAGGATATTACACTGCCCTCAATAGCAGGGTTATAGGAACAGGTTAAACCAGAAACAGGAATTGGCAAACTTTTTCTGTAAGAGACCAAATAGTAAAGGCTTCAAATTTTGCAGATCATTATGGTCTCTGTTGCTCTGCTATAGATAATATGAAAAGGAATGTGTTCCAATAGAATTTGAATTACAAAACAAATAGTTGTCCAAATTCAATATGTAGGTTGTAGTTTAAGGTTGCCCTAGATTAAAGCACTGTCAGGACTCTGAAATTTCTGTCACCCACCAGATGGCTGCTTTATTGTACTCTTCTGAAAGACTAGCTTCTTTGCCTTCTCTGGTTCTCATGTTAGAACATGGTTTCTATTAATGGTTTGAATATTAAATGTCCTCCAAAGACTAATGCTTTAAAGGCTTGGTCATCATCCTGTGGCACTACTGGGACATGGCGAAACTTTTAGGAGATGGGGGTTTAATGGAACTTAGGTTTGAGGTCACTAAGGACATGCCTTTGAAGGGGATGTTGACCTGGGCTCCTCCTCTCTTTCTCTCTTTGCTTCCTGGATGCTATTTGGTGAGCAGTTTCCTTTGCTATATACTCATGCAGTCATGATCTACCTCACCACCGGTCCCAAAACAATGAAGCCAACTGGCCATGGTCCGAAATTTCTGAAACCATTAGCCAAAATAAACATTTCTTCTTTTAAGTTATTTATACCTGATATTTGTCAACAACAAGGGAAAGCTGACTAGCACAGCTTCTGAAAGCTTTGAGCTTCTAGGTCATAAATTCAAGTTTTCTTACTTTTCCAGTCCCAGATCCAAATCCTTAGGATAGGGATGTGGCCTGACCTTGCTTGATTCAGGCACTTACTCTCAAACCAATCAGCTATGGCCAGAGGGCTGGCTCTTTTTGTATGAAAAGGTGTATGAACACTCTTTGGTGGTGGTGGTGTTGTGTTGAGGTTCTACCTCTATCACTCTAGGATCAGAGCTGAGAAACAGATGCCAGAAAAGTGAAAGGAGCTGGGTTGGTAAGCCAGTTAAAAATCCTTTGTTGTATCCATTCAAATCTACTTTTTGAACTTTTTTTCCTGCCAGCCTCCTCATGACTTTTCTGAAGTGATACCAGCTTTTTCCTGTTTTCCCCATACACGGAATACTACCTTGTATCTTTTATATCTGCAAGCTGACATTGTATTCATCTTTAAAGTCCCTTTTACAAAAGGTCAGGGACACACAACATTCTATTAGTACAGTGTGCCTCTTTCTGTTGCTATTTTTGTACCCATCTTTTTGTTTCACAGAAAATAGGTGCTCTGCTGACCCAAGAAATGACTTAACTTTTTCCATTCTGGTACCTCTCATGGAATAGGCTCTGAGTTAAATTTATTGAGCTTATATCCTCACAACTAAACAATCCAAAATGAAGAAAATGTTGATTTTTGTAAATACTTGCATTTTCACAGGAAATATGGTATTAATTTTATGAGAATTATATTATATATTATAAACATATATGTCCACATTTAAAGTAACAAAATTAAAATATATTTGCAAAATTAAATACACACACACACAAGCTACAGCAAAATTTAAATTTTTTGAACTCTAAGAAGAAATGAAATTCCACCAGGATTGTATATTCTTTTACTATACTAATAAAAAAGGAATACCACAGGAATGGCTTACTTAAGATAAGCAATAGGAAAGGTTAGAAATTAATATTCAAAATTGCTCTAGAAAATACACCAGAATGATTTATACAAGCAATTTACCAAGAGATCTCATCTTCTAATTTCTTTTTTTCTAGACCTATTAATTAACTTTGTTCCCAGAACTCTGCTAAAGTCCCCTGCTGAAACAAAGAAAGTAAATACAGTATTGCGGGAAAACGGATTCATTTCCACCAAACTGTGAGAAGCTTGGAGCTTTTGTCAAACAGAAAACACTTGCTAAAGAAGTATTCCTAAACTACTAACAACTACCTAAAAGCTTTCTATTTAATGGCAGCCTCCGGGGAGACTGCGCAGGAATGTGCAGCAGTTTTGAAAAAGGCTCAGATTTGGCTCAACTCTAAATATTAGGTGCACAGAAGCAGAGTTATTGTGTAGAATAGGGGGTGGGGCGGGTGGGGTCCTGATTCCCAATGTTGATAGAAGGATTCTAATTTCGCTTGGTATTTATTTTTTCTACTACAATTACAGTTTTGCTAAGAAAAATAAAATATCGGTTATACTCTCATCTGGGTTTCTAATTTTCAGCGTCTGCAGAAAAAAAGAAAACCTCTCATTTACCTAAAAGAATTGCCTTTCTACCACCTCCAGAGATGCTGGATAAACAGGCAAGCCCAGCCCCCATCCCCCAACACACACACACACACACACACACACACACACACACACCCCACATCTTGAGAACCTGGCCCGCCCCATCCTGTCAAACTCAGGTCGCTGAGACTAATCCTGTGTGTCTCCTTGGCGCGATCATGTTCGTAGGAGATCCTGGGTGGGGATGCTCTAAAACCAGTAAACCACAATACAGAACCTAAGCTCGGACTTTGAACCAAGCCATTTTGCCTAGTTTGCCTTTTCCTTGTATCACTGGGCTCCTTGCCACCCAAATCACTGTTTTCCCCGGCCTGCTGTGCGCTCTCCAGCCACCTGCGCGCCTAGGGGATCCAGGCACGGGAGGAGGGGGCTGAAAGCTGCGGTCCACCAGACACACTGGGGAGAGACGGAAACTACAACTCCCATCACGCCCCGCAGCCACTCCCTCCTCCCTCCACCCCTCAGCCTGCGGCCGGGCGGCGCTGGGCTTTCATCTGCGGACCAGCGGGAGGGAGCCAGATCCCGGCGATCTTCCTCGACGGCAGCGCCTTTGCAGACGGTGGAGGCAGCTTAAGCCGGCTTTAGCCTCAGCGTCAGTTCAGCCCGGAGTCCTTTGGCTCACAGGGTCCGTCCCGCGCGCGGCGAGAGGATGGTCATCCGCGTGTTCATCGCTTCTTCCTCGGGCTTCGTGGCGGTGAGTGTGGCTGGGACGGCGGCGGGCTGGGGTCTCGGGGCGCTGGGCGGGGATCCCGTGGTAGGTGTGCCGCGCTCGCCCCGGCGCGTCCTGGCGCGACCGCCTGCGGAGCCGGCACCTGGCAGGTGATCCATCACACTTGGACAACAATGAAAAAGGCGGGGAAGTAAGGTGGGTGGGGGACCCCGGGCTCACCCACAAGCCCACCCTGCGCTGCCTGGAGAAGGAGACGAGGCGGTGGGAAAATGGAGTCCGAGGGGAGCCCCCTGCTCCTGTAGTGCGACTTTGGAATTTTGGGGAAGGGGGTGGTTCTAGAGCTTTGTAGGTCCCCCTTCCCTTAGTTTTGTCCTTCCGGATTTGGGACGTTCAGTCTGCGTTTATTTTGTACTGGAGCTTTTCTGGGCTACTTTGGTTTGCTAATCTGACTCCCAAGTGAGACAAGTTTAAATGGGAATTGCTCTTCACCCTCTTACCTGCAACCAAGAACCTTTCTTTACTTTTATATCTGAGCAAAAGAGAACGGTAAACCAGGTCTGTCCTGTTGTGCTAGGGTTGTTTGATCACTTTTTGCCCAGGATGCAATAAATATTTTTACGGAAATGTGTGTGTGTTCTTTCCCCTCATAATGTGTGGGAAGGTTCATCTTGGGGGTCTATAAATTGTGGTCTGTAATTACTTTTAGATGCTGTTTGGAGGATGATGTGTTTCTTTAAGTAGTTGCCCCCCCCCCACATCACTTTTTTAATTTTAAGAAAAAGTTAGTAACCAAAGATGTCAAACTTTAAGGGAAAATTCAGTAGTATAGTTGACATCCCACTAAGACATATAGCACATGTGTTTTATACATTTATTGAGATTTGGTTTCCCTAGCTAAGAGTTAAGCTATAGGTTCAAAAGAATCCTGCAATACATAATCAGATGCATCAGGAAGTGCAATATTAATTGTTTAAAGTTTGCCTGCCTAGTAGCTCAACCTGATTGTCTCAAAATTTGTTTTTTGGGTGGAACAGAAGGTAGAATAAGATATCATTTGAATATCCTTATAAATTACTAAAACTTTTTATTTAAAAATAAATCTACATAGTATGAAGATCCCTATTTGAACTAGGAACAATATGTGGGAAACCCCATTTTATCTTTCTGTGCAGGCATGTTCTGGTTCTCAAACTCCTGACAGTTTCTGGTGTTTCTAATTATTTGTGGTTGCTTAGTCATACCTGCCTTTTATAGATTTTCCCCATTGAAGCTGCACTTCATGTGTTTGGAAACCTGTAATTCTTACTAAAGATGCTTTTAATTTCAACACAAACTTGCCTGCTTTGATAATTGTTCCAATGGCACTTTATTGCTTGTGGATAGAATGCCTTATAGCATTGAGCCTAGCCTACCTCCGGTAAGCCCAAGGCGAAGTCCAGGTAGTTATTTGGTTTATTCTGTCAGTAGTTCTAGAACCCTGCTTCCCTCTGTCATCAATCCCATGAACAGATGCTAATGCCTGCTTTTTGTATGCTTTTTAATTTTTAAAATTAATGTTATATGTTTGTATATGGAACCAAAATTAAGAAACTTAAGTTTTAATGCATACATTGGCTAATAATGTAAGTTTGAATTAGGTACCCCTTCTCTGCCTGAGTTTTTCTTCTGTAAAATTAAGGATTTTGAAGAATAACTCAGGGTTGTACTCTAGGTTTCAAATACTTTGACTTCCTCAGTTGAGTAAATGCGACAGACGCTTTATAAGAGCTTCTTTTACTTGAACAATATACCTATTAGCTTCAAAGTGAATTTATTCTTTTCCTTGGGTGTTTCATTGTTGTCTCAGGTCCCATCACTGTACTGCCTGATAACATATGTTCTGGAATGGTTGCATTGGATCTGAAGGTTATCACATAGCCCACAAACACTAATTATTCATTTTAATGGTCTGCCGTGTGAAGACCCAAGTTTTTCATGTTTTAGACTATCCTCATTCGTGGAGTCTCCCCAATTATAATACTGTCTCCCATATCAGTACATAGTTTTTCTGTAATACAGATACTTTTGGTGATGTAAAGTTTATGCTCATATACAAAAAAAAATGATTTCTTAGAAATAATGAAAATGTTTAGGTCAGCTCCTGGGCTGGAGAGGCTAAGTTCCTGGAAAAGCTTTTTTCATTCTAGCAGAGTTGGGCTTGCTGTTAGGGTTTTATTCAGTACTCGAGTGTGACCAGCAAGTGCATGAGAGAACAAATAATTTGATTCCCAAGTCAGTTTGGTTTTAGTTGAAGTTTATTAAACTATAAGGAAGGAATGTGACTAGAATTAGACTTAGCTAAGTCCCAGGGATTTCCAAAAAGATACTTTGCTGCAGTTAGCAATATGCTTAAATAAACTATTTAGAGAAAATCTTCTTTTCTTGTTCTGATTCCTCTGAGTTCAGAAACTTCAACAGTTGGAATAACTCCTATAATATAGGAGGGGGGATTGCCCTGTCATCTTCCCTGGCTCAAGGTCAAGTCTCTTTTTAATAGGAATTGAAAATAATGTGAAATTATTATGTCATGGATACCCCCAAATCAGAAATCTCTTATTATACAACTGATAATGTTGCTGTCATTCATTGTTATAATGAGGGGATATTTTATTTCCATTCTAAGAATATAGTATAATCATAGAATTGTCATTTTAAAATTTAATTTATTCTAAATATATACCCCAAAGGGGAAGCATTGGTAACTTTGTCCAGGAAATACATTAATGTGGCTTTTTCGCTTAAAAACATTAAAATCAGTCAATTAGTTCATGCATGTATTTATTCAACTGTATTTTCTAAACATTTGTAGCCTGCCCAGTTCTGTCCTTGGTCTTTGGGGGAACCAGAGAATAGAGGGTGTGGTTTCTGTCCTGAAGGAATTCACAGACCAGGTGGGGGAAATGAGATGGGAAAGGTGAAACCAGCAGTAATAAAGTACAGTCCCCAAACAGGCCCCTCCTTCAGGAACATTCTTACCAGAGATAAAATCATATAGAGTGCTGCATTGCAGGCTGTCAGATAAGGAGGAAATATGCCTGAAATTGTAAAATATGCATGTGGGAGCCTTATGCAGATGGCAGGAAGAGGAACTGAGTTAGATTTGGAGCCTTGGAAACAGTTCATGTGCCCATCTTGCTCAGGCTAGAAAGGGAGGAGCTTTGAGGCGAGGGACGGATGGGCAGCAGAGGTCCCACTTTTGAGGACAAGATAGATTCAACTTCCTGAGAGAAGCCCATGATAACAAATTCCACAGTTCTCAGCATCTCAGAGATGTTTAAAGTATCTGTTCTTATCTGTGTCCTGGAGCCTTTTGTTCCTCAGGGAACAAGGTGCTCTCTGGCAGGGAGCAACCACACCACCCACCCCATGTGATTTCAGAAGTCTTTACCTTCCTGCTTGCCTTGACTAAAATTTCTCAAAAAGCAAATAAAGAATTTTATCCTTGATTAAAGTCTCTGGGCTGAGTTAGAATTAGAGGGAAACCGGAAGTGATTTTATAGTGAAGTCCAGCTACTTAATTTTATAGAAAAGGAAATTTGGGCATAGAGCTTAAGTGACTTGTCCCGAGATCATTTATGCTGGTCATTGTAGGGCTAAGATGTAACTGGAAACCAGATTCCCGATTCTTGAATGCATTCATTCATGGGTTCACTTATCCATGCTTTTGTTCACGTGTTAACACTCATGTTAAGTTTACCCACATGTTAGAGATTGAACCCAGGGCCTTACACATGCAAGTCCACTGCCACTGAGCTGCATCCTCCAGGCCTGTATTGATTAAATCATATGTTTGTCAAGCAAACATTGAAAACTGAGTAGCAGGCTCTGTGTTAGGTGATATTAGATGCTAGGTGTCAGGTTGGTCAGGAAAACAGACATGGCACAAATCAGTGCCTGTCTCTCTGAAGCTCAGAGACTTAGCATGCAAAATACTTAATCAAGAGGGATGAAGGACTGATTCTGGCTTGAGAGATATTTTGGTGGGGGAGGGTGAAATGAGCTAGACAGCAGTATATCCCTGGGTCTTATAGAGCTAACAATCACTGAGAGCAAAAGAGACAAAGAAATTGGAAGCAAAATTGAAAAATATGGAGCTTTGTCGAGGGGTATCCAGGTCTGTGACACTATTTTCAAGTGAAGGTGGGTACAATGGGGGAACACACAGAAACTATGCTTATAGTTGTCTTGCTTTTTCAACTGTACAATGTATACCCACTACTTTGCATGATTGATTATTATTTTAAACATATAATTATCATGTACCAGTCAAGCTGTTGCATCCCTATGGAGTGTATTTAGTGAAGCTGCATTGTGTAAGAAAGCCTTAGAAAAGAGTTCTGAAGCAGTTAAAGTCAGAATATGATCGTGTAGAATAGACAAGTGTTATTTTCTAAGTTATTCTAATGCTTTAATGAACCAGTGAGAATATGGCTAGGTTCTTTTAGATCTTTAATTTGTTGGATTAATGTCATGTCACTGTCATATGACAAGGTAGTTATTTGTTGAGGTTTTACAGATGAAGAGGGCAGGGCCCCTGAGTCAAATCCTGGCAGGCAACTGACTCCAAAGCTTCTGGAGTAGTAGTGGTCTACTGGTCTTGGTCCCATCCTGGGGGAATGAGTGCATCAGGAGTGCCTGATAGCCTGCAAAGTGTAGGACAGTCCCACACAGAGAACTACCTCACCTAAAGTGCCAGTGGTACCTCCTGACCAGAAATAGTGCTGAAGGGTATCAGGAGAGAAGAGTGGAGTGAGATTAAAATGAGATTTATTCAAGTAGTGATCAGGAGAGGCAGGGACAAGTTAGGGGCCAAAGACAAGGATATGGTTGTAATAGAAGGTCAGGCTGAGAAGGCTTGTTTTCGTTTCCTAGGGCCACCATCAACAAAGCACCCAAAACTATGGTGCTTAAAAAACATAAATATATCTCACCATTTTCAAAGATAGAAGTCCAAGATAAAGGAGTTGGCAAGATTGCTTCCTTCTAGGTGCTGGGAGGCAGAATCTGTTCCATGTTTGTCTTGTAGCGTCTGGTGATTGGCTGGCAATCTTTTGCATCATTGACTTGTAGATATATCACCCTGATATCTGCCTTTATGTTAATGGATTTTCCTGTGTGCATGTCTGTGTCTGTCCCTGTATCCATGTTTCCCCTTTTATGAGGACACAGTCATATTGAAGTAGAGCCTACCCTAATGATCTCTTCTTAATCTGCAAAGATCCATATAAGGTCACATTTACAGGTTTTTGGAATTAGTACTTTAACATCTTTTTGGGGAATTTATTAAACACACAGTAGCATGCAATATGAAGGTTGAAGTAAAAAGACTAATGGAATTTCCCCCTGGAAAGACTAAAAGACTATAGGCAAATTTCTTTTCTTTTTTTTTTTTTTTGTTGTTTGTTTGTATGTTTTGTGTGTGGAGGCAGGGATTGAACCCAGGGCCTCCTACATTCTAGGCAAGTGTTCTACCACTGAGCTGCATCTCTGGCAAATTTCCTTAATCCTCAAGTCAGCAGTTGCATATCAAGTTATATAGAATTGTAGTCTACGTAAAAGCTCTTTTTATAGCAAGGGAAATTTCAAAAGGGAATACCTGACTTCAGTTTTTCTAGTATATTTTAATATTTCACAAGTTGAATGTTTTTTCCATTTTACAATAATAAAAATCCTACAATACTTATAAATATAATTTATAAATTATTAAATTCTGTAATAACTTATGAATATAGAGGCCTGGATTACTTTATGACATTGAGGTCTTTTATCCAATTGTATTTGGACATGTAAATAAGCATTTAAATCCATTTGGGGAAACTAAATTTTGACAAGTTTTTATAATGCGAAGCAGAAGGTGGTTTCCACATTGCAGACAGGAATGTAATACATGAATCTTTTTCTTTTCTGTTTTTCAATTTATTATTATTTTTTAATAAAACAGAAAAGGAGAACAGCTATTGTGAAAGACTCAACAGTTCCAGTAAGAAGCACTGTGAGCTACCTACTAAAGAATATTTTACTTTAGGTTTTCCCTAAATTTTAATTTATAAAAAATTTTTAATTTATAAAAAGTTCTGAAAGGAATTGTGTTTTTTCTTAGTCAAGTTAGAAATGAGTGACAGAAAGTCTAGATTTATAATGAATGTTTCACTCTTTAAAATAAAAATTGGCATGATTTTCTGATCATTACATCTGTGAAAAGTACTTGTGTTATTCAGCTTTTCTTTGCTGTGACCAACATACCTGACAAGCACAACTTAGAGAAGGGAAAGTCTATTTTGCCTCACAATTTCTTTTTTTTTTTTCATTACAGATGCAATTATTTTATTAATATTTTGATCTGTAGGGTTGAACCTGTAGATTCAGAGGGCCAAGAAAGTTAATTTTTTTTGTTTTTGTTTTTGTTTTTTTATTGATTGTTCAAAACATTACAGAGCTCATGATAAATCATCTTTCATACATTTGACTCAATTGGGTTTTGAACTCCCATTTCTACCCCAAATACAGATTGCAGAATCACATCTGTTACATACTCACATTTTTACATAATGGCATATTAGTGACTGTTGTATTCTGCTACCTTTCCTATCCCCTACTATCCCCCCTCTCCTCCCCTCCCATCTTCCCTCTCTGCCTCCTCTGTTGCCTCACAATTTCAGGGATTTAGTCCATGGTTACTGAACTTCATTGATCTAGGTCCAAGGTAAGACAGAACATCATGGTAGAGGGTGTGGTGGAAGAGTGCTCTTCATTCATCATGGCCAAGAAGCAGAGAGAGAGAGAGAGAGAGGGGCGGGGGCGGGGAGGGAATGTAATACAGGGAGGATGAACATTTCCAGGGCTTGGCCCCAGTGACCCACTTCTTCCTCCCATGCCCCACCTACCTGTACCTATAGAAACCACCCAATTAGTCCATTCAAACTAGGATGGACTGATCCTGTTATAGTTCTCATAACCTAATCATCTCAGCTCTGAATATTTCTGCATTAACGAGGAGGGGCCAGGGGAAACTCTTATCCAAATCATAACAATCTGCCCCCACCCCCTGAAAGATCAAGTCCACCTTATGGTGTACAAAGCATTAAATCCATCTTAAAGATTCCATGGTGTCAACCATTCCACCATTGCCCCAAAGTCCAAGTCCAAAGTCTTCTCTGAGATTCAGGGCAAACTTATGACTGTGAGCTCCTGTAAAAATCAAAAGCAAGTTGCATGCACACAATATACAGTGGCACAGAGTAAACATTTCCTTTCCAAAAGGGAGGAATGGGGACATAGAAAGAATGATTGGCACCAAAGCAGGACTACAACTCAGCTGGGCAAACAGTTTTAGAGCTGCACCTCTGGCATCTGGGGGCACATGGTAGTGAGACGTGACTTCCAAATGGCTTGGGCAGTCCTATCCCATTGACTTTACTCTTAACCTGATTCTCTATGCAGCCAACAGCTTTTTTTGGCATAGGCTACATTACTGGCATCTCTTAATCTCTCTATTTCAGCTTTGGCTTCACCTGTATAGTTTCACGCATTACCCCCTCAAGGGTTGCTCACCCTCTCATGGGCTGCCTGTAGGGATTTTGACCCTGCTACACTTTGCCTGGCCTCCTCAGCCTTCCTTTGAAATCTCTATGGAACCCTTCATGACCCCTTAACTTCAGCATCCTGCATTCCTGCAGAACCAGCACCATATGAATGATGCTATCATCAGTTTGCTGAAAAGCTAGACACCCAGAAACCATTGCTGCAGTGGATTCTGAGTGCCTGGGTAGCTGAGTACTATAAAACAACTTCCTAGGCCTCCCTGTGTAAAAGGGATTTTGAAATTCTTCTGAAAGGAATTTTCCTTCCTAGATTCTTGAGCTTGTAAGGAGTATGGTCTTGCAAATTCCTGAGATGCCCTTAAGCCAACTTTCCTTTAGTTTCTGCAAAATACTGAGCATCTCTTTAGTGACTGTAATTTCTTCAACAGTCATACCTTCCTTGGCCCCGTTTTACATGCACTTTTCTGGCCAAACAGCAAATTTTGAAAATTATTCAGCGTTTCTTTTTGCTCCCAATTCTCACAGTACACCTGGATAAAGCTAATAGCAATACTCATATCACTGACCACTGTACTGCCTTGATATTTCCTCCCACCAGATTAATTAATCCATCACCTTTAAATTCAGCCTCATTGAAAACTTTAGGAGATGGGCAAAATATAGGAAATTTCTTTGCCAGAATATAGAATGAGTGGCCTCTAATCCAATTCCCAGTAGAATCATTGTTCCCTTCTGAAATTTCATGAACACAGTCTTTACTGTTTGCATTCTGGTCTTCTGAGCTCCATAAGAATCACTCGTTAAGCTCTGCTTACAGCCTTTTGAGGCTTCCCTATACAAGCATCTGCAAACTTTTCCAAACTCTTCCCACAGACCATTTCTAAAGGCATCTGAACAACATGGTTAGGTTAGTCACAGCAGTGACCCCTCTTCTTGGTATCAATCTCTGTGTTAGTCAGCTTTCCATTGCTGAGTCTATTGCTCTAGACCCTAGGTGAGGCAGGAAATCAGTGGTGGAAGGGCATGGTGGAGGAAAGCTTCTCCATTCATGGTGGCCTCAGAACAGAGAGAGGGGAGGGGAAAGGGGTCTCAGGAGAGATAAACCGTTGAGGGCATACCTTCTCTACTCATGCCCCGCTGCCTACACTTACCACTCAGTCAGCCCATTCAAACTAGGGTGGACTGATTAGGTTTTAGCTCTTATGATCCAATCATTTTATCTGAATATTCCTGCATTATCACAGGAGCTTTTGGGGGGCACCTTATATTCAAAGCATAACAGTACTTTATTTCAAAATATAGATTTTAAAAAATGAGATCAAGAAATATGAACACAGTCTTTACTGTTTGCATTCTGGTCTTCTAAGCTCCCATGTTAAATATCAGTTATTTAAAAAGTTAGCCTACAAGCTGTAAACTCAGAAGGAGAACCTTTCAGACTTCAGCAGCCGTTCAGCAAGAACTGCTTTATTGGGTATTATTATAGCTGCATAGTTAGAAACTTTAAGGTTCTGATTTCAATCACATTCCATATTCATTATTTTTCTTTGATTAATTTTATATTACACTGTTTTTCCAGAGTATAAAACAGTACCTGAGCTTTTCTAGTTAGAAATTTAATGAAAATTTTCTTTTTTTTTTTTTCTGTTGCAATGGTCTGGATGTGGTTTTGTTTCCCAAAGTCTCATGTGTTGGAAGGTTGGTTCCCAGTGTGTTGATGTCAGGAGGTGGTGGAACCTTTAAGAGGCGGGGCTTGTGGGAGTGGTTGACTCACTGGGAAAGCTGCCTTCAGACCTGTTAGCTTCTGAGAGAGGGGTGATTATAAAAGAGCCAACTAGGCTTGGTGGCACATCCATGTAATCCCAGTTACTCAGGAGGCTAAGTCAGGAGCTGACAAGTTTAAGGCCAACCTCAGTGACTCAGGCCACAAGACTTAGTAAGATCTTGTCTCAAAATAAAAAATAAGAAAGGCTATGGATATGGATCAGTGATAAAGCACCCCTAGATTCAATCCTTAGCACCAAAATAAACACATACATAAACGAATAAATTAATAAATAAAAGGGCAAGCTTGACTTCTCCCTGCTGTCTGGCTTCCTGTCTTACCATGTATTATCTCTCTCTCATGTGTGCTTCTGCCATTAAGCTATCAGTCATGATGTGACAAAACCGAGGGGCCCTCACTAGAGGCTTAACTCAGAGGGCTGCCTGGTGTTGGGCTTTCAACCTTCAAACCTATGTTAAATAAACCTTTTCCTTACATATTACCCAGCCTCAGATATTTTGTTATAGCATGGAAAATGGACTAATAGATCTGTGAAAAGACAAATTAACTTATAAGAAATGTTTTCTATTCCTGATTGTGTACAATCTTCACTTTTGAGTCTCTTTGTAGTTGTAGTGTAACATGTCCTTAAGCCTTTCTGTTTAGGGTTGTTTTAGACAGTGACCAACATGTACCATTACCTATTTCTTTTGGTGGGGGGTTGGGGTGCCTGTGAGGGAGGAAGGAAGGAGTTTGGGGGTTGGAATTCCAAACAGCTAGAAACTGACAGGCTAGTTTAAGGCAGTGCAGCCTCTCTTTGTCTCCCTCTTTTAATAGCCTTATCTGGTTTTTTTTTTTTTATTGGTCGTTCATAACATTACATAGTTCTTAATACATCATATTACACGGTTTGATTCAAGTGGATTATGAACTCCCGCTTTTACCCCGTATACAAATTGCTGTATCACATCAGTTACCCTTCCATTGATTGACATATTGCCTTTCTAGTGTCTGATGTATTCTGCTGTCTGTCCTATTGTCTACTATCCCCCCTCCCCTCCCCTCCCCTCCCCTCCCCTCCCCTTTTCTCTCTCTACCCCTTCTACTGTAAATCATGTCTTCCATTTGTATTCTCTTGACTTACCCCTCCTTACCTCTTATATGACATTTTGTATAACCCTGAGGATCGCCTTCCATTTCCATGCAATTTCCCTTCTCACTCCCTTTCCCTCCCACCTCTCATCCCTGTTTACTGTAAATATTCTTCTCAAGCTCTTCGTCCCTACCCTGTCCTTGTTTACACCCCTTATATCAAAGGAGTCATTTGGTATTTGTTTTTTAAAGATTGACTAGCTTCACTTAGCATAATCTGCTCTAATGCCATCCATTTCCCTCCAAATTCTATAATTTTGTCATTTTTTAATGCAGAGTAATACTCCATAGTGTATAAATGCCACATTTTTTTTATCCATTCATCTATTGAAGGGCATCTAGGCTGGTTCCACAGTCTTGCTATCGTGAATTGAGCTGCTATGAACATCGATGTAGCAGTGTCCCTGTAGCATGCTCTTGTTAGGGCTTTAGGGAATAGACCGAGAAGGGGAATAGCTGGGTCAAATGGTGGTTCCATTCCCAGCTTTCCGAGAAATCTCCATACTGCTTTCCAAATTGGCTGCACCAATTTGCAGTCCCACCAGCAATGAACAAGAGTGCCCTTTTCCCCGCATCCTCTCCAGCACTTATTGTTGTTTGACTTCCTAATGGCTGCCAGTCTTACTGGAGTGAGATGGTATCTTAGGGTAGTTTTGATTTGCATTTCTCTGACTGCTAGCGATGGTGAGCATTTTTTCATGTACTTGTTGATTGATTGTATGTCCTCCTCTGAGAAGTGTCTGTTCAGGTCCTTGGCCCATTTATTGATTGGGTTATTTGTTATCTTATTGTCTAATTTTTTGAGTTCTTTGTATATTCTGGTTATTAGGGCTCTATCTGAAGTGTGTGGAGTAAAGATTTGTTCCCAGGATGTAGGCTCCCTATTTATCTCTCTTATTGTTTCTTTTGCTGAGAAAAAACTTTTTAGTTTGAGTAAGTCCCATTTGTTGATTCTATTTGTTAACTCTAGCGCTATGGGTGTCCTATTGAGGAATTTGGAGCCCGATCCCACAGCGTGTAGATCATAACCAACTTTTTCTTCTATCAGATGCCGTGTCTCTGATTTAATATCAAGCTCCTTGATCCATTTTGAGTTAACTTTTGTGCACGGCGAGAGATAGGGATTCAGATTCATTTTGGTGCAAATGGATTTCCAGTTTTCCCAGCACCATTTGTTGAAGATGCTATCCTTCCTCCATTGCATGCTTTTAGCCCCTTTATCAAAAATAAGATAGTTGTAGTTTTGTGGATTGGTTACTGTGTCCTCTATTCTGTACCATTGGTCCACCCGCCTGTTTTGGTACCAGTACCATGCTGTTTTTGTTACTATTGCTCTGTAGTATAGCTTGAAGTCTGGTATCGCTATACCGCCTGATTCACACTTCCTGCTTAGTATTGTTTTTGCTATTCTGGGTCTTTTATTATTCCATATGAATTTCATGATTCTTTTATCTATTTCTACAAGATATGCTGTTGGGATTTTGATTGGCATTGCATTGAACTTATAGAGAACTTTTGGTAATATCGCCATTTTGATGATGTTAGTTCTGCCTATCCATGAGCAGGGTATGTTTTTCCATCTTCTAAGGTCTTCTTCTATGTCTTTCTTTAGGGTTCTGTAATTTTCATTGTATAAATCTTTCACCTCTTTTGTTAGGTTGATTCCCAAGTATTTTATTTTTTGGGGGGATATTGTGAATGGAGTAGTTGTCCTCATTTCCGTTTCAGAGGATTTGTCGCTCATATACAGGAACGCCTTTGATTTATGCGTGTTGATCTTATATCCTGCCACTTTGCTGAATTCATTTATTAGCTCTAATAGCTTCTTTGTAGACCCTTTTGGGTCTGCTAGGTATAGAATCATATCATCTGCAAATAGTGATAATTTAAGTTCTTCTTTTCCTATTTTTATGCCTTTAATTTCTTTTGACTGTTTAATTGCTCTGGCCAGTGTTTCGAGGACTATGTTGAACAGAAGTGGTGAGAGAGGGCATCCCTGTCTTGTACCAGATCTTAGAGGGAATGCCTTCAATTTTTCTCCATTCAGAATGATGCTGGCCTGTGGCTTATCATAGATTGCTTTTACAATGTTGAGGTATGATCCTGTTATCCCTAATTTTTCTAGCGTTTTGAACATAAAGGGATGCTGTACTTTGTCGAATGCTTTTTCTGCATCTATTGAGATGATCATATGGTTCTTATTTTTAAGTCTATTGATGTGGTGAATAACATTTATTGATTTCCGTATATTAAACCAGCCTTGCATCCCAGGGATGAATCCTACTTGATCATGATGTATAATTTTTTTGATATGTATTTGAATCCGATTCGCCAGAATTTTATTGAGGATTTTTGCGTCAAGGTTCATTAGAGATATTGGTCTGTAGTTTTCCTTCTTTGATGTGTCTTTGTCTGGTTTCGGAATCAGGGTGATGTTGGCGTCGTAGAATGAATTTGGAAGTTCTCCCTCTTTTTCTATTTCCTGAAATAGCTTGAAAAGTATTGGTGTTAGTTCCTCTTTAAAGGTTTTGTAAAACTCTGCTGTATACCCATCCGGTCCTGGGCTTTTCTTAGTTGGTAGTCTTTTGATGGTTTCTTCTATTTCCTCTATTGTTATTGGTCTGTTTAGGTTGTCTATATCCTCCTGGCTCAATCTGGGCAGATCATAGGACTCAAGGAATTTATCTATGCCTTCACTATCTTCTATTTTATTGGAGTATAAGGATTCAAAGTAATTTCTGATTATCTTCTGTATTTCTGAAGTGTCTGTTGTGATATTGCCTTTTTCATCCCGTATGCTAGTAATTTGGGTTCTCTCTCTTCTTCTCTTCGTTAGCATGGCTAAGGGTCTGTCAATTTTATTTATTTTTTCAAAGAACCAGCTTTTAGTTTTGTCAATTTTTTCAATTGTTTCTTTTGTTTCAATTTCATTAATTTCAGCTCTGATTTTAATTATTTCTTGCCTTCTACTTCTTTTGCTGTTGTTTTGCTCTTCTTTTTCTAGGATTTTGAGATGAAGTATGAGATCATTTATTTGTTGGTTTTTTCTTTTTTTGAGGAATGAACTCCAAGCAATGAATTTTCCTCTTAGAACTGCTTTCAATGTGTCCCATAGATTCCGATATGTTGTGTCTGTGTTTTCATTTAACTCTAGGAATTTTTTAATTTCCTCCTTGATGTCTTCTAAAACCCATTGATCACTCAGCAACCTATTGTTCATTCTCCAGGTGATGCTTGCTTTTTCCTTTCTTCTTTTATCATTGATTTTCAGTTTCATTCCATTATGATCAGATAAGATGCATGGTATTATCTCTACCCCTTTGTATTGTCTAAGAGTTGCCCTGTGACATAGTATATGGTCTATTTTTGAGAAGGTTCCATGTGCTGCTGAGAAAAAAGTGTAGCTACTTGATGTTGGGTGGTATAGTCTATATATGTCAATTAAGTCTAGGTTGTTAATTGTGTTATTGAGTTCTATAGTTTCCTTATTTAACTTTTGTTTGGAAGATCTGTCCAGTGGTGAGAGAGGTGTGTTGAAGTCTCCCATGATTATTGTATGTTGGTCTATTAGACTCTTGAACTTGAGAAGAGTTTGCTTGATGAATACAGCTGCAACATTATTTGGGGCATATATATTTATGATTGTTATGTCTTGTTGGTGTATGGTTCCCTTGAGCAGTATGAAGTGTCCTTCTATATCCCTTTTGATTAGCTTTGGCTTGAAATCTATTTTATTAGATATGAGTATGGACACTCCTGCTTGTTTCCGCGGTCCATATGAGTGATATGATTTTTCCCAACCTTTCACCTTCAGTCTATGTATATCTTTTCCTATCAAATGTGTCTCCTGTAGACAGCATATTGTTGGGTCTTGTTTTTTGATCCATTCTACTAGCCTGTGTCTCTTAATTGGTGAGTTTAAGCCATTAACATTTAGGGTTATTATTGAGATATGGTTTGTTCTTCTATCCATATTTGTTTATTGATGTTACTAAACCTGATTTGTTATCCTCTATGACTACTTTCCCCCCTTTACTGTCCTACCTCCCATTGTTGGTTTTCAATGTTGTTTTCCATTTCCTCTTCCTGTAATGTTTTGCCAAGGATTTTTTGAAGAGATGGTTTTCTAGCTGCGAATTCTTTTAACTTTTGTTTATTGTGGAAGGTTTTAATTTCATCTTCTAACCTGAAGCTTAATTTCGCCGGATACACGATTCTTGGTTGGAGCCCATTGTCTTTCAGTGTTTGAAATATGTTATTCCAGGATCTTCTAGCTTTCAGAGTCTGTGTTGAGAGATCAGCTGTTATCCTGATTGGTTTACCCCTAAATGTAATCTGCTTTCTTTCTCTTGCAGCTTTTAAAATTCTCTCCTTATTCTGTATGTTGGACATCTTCATTATAATGTGTCTAGGTGTGGATCTCTTATGGTTTTGCACATTCGGCGTCCTGTAGGCTTCTAGGATTTGGGATTCTGTCTCAATCTTCAATTCTGGGAAGTTTTCTCGTATTATTTCACTGAATAGACTGTTTATTCCTTTGGAATGGAGCTCTGTGCCTTCCTGTATCCCAATGACTCTTAAATTTGGTCTTTTGATATTGTCCCATAATTCTTGGATGTTCTGCTCATGGTTTCTTAGCAGACTTGCTGAGCTGTCTATGTTCTTTTCCAGTTGAAATACTTTGTCTTCATTGTCTGATGTTCTCTCTTCTAAGTGATCTACTCTGCTGGTAGTATTCTCAATTGAGTTTTTAAGTTGGTTTATTGTTTCCTGCATTTCTAGAATTTCAATTTGTTTGTTTTTTATTACCTCTATCTCCCTGTGAAATTGATCTTTGACTTCCTGGATTTGTTTGTCAATGTGATCTTTCATTGTCTGATTTTGCTGTCTCATGTCTTCCTTGAGACTCCAGATCATCTGAAGCATATATATCCTGAACTCTTTATCTGATATTCCATCTGTTGCAGCTATTACCTCTTCTAAAGTTGAGTTGACCTGCATTGCTTGTGGTCCTTTCTTTCCTTGTCTTTTCATACTGCCCGCGTTTCTTTCTGCTTGGTGCAACTGTTGTGTTTTGAAATTTACCCCCTATTTATTTATGTTGCTCTTGTATACTTGAAAAGTCTCCCTTGCAGGTGCGGGCGGCGGCTGTGCCCCTATTCCAATTGGGGTGACGTGTCTATCACGCTGGCGGCTCTCTGGGCCTGTTCCGGGAGTGGAAGGCGGCTCTGCTCTGTCCCTATTCCAATTGGGGTGTCGTGACTACAATGCTGGCAGATCGCTGGGCCTCTTCCGGGCGTGGGCGGTGGGATTGGCTGGCGGGATTCCACCTAATGGCAGTCCCTAACCTCCCTGCTTGCTAATTAATGGCTTCTCTGAGGCGCCACGCCTTCTGTAGCTGCGGGGCAGGCCGCGCGAATCAGTTGGCCTGGATCTCCGGGGTCCTGCTGCTGGCTGTTTTGATGTTACAAGCTGTTGGAGAGTGGTGGTGTATTCTTCAGCTTTCCCGGATGGTGGCCACTGACTGCCTGGATGGAGTGTCCGCTGTTTTGATGTTGCACTCTGAAGGAGAGTGGCGGTGTATCCTTCAGCTTTCCCGGATGGTGGCCGCTGACTGCCTCGGTGGAGTGTCCGCTGTGGGGGATGGGACTGTACCGCTTTCTTCCCCTTCTGAGAACCCGAGCTCGGCCCAAGGGTCCGTGTGGGCTTGGCTGGTGGGATTCCACCTAATGGCCTTCCCTAACCTCCCTGCTTGCCAATTAATGGCTTCACTGAGGCGCCACGCCTTCTGTAGCCGCAGGGCAGGCCACGCGAATCAGTTGTCCTGGCTCTCCGGGCCCTGTTGCAGGCTGCTGGGATCCCTGGCACTCTATCACTTTGATTTTTTCTGCTTGCCCCTCCCCCAGCGCTGGCTAGCCAGGTTTCCTTTTGGCTGCTACTGGGAGGAGGGGTTGGAGGTCAGGTGTCTCTGGTTTCCCCCTAGCCTGTATGGAGGCTCAGCTTGATACTCCCTCTCCCGGCAAGCCTAGGAGAGATTTTATGCGAATTCCCGCTGTCTGGGGGGTGAGCTGAATGACACCGACCTGTTTTGATGTCGCACTCTGAAGGAGAGTGGCGGTGTATCCTTCAGCTTTCCCGGATGGTGGCCGCTGACTGGCTCAGCGGAGTGTCCGCTGTGGGGGATGGGACTGTACCGCTTCCTTCCCCTTCTGAGAACCCGTGCTCGGCCCAAGGGTCCGTGTGGGCTTGGCTGGTGGGATTCCACCTAATGGCCTTCCCTAACCTCCCTGCTTGCCAATTAATGGCTTCACTGAGGCGCCACGTCTTCTGTAGCCGCAGGGCAGGCCACGCGAATCAGTTGGCCTGGCTCTCCGGGCCCTGCTGCAGGCTGCTGGGATCCCTGGCACTCTATCACTTTGATTTTTTCTGCTTGCCCCTCCCCCAGCGCTGGCTAGCCAGGTTTCCTTTTGGCTGCTACTGGGAGGAGGGGTTGGAGGTCAGGTGTCTCTGGTTTCCCCCTAGCCTGTATGGAGGCTCAGCTTGATACTCCCTCTCCCGGCAAGCCTAGGAGAGATTTTATGCGAATTCCCGCTGTCTGGGGGGTGAGCTAAATGACACCGACCTGTTTTGATGTCGCACTCTGAAGGAGAGTGGCGGTGTATCCTTCAGCTTTCCCGGATGGTGGCCGCTGACTGGCCTTATCTGGTTTTATCTGCCAGCACAGGCTAATTACTCAGGAACTGGACTGTGGTAATTTGCAGGATTAGTATTGTTACCTCTTATATATTTGATTGGGGTTCCTCCAAAACTCTAAAAGAAATCAACTTAGGAAAAGCATTAATTGAGTGTTTCTTTCTGGATGCATGACAGATTTACAGTTGGACCTGCCTACCAATGTGTAGGTCCATGGGGCTCCACCTACCTACAAACCTTGATACTTTGAGGCTTGTGCAGCTCCCTGAAGACTCTGTTACAATTTGGTTGGTCCCTCTGTTTCCCTTTAGCAGCATTGAGAACGTATTCCTGAGGGGATCTGATTGGAACTGGCTCAGTATCTGGCAGAACCAAACAGGGGTGGGTTTCCTGGAAGAGGAGGAGGTGTACATCAGGGTGTGTCTGCTTTGTTGTGGACTTTTGTGAATCTCCTGCCAGCAGAGCTTCCGAGCTTCCGAAGCAGAAGTGGAATATTGGCTGTGACTGAAGGCAGAGGGTTCTAATTATTTTAGGATGTGTTTTCCATTTCTCTGGATAATAGCCCAAATCTGGATCTAGTGGCTATAGGAGTGTAGGGCGAAGACTCAGAGACCAATTAGGTAACTTGCTTGACAGGTCAGTTCAGTGGTATTTGGTGAATGCAGTATAGAAGTCAGCAGCTATTGCTGCATACCAGTCTGATATTGCAAACAACAAAGCAAAACAAAAAGCCCAAAGCAACAACAACCAGCACAACTTTTGATTTAGTTTGTTTTTCTTCTGTGGGTTGCACAAGGAGTGGGAGTGTGGCCTTCCTCATTCATGACATTCCTGTGTGGATTGGAGCTCACTGGTTCTCTACTTTAATTATTATGTTTCCTTATGGAGATTAAAATGGGAATTGGCCACCTCCAATTGACCTATACCCTCAATTGACAGGAACTTTGAATTACACTTCCCTTTTATGATGAATAAACTACTTACTAGCCAGATTAGGTGTTTAGGTTGAGTATTTGCTGATTTATTTGATTCTGGAGAAAGTTTCTATTCTGTTACCTGCAATGTGCTAACTACGCAGATGGTCATAGTCTTGCTATATGTTATACCTGGTTTTATTCTATTTATTTATTTATTTATTTATTTGGGGGATATTGGAGATTGAACTTAGGGAGACTCAACCCCTGAGTCACACTCCTACTTGTGTCCCATCTATGAGACAGATGTTATTGGAGGGCAGTGCACTTCATAACGAAGGTAGAGGTGAGTTGACATCCTGGCTCTGACACTGATGAAGGGCATGATCTTAGGCAAGTAACCAGCCACTTTGGGAAAATGGGATTGGAATACACCTTATACATAGGATTGCTGTGAGACTGAAGTGAATGAATGAGGCCAGGTAGGCATTCAGCAGAGTTCCAGGTGCACAGTGAGTACTCAGTTATGTCACCTATTATTCCTGTTATGTCATCATCACTGTCTTTAGTAGTAGCAGTAATAGCAGTAAAAAAAAAAAATTAAGGCCTTGAACTGTGTAAGAGCTTTAATCATCCAAAACATTATGTATAGTACATAGTACTTGTTAAGCTGAGGATACAATCTAGTGTAATTTTAGGAGAGTTTTAGTAAATTTTAAGTGTAACGTGTTTTCTACTTAAACTTGAATTAATAAGAAATTACAACTTAAGCATGCCATCCCCCAAACATACCACTTACAGATCACAGCATGCTGTGAATAAGCCCTCAAGATCATATTTATTTATTACCTGCAATGTTCTTACTACTGTACGGATGGTCACAGTCTTGCTTTATACCTGGTTTTATTTTATTTATTTCTGTATTTTTGGGGTACTGGGGATTGAACTCAGGGACACTCAACCACTAAGCCACATCCCCATCCCTATTTTGTATTTTATTTAGAGACAGGGTCTTACTGAGTTGCTTAGTGGCTTGTTTTTTTTGCTGAGGCTGACTTTGAACTCATGATCCTCCTGCCCCACCCTCCTGAGCTGCTGGGATTATAGACATGTGCCACCATGCCCAGCGTCATACCAGGTTTTAGAGGTCTGGCTTGATTTAAAGTTTTCCAAACTTGGCAATTAGATTTTTTCCCAAATGATAGCTTTGACTGATGGGCCGTGGTTGCTTGTGGTCTGGGAGGAGGTCTTGGAGTTTTGTCTGAGATCAGGAGGGAAATGATGTGATTGATGGTTGGTGCCTGCTCTGGCACCCAGAGGAAGCAGGATCAGATCTTATACCACACACATGCTATCCCTGTTGTAAACAGTGCATTTGGACTCTGTCTTTTAAATTCATGTAATGAATATAGAATATTTAGAGTCCCTGAGTAACAGCTAAGAGGAATATGAGATACTAAGTGGAATTGATGGATGATATCCTTTGCAAACATTCGCTCTTTGCGCACACTTCAAATTGGGGATGTGGGATAGCAGAAAAGGACCAGGATTTTTTATATTTAATGAAGATGAGTGGTACTTCCCAGAATCCTCACGGTGAAATTAAACACTGAATTTTGACTGCTTATGGAATGAAGGGTAGGCACATTCACATCTGGCTATGAGCAGGTACCTGGTTAAAGAGGTAAGGGGGTTTGTGGGAAAACGTGGTGGAGACAGGAATAAGGAGAAAGATACCTGGAATATGTAGACTCATTGTGTTGACACTTGGAGCATTGAAAGGGCAGGTTAATAATTATTCTTTACCTGTAGTGAGCCAGGTGGTAAGATTTTCTTATTGGTTATTTAACCCTTAAATTGCCCTGCAGTAATACACATTTTACAGTTGAGAATATTGAGGTATAGGTGCATAAGTTTAATGCCAGGATTGTTCTACTCAGTGTTGGATCCTAGGTTTTATTTTGCCTTCTAATTTTGTGTCCTGTGCTTTTCCTCTTATACCACATTGTTTGGAAGAAGAGCCCCTGACCAGAGACCCGTGAGATCTTGGGTTGCACTAATCCAACAGATAGGCTAGAAAGACAGTGTGTGAGCTCATGCTAAAAAATGGGGATAGGGCAGAATTTCCAAAGGAGCAGTTCCAGGAGTCCTACTGGGCTGTTGAGCTGGTAATTGTAGGCAGTATCCTTCAGGCAGGTGAAAACAATGGCTTTGCTCCTACAGAAACTGGGAAAAGCCAAAAGGAATGTGATTTAAAATGGAAAGCTAACATTTCACTATACAGGAAGTACTAGGGGACTGTATGTTTGTTATTTATATTCCTTAAAGTAACTAAATATAGTAGTCATTCATTTCTTTTCTGCAGAGTAGGAAACCAAACCTTCAGATAACTTGCCTTATCACAGATCCCAAGAGGTCCATTGCCAACCTCTTCCTATCATCCATGTCTCAGAGAAAGAAATCAGAGATTAGAAGAAAATGAGAATGGGTGGTGCTCCCAAGAGACTGTTTAATGTTTTGTTGTGTGTCCTGAAACAAAAGGTTTGCTGTGCCTAAAATGTGATTCTCCTTTTGTTTGTGATAAGTTTGGGTAGAACTGACTTGATGTGTTAAACTGGAGTGAATGGATGGGATGAGAGGATAGGAGGGCAATTTGGGAATGGAAAGATTGGCTGGGGGGCTGAAACCCAGAGATTAGGTTGAGGCAGAAGTATGTACTACACTGGGACATTTGGGACAAGTTGCGATATGCTGGGACAAGTGGTGGTGGGGGAGATTTGTGTCCTTATCCTTTCCATGTTAGATCTTAGGTTCCTGAGACAAAGAGCTGATCTTCACGGGCTGATCATTCCCTATTTTCTACTCTGAAAAACAAGTACTTTTGGGGGTGGAAGGAGTTTATCAGTATGTTGCAGTCTAAGGTGGGAATTCAATGCAAGACAGAGAGAGTAGAAAGTGGAAGGCCAGAGTCCAGACTGTTGGTGACTGGAGGGTCTGGCAGAGTGCAGATAGCCTCCAAGGGTAAAGAGAAAGAAGCAGTTTTAAAAACAACAATATTCATAACTAGTTTTTAGAACCAATATTAATATTATTGGTCATTACACACACACACACACACACACATACACGAAGGCAGGAAGCATACAGGAATGGTAATTAAACTGCTGTTTATAAACTTCATCTGCTTAGTTTAATTGTTCCAGGATTCTTATGTTTTGTTTATTGTAAACCATTTCTCTTTTTAAGATCAGATTCTTTACATGCAATTTACTCTCAGAGCCTCAAAAACCTGGGAGATAAGAAATTTGTGTGGTACAGGTGAGGCGATACATGGAAAGAATGTGGACTTTGGTAGCAGAAAGACCTGGGTTTGAATTGTGGTTCTGCTATTCTAATGAGCAAGAAGGCTGAACAAGTCCTTTCACTTCTCTGGATGTCATAACTCCTATTTGTAGAGTCATCGAAGCTTGACGATAATGATAGCCGTTATTATTATGAGTGTCATTTAAATGTAATACAGCAATCATTCTCCATTTTTTGTGACTTTTTAATTTTAAATGAGCTATTAAGATTGAATTAAGGAAAAAAATTGCGCTGATAATCAGATAATAGATCCTGAGTTAGACAGAATGTAGACTGAGGAAGACCCAAAACTGACATTGTTTATTGAGTGTAGAATAGAAGTTACAATCTGGTTGTAGAGTCTAAAAACCTCTCTTTAGTGAATGAATGCAGGATTTTGAAAATTTTGAGCAAATATATTTTAAATGCTAAAGGATACTTGTCTCTCATACAAACATGATCTGGATATCCGACTGAGATGTCTGGAGATCTCTTGATTTGACTCCATGGATTCGCCTATTCAGGATATTTCATATAAATGAAATCAGACAATTGAGACCCTTTATGTCTGGCTTCTTTCACTTAGTATGTTTTCAAGGTTCACTCATTTTGTGGAATGTATTGACATTTCATTCTTGTTATGACTAATATGCTAGTGTATGAATATACCACATTTTATTTGTCCATTGATGATGAATAATTTGGGTTGTTTCCACTTTTTGACCATTGTGAATAATGCTACTATGAACATTTGTACATAGTTTTGTATGAAAATATGTTTTCACTTTCCTTATCTAGGAGTAGAATTGGTGGTTCATATGCTAAGTCTGTTTTATGGCTTTGAGAAACTGCCAAATTGTCTTCCAAAGTGGCCATTCTATTTTACACTTGCATTAGCAATGTATGACATCCTTGCCAGCCCTTGTTTTTGTCTATGTTTTTGAGGATAGTCATGTTAGTGGACATGTATTGGCATTTCAGTGTGATTCTGATTTGCATTTCTGTAATGACCAATGATATTAATATTGTTTTTAAAAACTGGTTATGATTATTATTGCTTTTAAAACAGATCTCATGTATCTCTGAAGTTTAAATTTTTTCTTCCATTCCACACACAGATATTAATCACATGTTTTGAAAATTAATTCAGTAAATCAGTTTCTATGTATCTATGAGTACCTTCTAATATCCAGTGTTCAGCCATGTTCAGGATACAGAGTGGGTATTTGGTATGATCTTTCCCCCACCAACAACTCATAATTGGATGAGGAGAAAAGATAAATGGATGATGACATAGGACCATATGGGATGTACTCCCAAAATTGTACTTACAAGATAGGATGTACCTGTAGGTTTGTCACAAGGGCAGATTTATTTGTTTGAGGTGAGAGCAGAAAAAGTCATATACATAGCTTAAATAGAAAAATAACTTCTCTTGAACAAGATTTCACTTCAATAAAAGGCTCCAGTGGGAAACAAAAAAGACGTCTTTGTTTTCAAAATGTTTGGTATGAACTTGTGAACTGGAACAGGTATTTTCCATGGCTTTTTTTTTTTTTTTTTGGTCTGTGGAATAAATTTGGTTTGTTTATTCGTGCTGCCCTTTGTTTTAGACTTGAGACCCCTTTTTTCATTTGTGTATATTTTAGTAGTTTGAGAGCAAGACAAATGGGTACTCTATGGTTAGTTTCACACTGAGTTTTTAAAATACTGAGCTTGGTTCTAGGAGATAATTAACAAGGATGAGATGATTAATAATTTATGTTTTAAATTCCTTTTCCGTAAAAGAAAAAAAAAAAGACATCATCATCCTGTTAACAAGATTAGTCTCTGTGTTAGGGTCAAGCAAGGTTGGAAAAACCTCATTGGCCCTACAGAGCTTATGACTTCCAGGCCTCACTGTGGGCCTGGCAGTGTGGGCCCTCTGATCTGCTTCTGGTCTGCCTTTGCAACCTTTTCAGTCTCTTCCTTAGGCTGCTCTGTAAATGCACCTGTTTCCCCCACTCCTCTGTGTCTTTTCTGATGCCTATTTCTTTGCTTTGTCTGTGTTCACCCTGTATCACAACTAATCACAGTCCCTGCTCCCTTCAAAACCCAGGCCAGGGTCATTTCCCCATGAAATGTTCCCCTTTCACTTCCCTTCTTTTTCACTCTCCAAACACAATGCTCTTCCTCTACCACTCCAGGACAGCCTTTGGGATGGCTTCCTGGTAGAGGAAGAGCACTGTGTTTGGAGAGTGAAAAAGGCCTGGGTACTTTCCACCCTTGGTTGTGTGAGTTCTGAGTTCTTCAAGGTTAGGAGCTGTTCCATTAATCTTTATATTCTCCCAAGTTTCCTATTACAATACTTGGCATGTAATATTTTATTGAATGATTGCAAGAGAAATACTGTTTCTGTAGTTTCCATATCACAAATAAAAAACAAATCAGAAGAGGAACAGGAATGGAGTTTATAGATAGAAGTCGTCTTTGAAAAATGTCTAGGCTTTGAGGGATATGATTTGTTTTACAACTTCTTTAAACCTAGTGGCATAAAGAATTTATGTTATGAGGATAATTTTATTGTATTATTACTTCTGTTTAGATATCAGACTCCTAGAACCCCCCATGGAATGAAGCAGGGTGAGTGATTATATATTCAGAGTACATCCTTCAGGGTAGAGGCTTTTCAGGAAGAAGGTGTCCTCAAAGCCCCAGGGAGGGAGTCAGGGTGGGAAGAGCACAGAAGTGACAACTGCCTTGTGAAGGCAGATCTGAAGAACTCCAGTTTGGGGCTCTGTTGGTGTAAACTAAAACAGCAGACATTTACATTTAAATGAGCTCTGAGAATGTCAGTACACCACATCAAAGTGCAAACGTGGAGTGTCATGATGATTCTTGGTCCAGAACAGATTAAATCAGGTTTGGCCTGTGTGGGTTTGAAGCACTGTGCTTAACAATACAGAACAAATGGGGTACATTTTAGAAAGATTTCTAAATTAAAAATGGTTTAAAATAAAATGTAACAATAAATTTGTGTTTAAAGGTGTGAGCTTCAACTGTATAGAAAGCCTCCGTTTCTGGATCTAGGACAAGGTACTTCTTTGCTCCTAACTTTGCCCCCTATGTTGCAACTCCTTTTTCGCCTTCCATTCTCTCTCTTTCCACCTTTTGTAAAATCCCTCCCACATTCTCCCCATCCTTGGAGCTGTTCACTCTGTGCTCCTTCTCTTGACATTTCTGGTGCTGTGCTTTCTGTTCTTTGCTTGCACATCTGCTGCAGGCTTGCTGTCTGTCCCCCATGCACCTTCTCTGCAGGGTACCTATCTCTCGCTGGCCTGGCTCTACAGGCTGGCCTCTCTTAGAGCCAGTTTCATATTGAAGTCACTTGTTGGCATGCCCTATGACTATACACAGCATCAAATTAGAGGCCTAATTTGTTACCTGTATTTCCTAGGGCAGCATTTAGCATGTCACAGGTCTTATAAATGGCTTGTTAAGAGAGCAGTCTCTACCTTTTGAAGAGATTTTGTTTTTTCATTCTGCTGGCTCTTATTCATTCATCCTTTCTCTTTCCTTTGTTAGTTTTAATTTCTCCACTTTTTCTTTTGGATCAGGGTGAAATGGAGAACTATATGGCTAAAGATACAGAGGAATTTGAGGTAGAGACCAGAATTTGGAAACACTCTTTAAGTAGCAGATTCTTATCTGGAATGCAAGTGTTAGGGTCATCTGCAAGAAGGGCAAGTGTCCATAAAGATTTGAGAAAGACACAAAGCCTTCCAGCTACATTTGATAAGGATGGAAACAGCACGGAGTGTCCAGCTGAAGTTAAGACAGTTGTAATTTTCATGGACAGGACACACTGGCATTGCAGAGTAATTCAAGGAGGAAGGAGCTGGTAATGTGGTGAACCCAAGACAGGAGGCAGGGCCACAGAAGGCAGATAAGAGCTTTCAAACTTTGTCTAAGGTGTGTCATCTTATGCCTACTTTGGAAATGTATATATAATAAGTTATATAATTACACATTAAATAAAGTATAATTCAAAATGATCTGCTGTCCTCCAAATTGTTTTTCAAATGTAAACAGTAGTTGTTAAATCATCTCTGGAGTCACTTTTCATACAGTTGAGGTCTGACTGATACAGAAATGGCAAAAACATATTCCTAAACACAGTGTTGTGAGCACCACCTCTGGACATTGATAAAAGCACTGCCTTTGGCTGAAGTCCTGTAATTTGTATCCATGGAAAATACTGTACTCAGCAGGATTTCCTCCTTACTGCAGGGATTTTGACTATTATAGCAAGTTTTGCTGGAACAGCTTTTCTACAAAGTATCCTCTAATTAACAGGAAGCACATACATGAGGAGTTGTATATAATTTTGAGAGAAAATCTTGCCAAATAGTGGCATCGTAAATTCATATTTTATGCTTGACTGACTTTTTTCTTTAGGAAATAAACATGTAATCTTTACAGAAAATGTAAAAACAATAAAATTCAACACCCACATCTTTCATTTCATGTTTCTGCTAAAGTTTTATTATGGTCTCACATTACCAAGTGATGCAAGTTTTTAAAAAAGCGTAGACTAAAAGTAGTTTGTTAATACATCTGTTGATGGAGAAACTAGCTAGAGCCATTACATTGCATCACACAGGTGGGAAAGGACATAATCATCTGCTGGTATGTGATGAGCAGCTTCTCCAAAGCCACACTACTACTGAGACCCATAGGGTTCCAATGGGATGCTCATGTTGTTTTCATTTTCCAGAGGAATTTATGGCTAAGTTGGGGAATGAGGCACAGACTTATGTGACTATTATTGTTTTAATTTTTAAAAATTTTTGATACTATGGATTAAATGCAGGGGGACTTTATCTACCATTAAACCACATTTCTGCCTCTATTTATTTATTTATTTATGCAAAGTTGCCCAGGCTGGTCTTGAATTAGTGAGCCTCCTGCCTCAACCTCCCAAATAGCTGGGATTATAGGTGTACACCACTATACCTGGCCACAATCATTAGTAAATAGTGCAAAGTTGTCATTAAATGCTAGGTTCCCATGACCATGGAGATGTGTGTGTGTGTGTGTGTGTGTGTGTGTGTGTGTGTGTGTGTGTATCTAAATAGGAGTTTGGTGAAGGATATGATCCTTAAGGGCAGTGGTTAGCAATATTGTGTGTGTGTGTGGCCAGGTGGGGGAGGATACAGAACCTTGAACTCAGGGACAATCTACCACTTTTTTTTTTATTACTACTTTTTTTCATATTGAGACAGGATCTTGCTAAGTTTCCTAGGTGGCCTTGAACTTGTGATCCTCCTGCCTCAGCCTCCCAGGTTGCTGGGATTTCAGTGTGTGTCACTCTCCGAGGCTAGCCTTGTCACTATTGACATTTTGAGCTAGGTAACTCCTGTAAAGGGTTATCTTGTATATCCTGTGATGTTTGACAGCATTGCTTCTGCCTACCAGCTGCCTGTAGCAGTTCTGGCAGTGATCAAAAATATCTGTAGACTTTGCCAAGTATCTCCTAGGAGAGCAAAGTCACCCCCAATTGAGAAACCCTGGAACTGCTTCCTGGGGTATGGTTGAGTGCAGTCTGAGTCTTGGAGAATAAATAGAACTTGGATAGGAAGGGTGGGTGATGTGGAGGTTATATTAGTTGAGAAGAACCATTCAAGTAAAGACCCAGAAGAATATCTAGAGGAGTGCTACTGAAGTGTGGACCATGGATGAAACTATGTATGACAATTGTGGATAATCACTTGGAAACTCTTAAGGCAACTGTACAGAGTAATTTTATGTCTATCAACTGCAAAAGACTTTTATTTTGTGTATCTTTGTTATTTTGTATTTCTAGAGATTCTTTTTCTTGTTTTATAAAAATATCTTTGGAATATTTAAATAAAAACATCACCAAACTGGTCTTTTGTCACTGAGACTGAGAGAGGCTGTGATGAGCCTGAATGTCAGGTACACAGTAGGGAAATAAGATAGGCTAATTATGGTCCAGATGGAGCATGAGGTAGGTCAGAGTGGTTTCTGAGATCTAAGTGTTCGACACATCTTGGACCTGGTATATAAATATTTTTAGGATGAATAAATGTCTGGAAAACCTCCAAGCAGAGGAGAAAGGACCTAGGAGTAAGGAAGGTGCCAGCAGTAGCTGTTGTGGAGATGGGAGTGACTTTTAGTAGGGTATGTTAATGTCAATTAGCCTGTCTTTGTGGTTTTAGTCTTCTAGTCACCTGATCATTTCTATTTAGAAGCATTTTCTATTCCCTTAGCCTTGGGCCATAATCCTGAATTGATAATGGCCCATTTGGTGCTGTCATTTATGCATTTAGGACCTCATGTGTCAAATTATGTACTTGCCTCTTGAGATTGTAAACACTTTTTAATATCTTTCACACAAAGTACTTTTTGTGATTATTTGGTGTTTCTTATAGCTGTCCCTTAAATAAAAATAAATAAAGGATATTGTATTTTGGTTCATTTGCTTCCTCTTAGAGTAGGAAATGGTCTGTGTCCTTGGCATTGTTTCTGTAGTGGTGTAGGTGGATGGTGACCACTGGTGTGAGACTGGGAAGCCTGTAGCCATGGGCCTGTGCACATCTTCTTTAGAATCTTTAGGGAGCTTGAGTTTGCTGAGACTCTATCTGTCACCTACCTACCTTCCTACCTTCCTTTCTTCCTTTCTTTGATTCGTTCGTTCATTCTTTTTCCCAAGACATATCCTTCACTAAATTAATTGTCTGATGAAACAAAATACAATACTCTGCAGAGAAAGATAGCTGTGTTTTGTACTGGAAGTCAAATGGATGTATATATAAATATGTAGGATGAATACTTCAGAAACAAACCCAGATATACATATTATATTAGGTAATACCTAGATTCAGTGGTATTTAAAAGGGAAACATAAAACACCTTAAGATGATAGTGACTTCAAGCTCTATGTGATATTTTCTTCAGTATTTAGTATTCAGTAAAATCTTTCTAGATAGAAGAAGCAAGAATGTATGGCTCATAATCAAGAGAAAAATATTATTAATAGAAACAGTAAAAGATCACCGAAATTATATGGTTAATAGGGACTTTATTATTGTTATTTTAAAATATATTCATTTTTATTTATTTATCTATTTATTTATTTATTTACTGGGTACCAGGGATTGAACTCAGGGGCACTTGACTACTGAGCCGAGTTCCCAGCCCTATTTTGTATTTCATTTAGAGACAGGATCTCACTGAATTGCTTAGCACTTTGCTTTTGCTTAGGCTGGCTTTGAACTCGAAATCCTCCTGCCTCAGCCTCCTGAGCCACTGGGATATAGCTGTGCGCCATTGCACCCAGCAAAATTTCATTTATTGACACATAAAAATAATACATATTTATGGAGTACCATGTGATGTTTCAATACATGTATACACTGTGATATATTCAGGATAAACCTGTCTCCTCAAGTGTTTATTCTTTACATGTGGTGAAACAGAATCTTTTAGCTTTTTTGAAACACATAGTACATTATCATCATCTGTAATCATCACTGTGTAATATACCACCAGACTTATTCCTCCTGTCCAAGTATAGCTCCATTGATCAACCTTTCTCCATTTTTCCCTCCTCACTGATCTCCCTAGCCTCTGGTAACCATGCTCCTACTCTAAACTTCTGTGTGACCAACTCTTTTAGACTGCATATACAAGTGAGATTGTGTGGTCTTTCTGTGCATGGGTTATCAACTTAACATAATGACCTCTAGCTCCAACCGTGTTGTGGCAAAGAATAGGATTTCTGTTTTCTTATGGTTGAATAGTATTTTATTGTATATATGTACCACATTTTCCTTATTCATTTATCAAATGATGGATACTTGGATTGTTACCATTTCTTACTATTACGAATATAGTGCTACAGTAAACATGGGGGTGCACATCAGATGTCTCTTTGACATACTGATTTAATTTCCTTTGGATAGGTACCCCGTAGTGGCATTGCTGGATCATATGGTCATTCTATTTGTAATTGTCTTGAGGAACTCCAATCTGTTTTTTATAATGATTGTACTAATTTACATTACCACCTTGTTATTTAAGCATTACCATTTTTTACACATCTTTATTAGCACTTATTATTTTTCATTTTGAAAATAGCTATTCTAACTGGAGTGAATGATATCTATCTTGTTGTGGTTTTGATTTAGATTTTCCCAGTGATTTTTGAGCATTTTTTTTCATTTATCTGGTGACCATTTATATATCTTCTTTTGAGAAATATCTTTTAAGATTTACTGCCCATTTTAAAATCAGTTTATTTGTGGGTTTTTTTTTTTGCTTTAGAATTGTTTGAGTTCTTTGTATTTTGTAGATATTAACCCCGTCAGATGTGTAGTTCGAAAATATTTTTTCCCATTCTGTGGGTTGCCCCTTTGCTGATTATTTCATTTGCTGTGTAGAAGTTTCTTAGTTTGATTTGTAGTAATTTTTTAAGTTTGTAATCCCATTTGACTATTTTTATTTTTGTTTTCTGTGCTTTGGGGGACTTTTCTAAAATAACCTGCCCATTTCAATATCCTGAAGCATTTCCCCTACATTTTCTTCTAGTAGTTGTATAGTTTCACTAATTCAAGTCTTTAATCCATTTGGAATTGATTTTTGTAAACAGTGAGAAATATAGTTTTATACCTTACATGAGTGTTAAGTTTCCCCAGCACCATTTATTGAAGAGACTGAACTTTCTTCAGTGCATGCTCTTAGCACCTGTTTTGAGGATCATTTGGCTGTAGATGCCTCAGACTATTCTTTTCTATTGGTCTGTGTGTCTGTTTCTTTACTAAAACCATGCTGTTTTGATGACTAATTTTTTGTAGTATATTTTGAAGTCAGATAGTATAATGCTTTCTGGTTTGGCTATTGTTTGTTTGGTTTTTGGTTCCATACAAATTTTATGATCGTTTTTCCTAGTTCCATGAACAATGTCGTTGGTATTTTGTTAAGGATTGCATTGAAGCATTGAATCTGTTGGCACTGAATCTGTTGGTTTCTTGATACTACCAACCCATGAATATTTTGCTTAGGCATGAATATGGGTTGGATTTCTTTGAGCACATCAAGCATAATATTTTATATTATGTGTCCGATTATTTCAATCTGATGTGCTGTGCTTTTGTCATTTTCCCCCCATTCCTACTTTTTTTTTTTTTTTGCAACTCTGGCTCATGATGCCATGTGTTATTTCTTAAAGTGCTTAATTTTTGAATATTCTTCCTTCCTACTGTCTCAAAACTAATTGCTCTAAGTAATATATAGAGCTTTAGGCTTTTTCCCCCATTTGTCATGAAATGTATGAAATTCAGACCATTCATCAGAAAGGGGAAGTAGATGTCGGATTGCTTCTTAGAAGATCTGTGTTCCAGTTTTGACACCTAATACTTACATACTGAATTATTTGTGGTACATTACTTTACTAACCTCTCCGCATCTGTTGTTGTTTTATCTTGTTAAATAATTAGGTTGTTAGGTCATTAAATGGCTGTGGGATGAATGACTGGTTTCAGGAGCATGGTCTAGGCAGTAGCAACTTCACATCCACTGTTTCTGCAACTTCATCATCTACAGAGGTACTGTGAAAATTACCGTAGAATTAAAGAGACATAGCATATATTACCTCCTTCCAGAATTTAAAATTACTTATCTAGATAAGACCCAGTAGCTCTTAGACAGTAGCAGAATGAATACAAGGTAGCATATTCTTTGGTAGTTGAGAGGAAGTAAGTGAAGAATATTCTGGACTGGGGCGGTATTATGTGAGAGGTAGGCTCTAAGTTGAGTTTTGTAGGGAGAGCAGCACTTAAATATTAAGAAGGCAAGAGGACATTTGAGGCAAGGTGACTGGAGACAATCAGTGAAGATTTCTGGGGCACAGTCACTGTAGTGAGGAAGTGAGTATAGGGAAGGGAGGAGTGGGAGGAGATTAGATGGAGAAATTGGTTGGAACTGAGTTGTGATAAGCCTCAAATGCCAGGCTTAGAGTGAGAACTTCATTTTGTATTTAGAGGGCTCTGGAAGGTTTTAGGCCAATCAAATGATATATAAATGAAATTTCAAGATATTCATCGATATATAGAATAACCAGGAATGGTATATTATTTGGGTCCTGTTGGGAAAGAGATGGCATAGAGATGGCATATGCAACAGAACAATTAAGAGGAACTTAAGAAAGAATAGACATGAAGTCAAGAAAAGATTTGGAAAGCATTCCAGGGGTAGCAGCTGCAAGTTGGGGAGGGAGGTGTGACTATTGGACAGGGGTGACTGAGCCATGTATGCTTTATCGTCCAGCTGGCTCGCTCAGGCTTCTTCACTTGTTGGTGTTCTCCCAATCCTTACAGCAGAAAGAGTGCAAGAAGCCCTAAGTGATTTTCAGGACTCTGCTTACATGAGACTGGTGAATACACCACTGACCAAAGAAAGTCACAGGACCAATCCAGATTCAAGGGGTGGAGAAATAGACTCTAGTTCGAGGAGTTGCAGGGTCTCCTTGTCAGGGTGTAGGTAAGCAGAGAGGGAGAACTTTAAACTTAGCACAATGTATGAAACAAGAAATAATGTTTTCACTGATCTTTAAGATTAAAAAAAAAAGAAAATTTCAACTGCTACTTATTTTAAACATGGTTGATATGAAGTTCTGTGGCTTAAAATTCATATTTTATTCACTTTCTGAAAAGTTAGGGTACTCAGTGGGGAAGAAATTTACCTTTAAAAGGTAAGAATACTTGCTGTGATATGATCACACAGCGATATAGTTTTACTAAAAATGAAGTAAATTCCCCAGGTCTTTCCAGTGAATAAGTGGATGGAATTTATGTGCAGTTTTGTTTGACAGTGTGTATATTGCGGCACAGGACTAAGAATCTTTGTTGTTGCTTTAAAATGTCTATTTTCGTTTCTGTTCTGTGTTTCCTTTTCTGGACAAACACTGATGAGGAACCCCTAACGTGGCCTGCTGTCATTTCTCCAACTTGTTCATTAGTCAGTTAGATCCACTAAGCCAGAGGTGAAATGAATTAGACCTACAATTAGACCTACAATTCATTAAAAGTGTAATTAGTGTTATAAGAAATAATTAAGAGCACAGTGAAAATGTATACAAAGGAAAGACCTTACCTAACCTGGGTGCTTTTGTCAGGGAAGATTTACTTGAGAGGGGCTTGTAAGACTGAGGTCATAAGAAAACAGAGTGAGTTACCTAGGCGAGGGCAGATGCACTGGGAAGGGATTTCATGGACTGTTGACTGCTTTACATCTGATGCAGGAAGAACAGAACAATTGAGCAAATGAGGGGAGACCTGGGTAATGTTAATCTTAGAGCAGTAGCTCTTAAATCTATGAATTACCCCGGAACTTAAAAGAAATGCAAATGTGTACTTTTAAAAACAACTTTATTGAGGGCTGGGGCTGTGGCTCAGTGGTGGTGCACTTGCCTGGCATGTGTGAGGCACTGGGTTTGATTCTCAGCATCGTGTATAAATAAATAAAATAAAGGTCTATCAATAACTACAAAAATATTGAAAAAGCCCTCAGCTTTATTGAGATACAATTAACATACCACACACTTCATTCTTTTAAAGTATGTAATTCACTGACTTTCAATACATTTAGAGTTTAGAACATTACCCTGTTTTTCAACCATTTTTTGACAACTTTTTTGTTACCCTACAAAGAAGTCTCAAAAATTACCCTTAGCCAGCTGCCCCTAGTCCTTCCACCTTCTCTCTTCAGCCCTAGTGGACACTTGTCTAGACATCTTATTCTGGACATCTCATATCAATGGAATCTTACAATATGTGGTCCTTTGTGGCTGGCCTCTTTCACTTAGTATTATGTTTTCAGGGTTCGTCCATGTTGCAGCATGTCTCAGTATTTCATTCATTTTTATGGCCAAATAATGTTCCATTAATTAAAAATATAAAATACAGGGCTGGGGTTGTGGCTCAGCAGAAGAGCGCTTGCCTCACATGTGCGAGACCCTGGGTTTGATCCTCAGTACCATATAAAAATAAATAAGTGAAATAAAGGTATTGTGTCCAACTACAACTAAAAATAAATAAATAAATAAATGTGGTGTGTGTGTGTGTGTGTGTGTGTGTGTGTGTTTGTGTGTATAAAATGCAACTTCTTGAGTTCCACCTTAATCTTACTGCATCAGAAATTCTAAGGGGTACTCTTCTGTTACCTGTATTTGAATAAGGCCTCCAGGTGAAACCCAGGCTTACTTGCAGGGTCAAGAGATACTGCTTCGGAGTGGCTGGAATGAGGGGGATGTGAAGCTGGAGAGCTGGGTTATTCTTATCATTGCTGGTCCTTTGTCTTAAGGATGTTGGGAAGTTATTGAAAGGTTTTTAAACAGAGCTGTGAAATCATCCAGTTGATGTTTTAAAAACAATTCATTTAACTTTTCAATAAAAAATAATTTGGGGGAATCTAACTAAAGGAAGCTATAGGAAGCCCTTGAGGGAAGATGTAGATATGACATTAACCAGTAGCAGTAAAGATGGAGAAATGTGGATGGGAAAGCTTTGAATGCAGAAAAGCCATACTAATGTGTGTATGTGTGTGGGTGTGTATGTGTGATACCAGGGAGAACCAAGGTGAGATCCAGGTTTCTAGGTTGGGCAGGAGAGTGGGTGGTGGTGTCACCACTAAGGTCTTCTGATTTTTCTGTCCTGTGCTGAACTCTTGGTTACTCATTCCTCTCTCTAGAATCTGTTCTTTCAGACAACCCCAGAGAAAATATACTGGATGACCTTTGAACATGGATACTCTTGAGAAGACACACTACATCTGGAACCATAAGTAGTGTAAATAGCAATGTGTGTGCACACACTCAGCCTCTAGTAACTGTACAAAATTAAGAATATAAATGTCTGAGAAGGTAGAAACTAATGGTATCATCAAAGTGTTTAGACATAGGTTGTGTGTAGAAGTCTTTCCAAGCAAGGTGCATTTTCATGATTCAGAGAGAAAAGATGGAATGTTTTGAGGAGAGAGGACAAGAGATTGAAGGTCGTAGCCATTTCTAAAAAGAGCGCCTGTTAAGATTCCAGGACTCTGGGGCTGGGGATGTGGCTCAAGTGGTAGCGCGCTCGCCTGGCATGCGTGCGGCCCGGGTTTGATCCTCAGCACCACATACCAACAAAGATGTTGTGTCCGCCGAGAACTAAGAAATAAATATTAAAAAATTCTCTCTCTCTCTCCTCTCTCACTCTCTCTTTAAAAAAAAAAAAAAAAAAAAAAGATTCCAGGACTCTGAAGATGAGGTAGAGTCTAGGGTGGCTGGTGAGAGGCCTGGAAATATAGGACCAGGAGACTGTGGAACTTTTTATTTTTAAAGCCAGAACCAATAAGAAATTGTAGAATTCTGAAAGGCCATGACCTGTGCTCAAGAAGAGCACTCTTGACTACTTTTAGATGAAAGTGGTAGGACACTAAATTTCTGGAGGTGAAGATAGCAGCCAGAAGGGGGCTGTGAACTAGGGAATAGTAGGCAAGCTATGAGGGATAGTAGAATTTCCAGGATTTGGCTGCTAAAGGAAAGAGCCAAGGAGAAAGGATAGCTTGGGGTCACTAGGAAACTGGAAGAGAATATGGCTGTTTTAGCTGGTGGTGGAAGAATTAGGGAGAGGGCTGTGGAAGACGCTGGTTTTAGTTTTCATGATTCAGTACTTGGAATTAAACATTTTATTATGATTTAAAAAAATTATTAAATTTGAGGTAACAGATTACATAGATTTGTTGATCTTTTAAAATTTTAACTTAGTATTTTTCTACCTATTTTTAAATTCACAAAGAATGAGGAGCAATTATTGCTTTAGTACCTTGTAATCTGGATTGTGAAAAGAATTGACTAAGGTATTTGGACAATACTAGTTCCAACCAGAAAATACAGGTGAGGGCTGGGGTTATAGCTCAGTGGTAGAGCTCTTGCCTCGCATGTGTGAGGCACCAGTTCAATTCTTAGCACCACATATAAATAAAATAAAGGTACATTGACAACTAAAAAAATACAAGTGATATTTTCGTTGATGACAGATGTGCCAGTTTTGGTTGCTATGACAAAATACCTGAGGAAATCAACTTAAAGGAGAAAAGATTTATTTGGGCACATGGTTTCAGAAGTTTCAGTCCCTGGTCTCTTATTCTTTTCTCTGGGCCTATGGTGAGGCAGAAAATCACAGCAAGGAGCATGTAGCAGGACACAGCTGTTCCATATTGCATCAGCTCAAGAGCAGAGATGGGTAGGAGGAGCCGGGGACAAGATTTACCCCTTAAGGCAAGCTCCCAGTGACCTACTTCCTCCACCTAGGCCCCACCTTCTGAAGTTTTCACCACTTCTCAATAGTGCTACCAGCTGGGGACCAAGCCTTCATAAATGAGTCTTTTGGGACATTCCAGATTCAAATCATGAGAAGAAGCATTCAGCGATTAGCAGGACAATGGTAACTTCTTGATCTATTAAAAAATATTCCTTAAACTCAAAAACAGCAGAACATAAACTGTTGCCTACACGTTTCAGTTAGGAAATTAATGAAGTGATTGGATTTAATTACATATTAACTTCTTGAGTTTAATCTATAATTCTGAAAGAAAACCAAAATGGGGTATTGACTAAAAATCAAAGGTGTTTAAATTCATGCAAGTGTCAGTTTTAAACGGACCAGGAAAGATATTTCAGGTCCCCAGGGGACCCTACTGGAGACATTTGTTAATTCCCCTTTACATGGATGAAGTCCCTTGTTCTCCCTCTTCCACCGTCTCATTTCTCTTTTCCTCTGTGCAGCAGAGATGAGAGAATTAAAAGGTGCAGTCTTGAGAACATATATGAATGCATAGTGCCTTTTCCTAGGTTTGGCTAGTGTGGACAGGCTAGTTGAATTCTATTCTGCTAATGACAGGTATTCTGCAAGGTGGTTAGATATATACATAAGGAGCCCCTTTTTTTCTGTCTTCATCACTTCCAGTCTGCTTTAACCTGCTGCCTGGGTTGGGATGGGAGTACGACTGGTTAGCATAAGCCTGGGTGGAAGGTAAAAATCTCAAAGAATGTGTTCTGCTAGATAGCACTATGCTCATATTTAAAAGGAAACTGGTTCTTACCAAAACATATGTTCCCAGATGGTGGATCCCCTGTTTAAATATAGTTTTATAGCGTAGGCACTATCGTTGCTTGAAAGCTGACTCCCAGTTGTAACTCATAGCTCTCTTGGGGGTGTGCTGAAACAAGGTAGAGGCAGTTATATACCTGCCTCATGCCTTGACCAGTACCAGGAACTTTCTAGAATACTTTTGTGGAATGATGAAATGAATGAGTCAGTAGATGAATGGAGGAGATATCTATTTATCTATCCATCCATCCATCCATCCATCCATCCAACGAAGGAGAAGAGTTGTACTGATGTCACCAGTGTCTAGCAAAGGATTCCATTTGCTGAAGAATAGAATAGCTCAGGAGGTTTGTGGCCTTAGAATAAAAACTATAAAAATAATAAGGAATGTCTGGTGAATTCTTTTGACATGCTGGGCACTCCACTGAGAACTGTACAAGCTATTTAGTTCTCACTGCCATTTCTTTTAAGCTGAATTACTACCTATATTTCACAGATGAGTAGATTAAGGCTTTGAAAGAATAAGTAACTTGCCCAGCGAGACAAACATACATCATTTTGTGACTGTTTAGGACTAGTTAATCTCATGACTAAAATGTAACTGAAAGCTAATGGATGAGGATTAGGCCACATTGTGTTAGACCACAGGGCCACCTGTTCATAGACCAGCCGTGTGCCTCATAGACCTCAGCAACATGCTTTCCCTGTTTGGACTAACCTCCCTACCTTTTCTACACCATCCCTGTGTTACTGCTGCCAAACTGACATGGTGAGTGTATGGTGTTTCATCAGCGTGGTTTATTTTTGTAGCTGTGTTAAGTTTTGCACTTGTAGGCAGTTCTGTTGTCATGCTGAGTGGCCAACAAAGTGGTGGTGTTATTGATAATGGAAACAGAAGGGTGAGGAGAAAGAGACAGATGGATGGGTTGATGTGTGACAACAAGGGTTTTTTGGTGTTCTCTTTTACCAGTGAAGTTGAGGTGGTGATGGAAATTTAAACATAAATTTTCAGAAAGGCATTAGAGCTGTGGTGTTGGCCTTTGTGAAAGAGGCCAGTTTCAAGATGCAGATTTTAGATAGGTCCTTCCTCATAGAGGTGACAGCTAAAGTTGTGGGAATATATGATATCACCAAGGGTAAAATTATTAGTATGAAGAGAAAACAGATTCTGAAGGATTTTTTGAGGGTTTATGTCTTCATTTTGCCTAATTCGGGTGTGTCAGTATGCACTACATTCCTGTCCTTTTTGCCTGTAGGTTATTACCATGTCTCATGTATTAGCAGTCATATTTTACTTCTATCTATCTATCTATCTATCTATCTATCTATCTATCTATCTATCTATCTATCCATCTATCCATCCATCCATCCATCCATCCTAGTGGTACTGGGGATTTAAAGTATACTTCTCTAAATATTATACTTAGTATACAT
Organism: Urocitellus parryii; assembly: GCF_045843805.1. Classification (NCBI taxonomy): domain Eukaryota; kingdom Metazoa; phylum Chordata; class Mammalia; order Rodentia; family Sciuridae; genus Urocitellus; species Urocitellus parryii. The sequence goes on along the minus strand of NC_135538.1, from coordinate 78,358,049 downwards.
CTACATAACATAGTTCTATTTACCCTGACAGTTTAGTTAATTTTCTTGTACTTCATTTTAGTTTGACGTTTTTTCTTTTCTCATCATAGATGTGCTAGAATGTTTCTAAGCAAAGAATATGGGGGCACAAGCCACACTTTCAGAAAATATATGAGTTTTTCTCTTCTGTTTTTGCTGGTTTTACAAAACAGTAATTTATAAACTGTATTTTTAAATAAATTCAGTGCATATTACTATACTAATGAACTATGTACATTATAAAATGTGCACAAAATAGCAATTAAATGATGAGATACAGATAACATTATCTTTAATTTTATTTTTTAATGATAAAGTGTTTCTTTTTTCCTCACCACTTTTTTTTAGTGAGAACAATGTGAGCTAATGATGAATATTATAATTTCAAAATTTGCTTTTAACAGTTGTCATTGCTGAAAAAGATAATTCACAAAACACGTAGATGCAAATGACGGATGAATATCATTAGAATTAAAGAACAATAACAATCATTTTCTGATTCCATTCTAGTCATGTAAAGGTTGTTAAAATTTTGATACTTAAAATCACACTGTATTATCAAATATCCATCTGTTATTCCAGAAAATCAAGTGAAAGATGGTACATTTTTATATTTAAAAAACTCATTGATGCTTTCATTCAAAAGACTTTTAGGAAACTAGAAAAAATCTGTCTAGGTTTTTTTAGTGATAGTTTTTATAGATGATAGCATTGTTTTCAGTAACAAAATAACATTATCAGAATTTCTTAAAGGTGCTGAAGATTGAACTCAGCACCTTTAACTTTAGCTCTGCCACTGAGCTACATCCACAGCCCTTTTTATTTTTTGAGACAGAGTCTTGCCGAGTTGCCTATGCTATCCTTGAACTTGTGATCCTCTTGTCTTAGCCTCCTGAGTTGCTGGGATTACAGATGTGTGCCATCACACCTGGTATCTGTGTGGTTTTAATAACTGCTAGTTAGCTTATCCTGAAAACCATTCATTATTTCATGAAAAAAATCAGCAAATTTGGAACACTTGTTTTTTATATGAAAGAAAAAAAAATCTTTAAAACATACTTGAATTTCCAATGTCAACATTATGTTTTAATATAGTAATGTTAAGTACTTAATAGAATTTATTTGCATGGACTATGATAAATATGAAGATTATAGAAACAAAATATTTGTAATTCAACTGAAACATCTTTTACCTCAAATACACCTGTTATTATGGAAACTCTGTAAGGTATATTTCTAAATGCCAAGTACTTGGGAGGTAGTATGAAAAATGAATACTTTAGGATGATGAGATGTTTTTAAATTAAAACTTCTCAAATTAGAATGATGATTTAGCATTATAAACGTGAAGAAAAGAAATCAGTGCAAGTTGTTCAAGAAAGCATGACCAAAAAAGTTGACTGGTTAAAGAGAAAAACATGTTAAGATTATTTTTCAAGCTCATTAATTATTTGTTTAATAGAAATACAAGTGTCTACCAAGTATTAAGAACTGTGCTAATGATACACAGATGGAAAAAACACAGTCTGTGCATCATTAAAATTGTATCGTTTTAATTTGAAACATACAATAACGATTCTTTCAAAAATTGCCCTGTATTTTACAATCCGTCTTTCTTACATTCTGATTCTCTAAAATCCAAGCTTCAATTTCTTGCAAGACAGCCTCTTTGTCATCTTTGACTTAGTAACCTGGTATTTTCTTTCTAGTAAGATAAACTGAAATAGAAACCAGAGGCACGTGTAATCTCATTTTTAAGCATTGTTGGAATGTTGACAGCTGATGCTTGTTAGGGCTTATTCTATGCCTCTGCTGTCTTCCCCAACAATGAAACATTGGTGAGTGGCTCAATTAGGAATGTGTGCAGGGAACAGAGAATCTGACCAACTCCAGCTTAAACAGTGGTGTCATGGTGTCTCCTGGGAAATCTGGAGGCTGAACTTCATTGGGGCCTGCATTACTGGGATTCTTTTGTCCTTTACCTGATGCCTGTTCCCTCAAGGGTAAAAGGCTCCCCTGCCACCCCCATCTCTAGCTCTCACACCTGGATTCCAAGCAAGGAGACCAGGAGGGACAGGGCCAAAGGCCCACGCATCTTAATCTGTCTGCTGCACCAGGAAGGCAAAGCTGATTTAGGCATACCTCTCTGGCCCCAATCTGTGTCATGTGGCTGTGTCAGCTACATGGGTGGTAGGGAAATTAGAATTTTAGTTTTTTCAGCCCCCACAGGAGACGGAGGGAGTGGCTTTGGAGTAATTTGTACAGTGTCTGTCATAGTACTTCATGCCATTTGTATCCTCTTTATTTTTTCCCACATTTTATTTTATTGGTACGTCATAGTTGTACATATTGGTGGGATTTGTTGTTACATATTTGTACATGCACACAATTTAAAATATAGTTTGGCCAATATCACCCCCCATCACTCCTCCCTCCTTTCCCATGCTTCACCTCTTGGTCCCTTTCATCTACTGATCTCCCTTTGATTTTCATGAGATCCACCCCCACCCATCTTCCATTTTTCCTCTCTAGGTTTCACATATGAGAGAAAATATACCACATTGCCTTCTGCATTTGACTTATTTTTCTTATCATGATGGTCTCTCTAGTTCCATCTGTTTTCCTTCAGATGCCATAATTTCATTTTTATTTATGGCTGAATAAACCTTCACTGTGTATATTGTACATTTTTTTCATTAATTTATCCATTGATGGACACTCAGGCTGGTTCCATAGTTTGGCTATGCTATTGTGAATTGTGCTAGTATAAACATGGGATGCATGTATCACTGTAATATGATGAGTTCAGTTCTTCAGGGTAGATAATAAGGAGTGGTGTAGCTGGTTCATACAGTATCCCTTTATGACAAGGTAATGCCTAGTTCGTCTAAGAGTCGAGTGTTATTTAAAGAATTTTCCATGAAATCATATATCTCTGAGTTACCTGCTCAATTGCTGAAGAGTTCCTGGGAACTTTGAAAGGGAAAAGAGCCTTGGTCCTATCCTACCTTTTTAGTTGAAAGGAGGAGTTGTCTTGGGGCCCTCTGCCTCCTCTAGTCCAGTCTAGCCTCTTCTTTGCTAATTTTGTCAAGTTTTAAGAACATCTCTCTTTCACTCTTCTCTTTCCTCTTCCTACCTTTTGACTTTTTTCCATTTGAGATACATAAAAAGCCCTGACCAGCTTACGTCTACCTCATGTCATTAAAAAAAAGGAAGCTGTGGTTTTGAAGTATGAAAGTAGGTGAAATAAAACCTATTGCCTTTGAAAGTACTTAGATACCAGTTTATACTTTTTGCAGAAAGCTACATCTAGGGCAAAGAGGGAAAAGCTGATATGTTTGAATGAACAGTTGAGCAAGTGTCTTTTACTGCTTAGCTCTTTTCTTATTTAATTCTCCACTAGACCTATTGAAAAAAGAAAGCTACTGGTTTCATTTCATGGATTTGGAAACTGAGGCTGACAAAGAAGTTAAGTAATTTCTCTAAGACTACCCAAATGACAGGACCCTGATTAAAACCTAAACAGTCTTATCTCTAAAGTACATGGGTTCTTTTTCTTTCTTTCAGTTCTCCTCTTTGTCCTTTGTGCCTCATTTGTCTATAATTAAACTTACTTTCCCACAGTTGTTTGTATTCAATATCAATTTTTTGAAAAATAAAGCCATCTTACTCAAATTGTTTATGCTTCCTCATCTACTATTGCTTCCAAAGGTCCCAGGGTGCTGCTGAATCAGCTGTGCACACTCAGAATTTAAACATGATGAGACATGTCTGGAAGCCTCTGGAAGAAATTTCCAGGGTCTTCCTAATTATATAAGTTAACTGGCAACCTCCTGGGAAAGCTCTAAACCTACAAGAGGGAGTAAAGGCATGCAAGTTTACTTAGAGGTCATTGTCACAGAGTAGGGGATAAGTCTGAGTCAATTGCAATGTAATTTATTATCTTGTCTTCTGATCGACTCCCTTGGGACTCTTGAGGCCAGAAGGTTGCCAGTGAAAGCTACAGCGTCTTTACTAAGATTTCCATGGGTCGCTAAGTGTCCATGCTTTGTCAGCAAACACTGCAGCACAGCCTGGACAGCTGCCAGGGGGCCTATGGCTATAGTTCATGAAGGCTTGGGTGCAGGCATTAGGGCCCTCTGTAGATCCTAGAGTAGAAAGAGTAAAGGTTTATCTGTGTTATGGCTGGGAAGACAGCTTGAAGCACATCTAAGGAGCTTGTTTCAGAGCTCCTGGATGTATTTGGGGAAAATGGTTCAGGATGTTAGAACCCTATGATAGCAATTGGAGGCAGAATCAGGGAAATACCAACATTTTTGCTTAATTCTCAGTTGCCATCAATTTGCAATGTATTAACAATTTAAAATCATTTGAGTAAAGCAGCACATTATGTTCTTGCAATTTTAAAAATTAACTAATAGAATTAAAGTTTCTTCATACCTTGTCAAAGCTAGAAGCAAAGTGTTTAAAAAACATTCAGGATCTAGAGATTCTTCTGAATTATTTTGGTTATTTCCAGTTAGAGATAGAATCCTAGAACATACTTTTAAAATTAAGGATTTAGAAACACTCGTGTTTGATCCACTTTTCTGTTAGACTAAACCTGTAACATTTATTCCTGAATTAAATTAGCAAGTGAGTTTGAATAGCTTTTCTTTAATTTCACCTAGAAATCTCTGTTCCTTGCTGAAGTGATAATTCTTTAATCATCCATTCAGTTAATGTTTATTGAAGACCACCTGAGTGCACCAGTCCCTGTGTTTACAGAACTGGCATTGTGGAGGAAGAGGTGAGGGAAAGGAAAAAAGGGAAATAGATAAGTAGATAAAATTTTAATAAATGGAGACAATAAAGCATCAGCAAAGTGATTAGAGTGAGGGTTGTCTGAGACCCAAGGAAAAAGTACTGACTGGAGTGTCTTGCTGCCCTTCAAGTACTTGCAAACATTTTGTGTATTTGTTAACAAGTGTGTATTCAGTGTCTGTTGTGTGCCAGCCACCACTGGTGATACAGCAGTAGGCAAATCAGAAAACCCCTGCCCTCGGGTAGTTTATATTCTAGTAGGGGGAGGTGGACAAACAAACATGTGCATGTTACATGCTAAATGCTATGGTGAAAAAACATTGAAAGGGTGAAGTTCTGCAGTGGCTGGTTAAAATGTAAAATCTGGTGGGCAGGGGATGGCTCACTGAGAAAGTGAACTTTGCACCGTAAATTAAGAATGAAGATCTGAAATCCAACCCAACAGGTGCATGAGCTTTTCATGCACAGGGTATTTAGTAATTAGTTTAGACTTTGGGGACCACACTTTCTCTATTGCAATTACCCAACCCTGCCATTGTAGGGCAAATTAAGCCATAGACAATATGTAAAATGAATGAGTGTTGATTTGTTTCCACATAGCTTTATTTATGGCACTGAAATTTGTATTCATATAATTTTATATGTCATGAAATATTATTTTGATTTTTTTCCAATCATCTAAATCTGTACAGGTAATTTTCAGCTGCAGGCCATATAAAAATAGTGATATTTTGCTTGCCCCCAGTCTAACCCAAGAGATTTGGCAGTATTTCTTCCCTTCAATTGCTGGGTATGGTATGTAATGGTGTATATTGATAAAGTGAATGCAACTTTCATCCTTTTGTAGATATCTTCCTGTTTTAGGTCCAATACCCTGATTGCTGCTTTATGAAGAAAGTAGTGAAAATTCATCAATTGATCCAGTTACAAATATTTACTCACTTTTTTTCTTTATTATTTATTTATTCTAATTTGTTATACATGATGGCAGAATGTAATTCATTTCATATTACACATATAGAGCATAATTTTTCAAGTCACTGATTGTACACAAAGTATTTTCACACCATTTCTGTCTTCATACATGTACTTAGGGTAATAGTGTCTAACTCATTCCATCTTCATTCCTATCGTCTTTCCCCCTAACTTCCCCTCCCACCCCTTTCCCCTATCTGAAAGTTCCTCCATTCCTCCCATGCTTCCCCACCATCACCATTATGAGTCAGCATTCTCATATCAAAGAAAACATTTGGCCTTTGGTTTTTTGGGATTGGCTTACTTCATTTAGCATTATATTCTCCAACTCCATCCATTTACCTGCAGATGTCATGATTTTACTCTCTTTTAATGCTGAGTAATATTCCTTTGTGTATATATGCCAAAGTTTCCCTATCCATTCATCTACTGGTCTACTGAAGGGCATCTGGGTTGGTTCCACAATTTAGCTATTGTAAATTGTGCTGCTATAAACATTGATATGGCTGTGCCCGTGTAGTATGCTGCTTTTAAGTCTTTTGGGTATAAACCTAGGAGTGGTATAAACCTAGGAAGGTCAAATGGTGGTTCCATTCTCAGCTTTCCAAGGAATCTCCATACTGCTTTCCACATTGGCTGCACCAATTTGCAGTCCCACCAGGAATGTATGAGTGTGCCTTTTCCCCCACATCCTCACCAACATTTATTGTTCTTTGTATTCTTGATAGCTGCCGTTCTTACTCTAGCATTTCTCTAATTGCTAGAGATGTTGAACACTTTTTAATGTTTGTTGACTGATTATATATCCTCTTCTGAGAAGTGTCTGATCAGTTCCTTGGCTCATTTATTGATTGGGTTATTTTTTTTTCTGTGTTAAGTTTTTTGAGTGCTTCTGGTCTTGTACCACTTAGTACCTGTATTCTTACCCTTGATTATTGTTATTATTACCTTGATTATTACATTATTTTTTTCATTCTTCTTTATTTAACATCAACACATTTGAACTAGTTTTTGCATATCATGTATTTCCTCATTAAGCTTTCAAATAAAATCTTGAACAAACGTGTGGGAGGCCATCCTCGCACGTGATTTGAGTTATCTCCCTGGCTGGGTGAGAGGCACCTAGACTCAGCGGTGTCAGAGCCTTCCCCACCCTGTCCCAGGTACGAGGGCATGCCTGGCCACTGACCCGAAGACCCAATTGCTGGCCCTGACCTTGGGATGCTGTCCCCCTTAACCTTCATTGGATGGGATGTTTCCTTGAATTTTTTGTTCCCCAATAAAAGCTCACTCCCCGGCCTGCTCTCTCTCTCTTGCTAGCCTGTTCTGTAAACTTCGCCACCGCATTAGGTGGGAAATAAAGGTAAATGAGGGTCTGTCTCTTTAATTTTAAAACTCACTAGCAATTTTTTATGCATCGAACCTTCTTTTATGAAGCCAGCACTGGACACATGGCAGAAACGTGTTTAAAAAAAAAAATAAAAAGGTTTTTGAGTGCTTTATATATCCTAGAGATTAGTTCTCTGATGTGCTTGAGGTAAAGATTTGCTCCCATTCTGTAGGCTCTCTATTCACCCCACTGATTGTTTCTTTTGCTGTCACTCACTTATTTTTAATTTATGTCTTGCAGTTTTTGTTTCCAGGCTCTACTGTGTGGTAATAGCTTTTATTTAGAAATCTTCCTGATAACACAGTATTTCTAAAGATATTTGAAGCAGCAGTTGAGAATTTTATCAGGTGGTATTACACTTGGGTGCAAACTATAGGAAGCTGGATAAAGAGTGGCTTACCTTGTTAGGGGTTTGTTTGTCTGATATAGAAAAGTTTAGAGTAGGCTGTGCAAGAGAAGACTGGGGTGGCAGATGTGATTCCTGCTTCCTGCTTAATCTTGGCATTTGTTTTCACCTTGTGAAATAGTTTCTGTACCTCCAGGTACTGTGTCTTCCTACTTCTCTGACCTTTTTTTGTTAATTTCCTTCATGACCTTCAAGAACCTTTAAAAAACATAAACATAAATCATTGTAAATGTACTCCAAATTTTCTCCATTTTTTTTTCCACAAACAAGGAAAGAGAAGGCTGAGGGCAAAAGGAGACTTTGTCTTTTAATTCATGAAGTGGAGTCTTCCCAAGGACAGTTTGCCTTACATCTACTTGGCCAAAACTATATCATGGAATCACTTCTACCTACAGAAGTATTTGTGTAAACAGGTTTTTGTAATTGAACACATAGCTCTCCTAACAAAGCAAACTTCTTTTATTAAGAAAGGGAAACTGGTTACTCGGTAAATAGCAACTGTCGGCCTTGGCTAATAAGTGTATTTAAATAAAAACAAACATGGGAGTTATAGGTACCTTCCACCCATGGATAAGTTGACACAGGTGAGTCAGAGATTATTGTCCCACAATTTGCTACTCCTTCATTTGCTCAGTAGGTTTTTAAAATATTGATTGTAAGTTGCATTACATTTCAGAAAAGCTGAAACATGGAGAGAATAAAACTCATTGTGTGAAGGAAGTGATTGTGCATGGTATTGTTATTTGGACTCTGGGATCATGCCCAGCACATGAGGTACCCTTGGTGGCTTCCTATTGCTACATGGGAAGCTTTTTTGTCATTTGCGATCCACCCTGAAGGCCATGAGCTCTAAACCATCTCTGCTTGGAAAGCTTGGACCCCAGTGTTTTAGGCCACAGTCACCTCTGCAGATCTTAAAAACAACCGGTAATGGTGTGACTCATATTCTTTCCTGATGCTAAGGCCATAAACATCCATTGGGAAACTTCCTTCTCTGGGTTAAATTTTTTCCAGTTTGTATAGTGGGTGATTTGCTATAGTATTAACTACCTTATATAGTATTAACTACCTTATATGGGTCTTAGGTTTTTTTTCTTTTTTCTTCCATTTCTTCTTATTTTTTAAAAAAAAAATTTTTTTGTAGATGGACAATGTGCCTTTATTTTATTTATTTTTATGCTGTGCTAAGGATTAAACTCAGTGCTTCATACATGATAGGGAAGTGCTTGCTACTGAGCTATAGCCCAAGTCTTCATTTCTTCTTTTTACTCATTTAGCTTTTCATGAAAGAGTCAGGAATCATGGGGATCAGTGGCTAACAAAAGGCTTGAGATTGGGCCTCTTGTCACAACCTGAGCACTTGGTTTATAGGAAACACAGCATCTCTGTGCCATAGACCACTCCCCTCCTGGCTGTTCTCCACGGAATTCATGTGTTTAAACCTAAGCTCCAGTGCAACGACATTAGGAGGTGTGCTGTTGGAAGGGGATTAGGCTCCAGAAAAGTAACTTGTCCTTTCCACCACATGAGGACATGGCAGAAAGCTTCCATCTGAGAACCAAGAAATGGGCCCTCACCAGACTCCAATTCTGGAGCATCGTGATCTTGGATCTCTAAGCCTCCAGAACGGTGAGGAATAAATTTGTTTATATGCCACACAGTCTGGTATTTCATTATAACAGCTCGAATAGAATAAGATGTCCACTATATAAGTTACAAGTATACTAAATATCCAACAATAGACTAGTAGTTAGCTGTATATGTACATGATGGGATTTTCAGGCAGATATTAAGATTAACGCTTTTAAAAAATGTCAGTGTCTAGAGAAAGTATTTATGATATGTCGTTGAATGAAAGGAGCAAGACACAGTCTGTTTTACCAAGTGTGATCCTGTGAAAGGAAAGATCAGTTGTACCACAGGGATTGCATCAACAGATGTGTCTGGTGTGTGCCAAGTTTGTATCAGTGTGTATAGGGTGGGGTAGGGAAGTAAGGAAGCCGTTTTGTCTTTTCTGTATCCTAGTAATGAGAATATATGAGTTTTAAAGTGGCCACAGTTTGGGGTAAAGACAATGTTATCTGTGTATACTTTATTTGGAAAACCACGGTTTTATTATGTATCTTGATTTTTTTATTACTATCATAAATATTTAAAATGTGTTGGAGTTATGGAGCTCTCAGGAGCAGAAAGTTTAAGTTCATTTCTCTAAATTTTGACAGTGGTTGCCTAGTAGTAGCATTACAGGTCACTGTTTGTTTTATGATTTCCTGAACAAATTCAAATAACTTGTTTTATAAACAAACTGGATCACAAAGGATATCGGATATCATAGTATGCTAAGAAGGCATTATTATGGTCTGGATCTGGAATGTCTCCTGGAAGCTCTGTTGAAGGCCTGGTCCCCAATGCTGCAGTGTTCAGGGGTGGGGCTTTGGGTCAGGGCTCTGACCTCATCAATGGATTAATCCTTTGGTAGCTGAACAGACTAGGTGATTTGGTGAAAACTACAGGCAGGTGGGCATGATTGGAGGAAGTAGGTCACTGGAGGAATGCCCTTGGCACTGTCTTGTCTCTGTTTCCTTCCTCTTTCTTTCTGCTTCTGGTTCCATGATTGAGTACCTTTTTTCCACCATGCCCTTCCGCCATGACATTCCACCTCACTCAGGCCCAAAGCAATGAAGCCAGTCAATTGTGGACTGACACATATGAAATCATGAGCCAAAATAAGTCTTTCCTCTTCCAAGTTATTCTTGTTGGGTGTTTTAGTCACAGTGATGAAAAACTGAGTTAACATAGAATTTATATACCCAGGGGTAGTGGGGAACCTTTAGAAATATTTTAAGCAGGAAAATGACATGATTGTTTTCACAAGAATATGCTCTAGTTGTAGATCAGAATAAGTAACCACTTTGACTTAAGTTTCCTCATCTATATAACAGGAACAATAAAATCTATCTAGTAGGCTTTTAAGGGGAAATTAAGCAGGAATAAATGATGCTTTTAAGCCAGTTGAAGTTTCAAATAATATAACCGCATTTCTGAAACTGTGTATCAGTGAAGCAAAAAAGTAAACTTTTCAGAAATGAGAAAAGTCTGTATTCAAGAAATTCAGATCACTTTTATAAATTTGTATTTATAATTGTGACATAATTCTCTCATCTTACAATATCACTGAACTTGAAGTTGACCTATTTTTCTAGCATTTTATTTGTGTCCGTACTAACTACACCATCTTGTTAGTCATTCAGGAACTTCAACCCAGTGAACAAATGCTCTTTGCACATAGCATATAACACATTTTTGGGGGGGGGGGGTTTGGGTAGGATGGAGATAACTGTGTGTAAGAGCTTATTTTGTGAGCATTTTATTTTCTCTGATGAGAGGTCTTTCTAACTGCTTGATCTCTCAAAATGGTTCTTTGCCCTGGTCTTGTAAAATTTTCTTCATCTTTAAGTTTGTTCTTTACGCAGATTCTTCATAATCACTTAGAAAAGGCAATCTTGTTTTATTATGTTTTACATGCCTGTTTAAGACACTGAATATTGTCATTCCATCTGTATTAGTTAATACAGACCCTTAGCTTCTTTAGAAGGTGGATTAACATTTGGCATATCTGTAGATGTGTCCACAGCTCCTCAGGAGCACACCTGACCCCTAGTGACCAAAGAAGGAAAAGTGAAGGATAAGAGGAATGAGAGGGTTAAGAAACTGTTCACAGGAAGATGGTGCTCCTGGTTTCCTCTCACCTTGGAAGCGGAGAACATTTTCCTCTTGTGAACTGATGAATGGATTCTCTCATGACAGTGGTTATAGCTGTGAAATGTCTGAAAGAGGCTGCTGAGGGGAATAGAAATGCTGCTCTCATCAATCAACGAAATATTGGCTTCTCAGATGTGGTACCCACGGTTTTCAAATGGTTTGGGGCAGCAGGAGCTTTAGTGACTGTAAATGTCAACTACTTGTGGGGTGGGGGTCAGGTGGGAAGAGGTCATGGTCATTGGAGAGCTGTAGCTCTCTCCCCTCACGTCTGTTCCTTCTGGGCAATCTGATGGAGCCTGGGAAGCGTTCTGGGAAGTCTAGGTAGAGAAGTCTCTATGGCAGGACCTGCATAGTCCTGCATTGGATGTCCAGCGTGCAGACAGTGCAGGACACCTCTGTCAACCACCTCTTTTTTGCATCGGTTACCTCTGACAATGAGAAATCGAATCTCATTATCATGTTTCAGTTTGGAAACATATTTATTGTTTCAGATGAGCATTTCTCTTCTTTTGTTTGTCTTCTCTCTAGATAAAGAAGAAGCAGCAGGATGTGGTTAGATTTCTGGAAGCCAACAAGATAGAGTTTGAGGAGGTGGATATCACAATGTCAGAAGAACAGAGGCAATGGATGTACAAAAACATCCCCCCAGAGAAGAAGCCTGCCCAGGGCAACCCGCTGCCACCTCAGATATTTAATGGCGACCGGTACTGTGGAGTAAGTGGCTGGACTGTTACTACACCATTTCATTTTCTTACTCATAGCACATCAGCTAGAGTGCAGCTGTATTTTTTTTTTAATACAGTGAAGACTGTGACCTCTTCACTCAGGGCCATAATCCAATGAGGGAAAGCTGGAGGGCATATGAATCCAGCGTCACATTCAGTGTGTGCATGTGAGTGGTTGTGTGGTGTCTTGGGTGTGAGTCTGTGTCTGTCTTCCTGTTTCTCTCTGCTTTGAAAGAGGGGATGGGAAGGGAAAATGTGTGTATGTGTACTTGTTACGTTCTAAATGAAGCTTATCTTTCAATTAATACATTTGGTGGGGCAGAGTAGAAGAGGGAATTATTTTTGAATCTTTATCCCTCTGTGGTATAAATAACTACTGAAAACTGATTATAACTCAGAGTTCCATTTTTTATGATTATGAACCAGAGGGATTCCTATGAACTTCTAAAACCTATTAGGTGTCTTTCTGCTATAAGTACCATTTAAGAAGGTGAAGATAATTTTGTTTAATTATCTACCTACCTTCTTAGTCCTTTTGTTAAAAAAACATTTGGTGAACTTCTTTCTAGGTTAGGATTTGCCTTTTGCTGTAGCTTTAAGTACATGGGTCAGTGTTTATTTTGGGACCATAGTTCTTTTGATGAGGCCTGGAGAAGGAGAAGGAGAAGGAGCTGCATTGCTGAGGTACTTGAGACCATAAATAGCGGGGTTGTCTTTAGGGTGGAGTAAGGGATGATAGTGTGCTTTAGTGACTTCAGAGGAAGCAGTTGCCTTTCCCCAGGGCTCACACAGATTAAGAAGTTGGAAAGTAAAGCCATGAATAGACTGCACAGCTTTCTTAGCTGTAGATGTGTGAGGAGAATCCTGAATGTGGACTAGGCATAACTGGTCCTGGTACTGCCTTACATTGGCCAAGATACCTTTGGAAATTTACTTATCTTTTTAAGCCTGTTTCTCATCTTTAAGAAAAGGAAAGTAGTATCTGTCTTACCTCCAAGGATGTCTTGTCACTGTTTCTAAAGTCCTTCTTTTTTTTTTTTTTTTTTTTTTTAGAGAGAGAATTTTTAATATTTATTTTTTAGTTCTCGGCGGACACAACATCTTTGTTGGTATGTGGTGCTGAGGATCGAACCCGGGCCGCACGCATGCCAGGCGAGCGCGCCACCGCTTGAGCCACATCCCCAGCCCTCTAAAGTCCTTCTTATAATACATTATAATATGAAAGTAAAGGTTATTATTTTGTGGGTTTTTTAATATCACATATTTTACTGGGTGAAGTAATAGGTGTGTACTATTCATGCATGACTGCAGAGAATAGAGCGTACTATTATGCTTGTAGACCAAAGTGAGGAAACAGTTGAAAATAAAACTAAAAATCAAGTAGCGCTAGAAGGCTTAAAACAAAAATCCAGCATTTTTTTCTCCCTAGGACAGGTACAAAAATACCTCTGTGCCTTTTGTAGTGTGGGGGTACTTTCTGGGTGTAGAAATCTAGGTTGAAAGAATTTGAATGCTGTTGCTTCATTGTCATCTGCTTTCCAGAGCTGCAAGTGAAATGTCTAATGCTGTTTTCCTTGATCTTTATTTATATGTTGTTTGTGTCAGTCTCTTACATGTAAAGTTTTAAGGTCTCTTATTCAGGTATGTACTCAAAATTTTTTGGTAAATTACTGTCGTGTACACTATTTTGCATTCATTGTGGTGAGTGCTCATTGTGCCTTTATAATCAAGAAATTGTATGATTGTATTATTAAATATGTTCTTGTATTGTTTTCTCTGAAACACTTCTCCCTAGTTTTTCCCTGTTGCCTTTGTCTTGAGTGCCTTTTAATTTAGGCGTTAGATTTTTCATATAATTTTCTAATCTGTTTTTCCCTATTATCTCCCTCTTTGATTTTTTGCTCCTTCTTTAACTCTTAATTCTTTCATTTAATTTTTATGTCATTCCCTGCCCCCCTTGTTTTTTAGTCTTTTTTTCTTTTATTAGTGCATTATGTTATACATAATAGTTGGGTTCATTTTGACAAAATCATACATGTATGGTTTTAATTTACTCCATTTCAGTCCTCAGTGCCTCTTCTTTCCTTTCCCTCCTCCCTCCCACTATTCTCTTTCCTCTACTGGTCTTCCTTTCACTCATTTGTTTATTTTTATTTTTTTACTTTATTTTATTTTTTTAACAACTAATACATTTTTATTTATATATGACAGCAGAATGCATTACAGTTCTTATTACACATATAGAGCACAATTTTTCATATCTCTGGTATTCACATCAATTCGTGTCTTCATACATGTACTTTGGATAATAATGATCATCACATTCCATCATCAATTATAACTCCATGCCCTCTCCCTTCCCCTCCTAACCCTCTGCCCTATCTAGAGTTCATCTATTCCTCCCATGCTCCTTCTCCTTATCCCACTATGAATCAGCCTCTTTATAGCAAAGAAAACATTCAGCATTTGGTTTTTTGGGATTGGTTAACTTCACTTAGCATTATCTTCTGTAACTTCATCCATTTACCTGCAAATGCCATGATTTTATTCTCTTTTATTGCTGAGTAATATTCCATTGTGTATGTGTCACATTTTTTTTATCCATTCATCTATTGAAGGGCATCTAGGTTGGTTCCACCATTTAGCTATTGTGAATTGTGCTACTATAAACATTGATGTGGCTGTTTCCTTGTAGTATGCTGCTTTAAGTCGTTTGGGTATAGACTGAGGAGGGGGATAGCTGGGTCAAATGGTGGTTCCATTCCCAGATTTCCAAGGAATCTCCATACTGCTTTCCATATTGACTGCACTAATTTGCAGTCCCATCAGCAATATATGAGTGTGCCTTTCTCCCCACATCCTCGCCAACATTTATTGTTGTCTGTATTCTTTTTTTTTAATATTTATTTTTTAGTTTTTCGGCAACATCTTTATTTTTATGTGGTGCTGAGGATCGAACCCGGGCCGCACGCATGCCAGGAGAGCACACTACCGCTTGAGCCACATCCCCAGCCCCTGTCTGTGTTCTTAATAGCTGCCATTCTTACTAGAATAATATGAAATCGCAGAGTAGTTTTGATTTGCATTTCAGTTATTTGGCTTATTTATTGTTTTGTGTGTGTGTGTGTGTGTGTGTGTGTGTATGTGTGTGTTTAGCTTTTTGAGTTCTTTATATACCCTGGAGATTAGTGCTCTATCTGATGTGTGAGTGGTAAAAATTTGTTCCTAAGATGTAGCTTCTCTATTCACCACACAGATTGTTTCTTTTGCCAAGAAGTAGCTTTCTAGTTTGAATCCATCCATTTATTGATTCTTGATTTTAATTCTTGTGCTATAGGAGTCTTATTAATGAAGTTGGGGCCTAATCTGACATGATGGAGATTTGGGTTTATTTTTTTTTCTGATAGGCGCAGTGTCTCTGGTTTAATTCCTGGGCTTTGATCCACTTTGAGTTGAGTTTTGTGCATGGTGAGGGATAGAGACTTAATTTCATTTTGTTGAATATGGATTTCTAGATTTCCCAGCACCATTTGTTGCAGAGACTGTCTTTTCTCTAATGTGTGTTTTTGGCATCTTTGTCTAATATAAGATAACTGTAGTTTTGTGGGTTAGTCTCTGTGTCCTTTATTCTGTCCACTGATCTACCAGTCTATTTTAGTGCCAATACCATGCTGTTTTTGTTACTATTGCTCTGTAGTATAGTTTAAGGTCTGGCATAGTGATGCCACCTGCTTCACTCTTCCTGCTAAGGATTGCTTTAGCTATTCTGGATCTCTTATTTTTCCAGATGAATTTCATGATTGCTTTTTCTACTTCTATGAGTAATGTCATTGAGATTTTAATTAGGATTGCATTAAATCTGTATACTGCTTTTGGTGGTATGGTCATTTTGACAATATTAATTCTGCCTATCCAAGAACAAGAGAGATCTTTCTTTAATTTCTTTATATAACATTCTGTAGTTTTCGTTGCAGATGTCTTTCACCTTTTTTGTTAGGTTGATTCCCAAGTACTTTTTTTTTTTTTTTTAATTTGAGGCTATTGTAAATGGGGTAGTTTTCCTCATTTCCTTTTTAGAGGATTTGTTACTGATATACAGAACTGCCTTTGATTTGTGGGTGTTAATTTTGTATCTTGCTACTTTGCTGAATTTATTTACTAGTTCTCGAAGTTTTCTGGTGGAATTTTTTGGGTCTTCTAGGTATAGCAAATAATTTGAGTTCTTCTTTATCTATTCGTATCCCTTTAATTTCTTTCATCTGTCTAATTGCTCTGGCCAGTGAGTCTTTCAAGAACTATGTTAAATAGAAATGGTGTAAGAGGGCATCCCTGTCTTGTTCCAGTTTTTAGAGGGAATGCTTTAAATTTTTCTCCTTTAGAATGATGTTGGCCTGGGGCTTAGCATAGATATCTTTTATAATGTTGAGATACATTTCTGTTATCCCTAGTTTTTCAAGTGTTTTGAAAATGTATGGGTATTGTATTTTGTCAAATGCTTTTTCTGCGTCGATTAAGATGATCATTTGAGTCTTATCTTTAAGTATATTGATTTGATGAATTACATTTATTGATTTTCATGTGTTGAACCAACCTTGTATTCCTGGGATGAACCCCACTTGATTGTGGTGCACTATCTTTTTTATATGTTTTTGTATTCAATTGCCAGAATTTTATTGAGAAATTTTTGCATCTATGTTCATTAGAGATATTGGTCTGAGGTTTTCTTTCTTTTATGTGTTTTTGCCTGGTTTTGGAATCAGGGTGATATTGGCCTCATAGAATGAGTTTGCAAGTGCTCCCTCTTTTTCCATTTCACAAAATAATTTGTAGAATGTAGGTATTAGTTCTTCTTTATAGGCCTTGTAGAACTCAGCTGTGTATCCATCTGGTCCTGAGCTTTTCTTCCTTGGTAGGCTTCTGATGGCATCTTCTATTTTCTTGCTTGAAATTGATCTGTTCAAATGTGTATATCATCCTGATTCAATTTGGGCAACTCATATGCCTCTAGAAATGTCAATGCCTTCCATATTCTCTATTTTATTAGAATACAAGTTTTCAAAGTAATTTCTAATTATCTTATGTATTTCTGTAGTGTCTGATGTGATATTTCCTTTTTCATCCCATATGTTAGTGATTTGAGTTTTCCCTCTGCTTCTCTTTGTTAGCATGGCTAAGGGTTTGTCAATTTTATTTATTTTTTCGAAGAACTTTTTGTTTTGTCAATTTTTTTCAATTGATTTTTTGTTTCAATTTCATTGATTTCAGCTCTGATTTTAATTGTTTCCTGTGTCCTACTGCTTTTTGATTTGTTCTTCTTTTTCTAGGGCTTTGAGATGTAGTATTATGTCATTTCTTTGTTGAGTTTTTCTTCTTTTAAGGAGTGAACTCCATGCAGTGTACTTTCCTCTTAGTACTGCCTTCATAATGTCCCAGAGATTGCAATATGTTGTGTCAGTGTTCTCATTCACCTCTAAGAATTTTTTTAATCTCCTCCTTGTCTTTTGCAACCCAGTGTTCATTCAGTAGCAAATTATTTAGTCTCCAGGTGTTGGGATAGTTTTTACTTTTTATTTTATTGTTGATTTCTAATTTCATTCCGTTGTGATCTGATAAAATGCAGGATAGTATCTCTACTCCTTTTTTATTTGTTAAGATTTGCTTTGTGGCATAATATATGGTTATTTTAGAGAAGGATCGATGTGCTGCTGAGAAGAAAGTGTATTCACTTGTTGAAGGATGAAATATTTTATATGTGTTTTTGAGTTCTATAGTTTCTTTGTTCAGCTTTTATTTGGAAGATCTATCCAGTGGTGAAAGAGGTGTGTTAAAGTCATCCAGAAGTGTTGTGTTGTGGTCAGTTTGACTCTTGAACTTGCGAGGAGATTGTTTGATGAGCATAGACACTCCATTGTTTGGGGGATATATATTTATAATTGTTAAGTCTTGTTGGTGTATGGTTCCCTTGAGCAGTATGTAGTATCCTTCTTTATCCTTTTTGATTGACTTTAGTTTGAAGTCTACTTTATTTGATATGAGGATGGAAATCCCTGCTTGTTTCTGCAGTCCATGTGAGTGGTATGATTTTTCCCAACCCTTCACCTTCAATCTGTGAATGTCTTTTTCTATGAGATGAGTCTCTTGGAGGCAGCGTATTGTTGGGTCTTATTTTTTGACCCAATCAGCTAGCCTATGTCTTTTGATTGGTGAGTTTAGGCTATTAACACTCAGGGTTATTATCAAGACATGATTTGTATTCCTAGCCATTTTTTATATCCACCCACTGCCCATGTATGTCATGGTTCAGGGCTGTAGATGTCTCCAACTTTATCCAAATAATGAAGTTTCTGTTTTTTAAATCTTTTGTTATGTTGACTGTTTGAGAGAAAGGAGGCCTTGACATCCTTGCTCTATCATTAAAAGCAAAGTCTTCAGAGCCCCTTGGACAGGGGAATGTATTTAATGAATAAAAGAGTATAATGTTGTGAAGTCATGTTAACTTCATTCTCCTTATTTTTAGTTCTTTATGACTTCTGAATCTCTCTGTGTCTTGCCCTGTGGAGTCTGGGGAGGTTGTTTCAGGTAGACTGCCTGGGAGCTGGCTAGAGGTTATCATATTGATTAAACTGTGCAAGATAAATGGCATCTTCTCTGCTCCAGTGGTTTCGCTCCCAGGATAGTGACGACAGCAACTGCTGGAGTGTGTCCTGTCATCATACTCTGTTCTGGCAGGCCTGTTGAAGACAATGTCTGCTTTTATCCACATCAAGTAAATATGACCCTAACAAAGCATTAGAGGGCAACCAGCACGAGACCTCATTTATCTACCTGCTCCTGTGCACCTTGCTTTACCCAAGGATGGTTTATGAGTGGTCTCATGTGGTTGGTTAACCTCTAGAAACCTATCACATCCCAAGTGACAGGATCCAGAGAGTCTGCCCATTCTTCTATACCCTGAATTGACCAGGAATTTATTACTTTATTTCATACTGAATTAACTAAGCATATGGTACATGGAGTAAGGGTGGCCAATGTGGTCAGTGGACTTCCCTCTCACATTTAGCATTAGAATATCCTTTCTGTTGGGAGGAATTTAAGCTGAATGGAAGTTCCCTGGCTGACTCTCAGTTCTTCTTACCCAGATTTTGAACACTGAGAGGAAGATGAACAAACAGGTTCAGTAGGAATCTGTTTGTGGCAGTGAGTATCCA
Organism: Urocitellus parryii; assembly: GCF_045843805.1. Classification (NCBI taxonomy): domain Eukaryota; kingdom Metazoa; phylum Chordata; class Mammalia; order Rodentia; family Sciuridae; genus Urocitellus; species Urocitellus parryii. Next base: position 78,338,762 of record NC_135538.1, on the reverse strand, counting down.
GGGGTGATGGGGCCAGGCCATTGCTGTCTGGTGACCTTACACAGCTGAAACTGGGTGTGGCCCGAGTTTGTCCTTGGCTACTCAAAACAACAAATCCTTCCTGTTTCTTAAACTGGTTCTCCAGCTTTAATGTGGGTTCTGTCCTCTCCTCACTATGCCTCCATGGATTCCTTTCCCCTTAAGTTGCCGGTGACCTTTCTAGTTCATTTGCATTCAAGAACCAGAACTGGCACCACCATGTTGTTATTGTTGATTCCCAGGAATGTTCTGCTGTGAGCAGGATTTTTCTCTGCAAATCTGGAGATGGGTTCTAAAGATAAACGTCCCAATCCCTAGGCTTTCTGATGAGTTTTAGTGTGTGGTTTAGATTTTAGAAAGCTTGGGTCCTCATGTTCAAAGTTTTAATTCTTTTTTCTTTTTATAGAACTGGCATGTGTGGAATGTGCTAGAAATGAAATCCATATATACCAAGGGAAAATATTTATTCTCCTTTTATCCCTTTTTTCCCTTTCTGTTTAGCAAGCAGATGATTTGGATTTTTAAATATATTTTTCTTTTTTTATTATTAGAAACCTTTATTGTAGTAAAAAACATGTATTGTAAAAATCTTAGCCATTTTAAATGTACAGTTCAGTAGTATTAAATTTAATTCACATGGGTGTGAAACAAACCTCCAGAACTTTTTATCTTACAGATTGAAACTCTGTATCCATTAAACAACTCCCCTCAGCATCCTTCCCAGCCCCTGGCCACCACCATCCTTTCTATTTCTAAGAATTTGACTACTCTAGATACCTCATTCATATAAGTGGAATTCCACAGTGTTTGACCCTTCATGACTGTCTTCTTTCACTTAGCATGATATTCTCAAGGTTTATCCATGTCATGGCTTTGACAAGACTTCCTTTTAAGGCTGTGTACTGTTTCATCCATTCATCCATCAGCAGTCATTTGGGTTGCTTCCACCTCCTGGCTGTTGTGAATAGTGCTGCTATGAACATGGGTGTGCAGATTTTAAATTCCGTTTGATCTATATGTCAGAGCAGGGTTCCTAGATCATACGGGTAGTTCTACTTTTAATTTTTTAAGGAACAGCCAAACCATTTTCCATGCCTCTTGCAATATTTTATAGTCTCACCAGCAGTGCACTAAAGTTCCAGCTTCTCCATCGTCACTCACACCTGATATTTTCCGCCTTGTTTGGTTAAGTTCTTGTGGTACTCAGTCTATTGTGTGTGAAATGGTATCTCATTGTGTTTTTTATTTGCATATCTCTGATGATTAGTGATATTGAATATCTTTTTAATATGTTTGTTAGTCATATTTATTTATTTATTTTGGTCCCAGGGATTGAACTCAGGGACACTCGACCATTGAACCACATCCCCAGCCCTATTTTGTATTTTATTTAGAGACAGGATCTCAATGAGTTGCTTAGCACCTTGCTTTTGCGGAGGTTGGCTTTGAACCAGTGATCCTCTCCCTCAGCCTCCCAAGCTGGAATTACAGGTGTGCATAACTGTGCTTGGCAGTCATTTATATTTTATCTGTGGGAAAATATCTTTTCAAGTCCTGTTCTCTTATTTTAGTCCAGTTATTTGACTTTTTTGTTGCTAGGCTATAGTGATTGTTTTTTATATTCTCGTTAGATAGTAATCCCTTTTCAGGTATTTGACTTGCAGATATTTTCTCCTGTTCTTGTGTTTTTACTTTGTTGACTGTATCCTTTGATGAACAAAAGTTTTTTCAAGTTTGATGTACTCCATTTATCTATTTTTGCTTTTGTTGCCTGTGCTTTTGTTGTCATATGCCAAATCCATGATAAGCTTTTCCCATGTGTTGTCTTCTAAAAGTTTTGAAGTTTCAGGTCATAGGTTTGGGTCTTTAACACATTTTGAGTCCAGTTTCATTCTTTTGTGTGAGAATATCCAGTTTTCCATATCATTTGAGAAACTTGTCCTTTTCCCATTGAGTGGTCTCGGCATGCTTGTCTATCATTAGACCCTATACACAAAGGTTTGTTTTGAGCCTCTCTATACTATTCGTTTATATTTTTTGTCTTTTTGTCAATATCACACTATTTTGATTACGAAGCAGTGTAATATATTTCAATATCAGGAAGGAAGTATGAGTTCTTCAACTTTGTACTTTTTCCAGATGTTTGGCCATTTGGAGTTCCTTGACAGTCTATAAGAATTTCAGGACTTTGTTTCATTTCTGCAAATAAATGCTCTTGGGATTTTAATAGGGATTACATCGAATCAGTAGATTGCTATGGGTGATATTGACATTTTAACAGTGTTGAATGCTTCATTGGGTGTGATGGGACTTGGCTATATTCACAGTTATTTGGGAGGCTGATGTGGGAGGATCACTTGAGCTCATGAGTTTGAAACCAGGCTGGGCTGTCATAGTGAGATGACATCTCAAATGCAAATAAACAAACAAAAACCCTCCAAAGCATTAAGTTTTTCAGTCCATTAACATGGGTATCCATTTATTATGTCTTCCTTAATTTCTTTTAGCATGATTTGTAGTTTTTGGTGTATAAATCTAATTAGGTTTATTCCTAAATATTTTATTCTTTTGATATTATTATAAATAATTTTTTAAAATTTCCTTTTCTAGTCATTCACTATTAATGTATAGAAACACAATTAATTTTTTTAGTTCATTTTGTGTCCTGTAGCTTTTTTCTCCCAAGCTATACTGTATTCAGCTTTATTAAAAACAGTTTTCACAAACAATCATGTATTTCAGGCAGGACATGAGCTGACAGTACTACAACTTCCAAACTCCCTTTTTGGGTAGACTACCAAAATCAGAAAGCCACTATAAACCCAATGAAGTCTTCATGTGATGCTCTGAGTAGGGCAGGTTTAGAAGACACAATTGACATTTCACATTTAACATGTTTAACAGCTTTTCATGAGCCAACCCTGACTTTCAGGAAATGAAATGAAAATGTCAGAATTATCAGTCTAAAGATCCACAGTTGAGAAAAGTAACTGCTTCTCTTTTGAGGGACACTATCTCCAGATTCTTTGACATATTATAAAACCTATTGTTGGGAGTCAGATCTCAACAGGTCTCGGGGTTTAGGGGAGTTAAGTCTATGCCCATGGCAGAGATGGACAGGAGGACATAAAGATGAATTTAATTTTTCTACACCACAGGACTTTTGTCCTAAGGTGGCTGTGTGTGCCATCAGTTAATCCCTCCTTCTGGGAGCCAAGAGGAAGTCTCTCAAAAAGAGCAGGGAAAGGTGTTTCCCCGACAGCAGTCCAGCTTTGGAGATATTCTACTGCTGATACGTGCTCCTTCCCCCAAAAACAACAATGAAGTGTTCTGTGTGCTAACAACATATCTTAAAAAAAATTTCATTTTTATAAAACTTGATAAAAAATAGTATTTCAAACCATACAGTAACCAGATACACACTGTTTTAGTCATCCTTTTCACTGCTGTGAAAAGACCTAACAATTTCAGAGAAGGAAAAGTTTATTTAGGAGCTCACAGTTTCAGAGGTCTCAGTCCATAGAAGGCTGACTCCATTCCTCAGAGCTCCAGATAAGGAGGGAACGTCACAGCAGAAGAGTGGGTGGAAAGCAACTCAGGACACCATAAGGGAAGGGGAGAAAGGGGGTGGGGGAGAGACACTGACTCCACTCCCCAGGAATGAAATATATACCCCAGAGGTACTCCCCCAGGAACCTGCCTCCTCCAGTCATACCCGACTGCCTGCAGTCACCAGCCAGTTCATCCCATCAGGGGAATAATTCACTGATTGTGTCAAGGCTCTCATAATACAAACATTTCACCTCTAAACCATGCATTGTCTCACACATGAGCTTTTGGGGGATACCGAATATTGAAACTATTACATACACAGTTATAAAACACTTCCCTTGGCATCTGCAGCACCTTCAGCTTTCTATGCCTGGCCAGTTTGGGCATCTTCATTTCCTCAGGGTTCTTCACATCCTTGTCAGTGTCGGATTTCTCCTTTTTCCTGTTAGGTACTGTCTCTCCCTTCTTGCAGGGGCACTTTGAGGCTTGGGCTCTGGCTTTGGAGGAGCAGGTTCATCAGACAACCTTGCAGATCTTCTCTGTGATTCATCCTTCACCTTGGCTTTATCTCTTTAGCCTCTTCTTCAGCCTTTCTCCCGGGTATGGTGGCAGTGCCAGGATGCTGGCACTGGATGCTGGGATGAAGTGGTGTGCAGCTTTGGTCAGCTGAGGGGTTGTTTTTGCCTTGTCTTCTTTGTGTCCCATAGCTTTGCTGAATTTGTGTTTTAATTCTTTATTTCTTCTTTTTTTTTTTTTTTAAAGGTGGTACTTAGAAATGGAGATCCAGTCAAATTTGATCTGGCTGGGAAACACTGATTCATGGATTAACCATCAAGGAGGAAAAAGTGGTGGCTGTACAGATAGACAGGTCAGTGTAGGTTTAGCTGAGGATGCCAGTGCTCAGTCAGACATAGGGCAAAGGTGAAGGGAAATAGAGCGGGGTTAGATGTAGTTAGAGTTCGTTTTGTAAAATCCTGTCTTATAATGAGAAAGGACAGTTTATCTGAAAGACAAATGGACAATTTTAAAGAAAGATAACCTTTGACCATTTCCATTAGGCATCTTTTAAGAATATTTTAAAATTATTGCCAGTACTTTTTTTTACACTCTTAAGTGGTATTTAAATGAATTCAGAATGTTAAATTTGTGGCTAATCATGGGATGTAAACCAAGTCAGAGGATAATAAAGCTGTTGGCTAGTTGTATTTAAATAGCGGTTTGGGGCTAACTATGCCTGCCTTACCACATGCTACCTGAATTGAGGCTTGAAAGTAGGCTAGAGAAGGGTTAAACTAATTTTCAGGAGGAGCAGAAAGAGTGAATGACCAGAAGTAGGTTTTTATGTCATTCCTTTACCTCTCCCATGAAGAGAGACAAGGAGACGTGCTAGCCTCTACTAACCATTGGCAGAGGCTTGGGACCTCACCCCAAGCATACTGAAGTGTGTCTATCTGCAGTTGTCCCAGGTACAGTGTTTATATGAGACTTTGGAGAAGATTGTCATGGGATCATATATTTTAAGTATATTTGGCAACTTATTTTTGAATTATGAACAATCTATTCCTCTAATTATGTTTTACAAATTTGTGATTTGGACATGAGATTTAATTTTGAAAAGTCTTTCTGCTATTCTCTGTGTGTGTTGTGTGTGTGTGTGTGTGTGTGTGTGTGTGTGAATTTTTAAATCCCCAAATGTAAACATGAGAAATGATCTTCAACCAAGGTCTTACAAGAAGTGGTTGGAAACAGATATTTAAAAGGTTTACACATTGAAGTAATTGGTTATCTAGCATTATTATTGTTAGTATTTCTCACTTTTTCAGCACTAAAATTAATATTCAAATAGAGATAATTTGAAAAATGAGAATGGGAAAGAAGGGGCAGCAGTCAGTTTTACCTTTCAAATAAGACTGCAAATCTCTGTTCTATGTACTTTCTCTTTTCTTAAAATAGTCTTCAACTTTAAAAATCCCACTGTTGAACATATGTCATTTTGTGCCTTGCTTTATTCTTTAACAAAAACAGTTCCTGTGTCCTTATAAACTTATTTTTTAGAAGTTCCTTTGGGTGGATTATTATATTTAACCTACTCATTCCCCTATGGTGAGCTAGTTAGTTTGTTTCCAGTCACTTGAAATGACAGTCCATTACTAAAAAGCTGTTCTGAAGTACAGTAAATTGAAAGCTATTTTAGAAAACACATTCTCATTTTAGGCTATTCCATTCCATTCTCAGTTCTTTATCGTTCAAGACAGGGCCTTGCTAAGTTGCTGAGGCTGGCCTAATACTTGGATCCTCCTGCCTCAGCCTTCAAGTCACTGGGAATATAGGCATATACCAACACACCCAGCTGGGCTATTCAAACCTTCTTGCCCTCAAAGTCTGTCAGTCAACAGCAATGATTTGTGACATATGATGAGTGGAGTTATTGTTATTAGTTCTAGAATCTGGCTTCAAGATCAAGAAAAAGACATTTGATGAAATGTAAGTAAGAAAATTTAAAACTAGATGATTATTGTACGCATTGATGGCATAACCAGAGTCAAGGTCCTTGTTGTCCAGAGATGCCCAAGAGAATAAAGTCTGTCTTCCCAAAACATCCATTTGACTTGGTGATTGAGCACATTGTAAAACATATTTTTTACATAGCAAAATAAACACAATTTATAGGGCAGGATGTCCCATTTTCATGAACTTTTAAGATTAAGCAAAGCTTCACAGGAATTTCACATTTACAGGGACTGCTTCAGAATTATCTTCCAGTCCTCAGGCAATCAATAAATATTTTAGGTTTTGAGAGCCACGTAATTTTCTGCATATTATGGTCTTATTTCATTTTGATTTTTGTCTGGTTGTTTTATTTTGTTTTCCAACCCTTTAAAAAATGTTAACACTATTCAGTGCTCACGACACCTTCTGTAGTTCACCCCTACTCAGCTTCATCCATTCATATTTCCCTCAGGCTCCCAGAGTTCTTCATTGGTCACATTTGAGAAACACTGAATTGGCAGTTTCCCAAGTCCTCTCATGGCAGTTAAGTATATCTTCTGACAGTGGAGTAGAATAGAACATAATGAGGGGAAGAAATTTTTACCTGTTTCATAGCTTGTCTTTAGTAATTATGTGCTAACAGAATTGTATTTTAAGAGTTAGTAGGCTGGGAAAAACCCTGAAGTCCTAAATTTTCATCCTCATCCCCAGGAGACTGTGCTGTACAATATAGATATTATTGAAAAGTTAATGGTACATCATCCACATGATACTTAGAGTAGAGCCCTAAAATCCCCCACTCCCCTTTTGTTTTTCACTTCATACATCCAGAGTACCAAATCCCAATAATTCTGACCTATTTCTCTCTCAAAACTCAATTCAGATGTACTTGTTATTACACTGCTAATTAACTAGGACTTTGCTTATTACTCCCCCTCCCCCATTACCAGCAGGTGTAGACTTTTTACTGCTATTGACTTTTATCTCATAAAATTTTCTTGACATCTTTGCCTTCAATTGGTCCCCAAGCTCCTTGTGCCCATTTACCTTCAGCATGTTCTGTGACCTTCTTACCTTAGAACTGGTACTCAAAATGCTAGGAACATGGGACATACTTAACAAAGATCAGTCCTTCTGTTTGGTTCTGCTCATGAAGGACTGAGCCTTTGCTGTGGGTGATTTGAAGTCCCTTAGTAAATTGAAAGCTATTTTAGAAAACACATTCTCTGCAGCATTCCATTTTATTAATAAAGGTCAAAGCCAAATTTGTCAAAAGCAAATCCAGTGAATACAATGAAATCTTTTTGTTTGGGAAACCACCTCTATTAAAAGCTCATCTATTCTACAGATAGAATTTTCTTAGGAAATCTTTTTTCTGAAATTGGAAATCTGTACTCTAAGCCCTTCTGTCTAAAAGATCAGTTATCTAATCAAGGAGAATCTTCTCTATAATCTGTAAATATTTTTATGTGGCATCATCTCAGATACTAGGAAAGGGAAACTCAAGTAGTGGGGAATAGGTGACAAAAATTCTTTGTTGCTGATTACTGATCAGCTGTATGCCCAGAAGCATAATAGTTGAGTTAGATATTCTTTGCAGTTCTATCTCTTTCATATAACTATAATTTTTATTCTTTTGTCTATAAATGTTTAATCTTCCATTTTCACCTTACCAAGATGTTTGCCTCGATATTCTACAGTGATGAATCCCTGGGACGTGACTTTCATAAAAATGATGACTGGTGCTGTGAATATTGAAAGCTTTCATCCAGTCTGAGGCCACCCCAGGTGCATGTTTAGTACATCTGAACTAATATTCAAACTGTTGGATTTCTTTCTGTTAGCAGTTTTCTTTTTTTTTCTTAGTCTTATATAATTAAAGATAATGAATCAAGAGCAAAACAGTTAAAACAGTAAGGACATGTTGATACCAATGTCAGTTCAGAAACTGACATTGGTATCAACAGAAAGGCTATTTTCAGAAAGGCAGGAATCGAAAGCGGGCTTCCTTTGCCTTCTTTATAGGTGATCCCTTCCATTTTCCCAAAATGGACCCTCTTCATTTAAGTCCTGCCTTGTTGTTTTCTAAGTTACTTTCCTTCTATGATTCGTTTATTAATGTCTCTATTCCTTGATTTTAAAATTAGCACAGTGTTTACACTTTTCTTTGATACATGAAGGGAGGTAGCTTCTGTCATTTCTCTCTCATTTTGATCAAGTGCACATATATACATAGTATTGGTGTTTATTTCTTCTCTCTTCTGTAATTGTGATAATTATTTACATAAATATCTTATATTGGTGTAATTCTGTAAATACTGCTTCCTACAGACTTGTTCAGTAGTGTGAGCAGCCACAGAGGGTATACAACCTATTCAATCCCGGGCTTAGAGGAGAAGGGCACAAACACCAGTATCTAAAGGATTCCCTTCACAGAGTTCAGCAGTTTACTCTCCAGCACACACCTGTCTGGAAAGACATGAAAAGATACCTTTTCTTTTTCACATTGCTTTTTGTTTTCTTGGACTACCTTCTGAAAAAAACACTTTGTTAACTTGGCATTTCTACCTGGTAAGCTTTCTGATTTTTTTAAAACATCTTCATTTGATTCTCATTCTTAATGGATCATGTTGTTGGGTCTAAAGTTCTAGAATTAAAATCATGTTCCCTGAGGAAGCATTACTTCTTATTCTGTATTCATGGTATTGACTGGAAGACTTCATGTCTGCTGGATCAGATTTTTAGAGGTAAATTGTTTGATTTCTCTCTCTGGAAGATTTTAGCATGTGTGTGTTTGAGTTCTGGAATATGATTTTTTAATTTATTCTGCACAGCAATAGCAATTGTTGGAAGTTTCAATCTGGAAATTTATTTCACTTTGGAAAAGTTCTGTTTGTTTGACTTTCTCCTCTCTTCCATTGTCTTTCTTCTTCCCCTGCGGGATTTATTGTTTTGGGGACCTTTGGCCCTTCATGCCAGCAGTGCTCTTCACCTGTTTAATAATTTCCTTCTCTTGATCTTGATGCTGTGCATTCTAAGAGGCAATCTCAAGTTTTATTTTCTAGATCACTAGCTTGGTTTTTAGTCCTGTATCATTCTATTATTTAATGTATTTATCAATTTTTTTAGCAATCAAATTTCATTTCCAGAAGCCCTTTTGTTGCTGTTGTCTTATTATTCCTTTAAAAATATTGGCTTGTTCTTGTTTGTTGTTGTAGTATTTTCTTTAATTACTCCAAGAACATTAGTTAGCAGCATTTTTCTTGGTTTCTTGTGTTCTCTGAGCTATCTCTATGTTCTCCAGCATTACTTCTGGTTTCTGGCCTTTGTCTTTCTTAGAAGCTGGCGTGACTTCTCCCCAGACTTGCACAGGTCTTTTCCCTTTGGTAGGAGGACTGAGACTGTGTATAAGGCTGGGTGGCAACAGAGAAGCAGGATGAACCCCTCCAATGCTAATGAAAGAGAGCGTTACAAAGGCAGTGGAGGATGCTGTCCTTCCAAGACACACCTCCGTTCCATTGCTTTCTGTGCCTGATTTGGAGCCCAGACTGACCACAGACTCAAGAGTTTGCTCAGCAGTTCACAGTTTTGTCCTGAGAGCACTTCTTGAGAGCTCTGACTACACTATACAAAGGATTGCCTCTGCCATTATACACACACTTCTTTGTGCTTTAGTGTTTGCCCATCACAGTCTCCAGATCATTGTAGTCATTGTCTCGGGCATGCAGTTTCTGTGGGAGTTCCTTGGGAAGGATTGCTTTTCTGTTGTTTTGGTTCTGTCACTTAATTGTCATTGAACCATGGTTTCCTTTCCTGTTTACTCTACCTTTCCAGTTGTATTTGCATTATATATTCTAGGCATTTCATAAAATTGTATTGCTGGAGGGTTGGGGATATAGCTCAGTTGGTAGAGTGCTTGCTTTGCATGCACAAGGCTCTGGGTTCAATCCAGCACCACATACACCCACAAAAGAAGAAAATCATATTGCTGGACCCCTCCAACTTCAGTAGCACTTGGATAAGAGAAGAAATGGCTGCATGTGCTTACCTGCCATCTTGCACCATTGTGGTCACCGGTGTTAAACATGAATTAAGAATTTGAAAGCCTCAGCTTTGAGCTTGTGCTTATTTTGGTGTTTGGCATAGAAATTGCTGAATGAAGCCTTGTAAGGTAACTACATCTCACCCATTGTACTAGGACTGGAACTGCCAACTACTTTTTCTTTCTACGTCAAGATTTCATAACATAGAGTATATCATTAAAGATCCTTATTCACTAAATCAAGAAATTTGCTCAGAGGCTATCTTTTAGGCCTGAAAGAATTCAAGCAGAAGGAGTCTCTCTCCCCATTTTAAAACAGCAGCAGCAGCCATGGTAGCAACTCTGTTATAGTCTTAAAAAAAATCTCTTTAAATTTTCTTTTGGGTAGGCCAGATTTCCTTTTGACTCATGTATACTGATTGCTGTCACCATTTCCTTGTTGGCCCCATGTTGTTTTTGTTCGCTGCAGCCTCCTGTTTGCTTGTGCCTCTGGCATGTAGAAATAATATGGTTCTGTCACTTAATTGTCATTGAGCCGTGGGAAGCAATACAGCTTTTCAGAATGACTGCTGTGGGCTTTCCTAACTGTTCTCTTAGGGAACACTGAAAGGGCAAAGAACTTTAAGATCTTTGTCTCAGATGCTTGCTTAGTCCATAATGGTCTAATTGGGGTGTGCAGATAATGTCCTTATGTGAGCTTGTGGAAGAATGAGACTATTGTTAACCCTACCTGTTGTAGATTTTATCTTGAGCTTCAAAATGTCTCACACATTGGTTTTCACTTGAGCCTAAACAAGTATAGGTGAGGGGAGACTCTTCTTTTTTCTTTCTTTGTTTTTTTTAAACAGCTCTTCAGCTTGCTTTTTTCCTTCTTAAAATTATAGCTTTTAAATAAATGTTAACCATAGTGAATAGGAATGCTGAGTTATGCTATTATCTATACAGTTCAAAATTTTTTATTTTTCTAAGCAATTAGCATTAGAAATAGTTTTCATCCTTTGTCTTAAATGTAATGAAAATACACTGGCTTACTGAAACTTGCTGCTCTGATATTGCATGTAATATGTGTGTATCCTTCTGCAAATTCATTCTTAACTGATTTTTAGATCCTATAGTTACAGAATGTTGATTGTTCTGAAAATTGCAATCTGCAGACACATATTTACAAACACTTCAGGGAAAGTGCCTTTGTATGAAATTCAGCAAGTCTATTTAGAAACCTTATGTGAGTTTTTAAACTCTAATGCTTTTAACCTTTGTAGTAGAAACTCTAATATTTAAAAATATATATCAGCTTGACAAGTGAAACAATTTGATTACAAAGCAGAATTTTTTTTAGAAAGTATTATAGCCCAAGGCCATAATATAAGAATACTATATTCATATTATAATGTAATAGCAAGTGATATTTAAATTCCTAAGACTGTGTTCTTCCTAAAGGATTTCACATCGTACAATTTAATTCTGAAAGAAGGCATTAACTATTAAGAGGCTTTAGATTTTAAATTATCAATCATCTATTCTTTGCCCTAGTATGACAAAGGAAATAATTTAATTTCTTGCACACTTTAAGATTTATCAAAACACTCAAAAGCTTTGAATGTTAGAAAGTTAAATTTTTATGCTATTTTAAAAAACTGGTAAATAATAGAGTAAAAATAGGATTTACTCAAACTATATTACTAGCATGATATTACCTAATGCATGACACATTGGTCATTTATTAACAAACAACTCATCTGTTCTTTTGACACAGATTGTGTTAGTAACCCAATATATGTCATGTACTACTCTGTTTGATTTTTAAAAATAATTTTCTATGAATTATTTTGTTTTTAAAGCTAATTAGCAAATTTTGTACTTGTTACTTTCATACCTTAAATGCAATTTTCTAAACTTTCAGTGGATCCAATTCAGTATTCAGGCAAGAAGCCCCCCAGCCTTAGTGATATGGTATTAAGTTAAAAGTTCATAAAGTAACAATAAGATTTACAATTTTTATGACAAATACTGTTCAAGAGAAAATTTTCTTTTTATAAATTAGAAATGTCATTTTTAGATTTTTAAATATCTGACTTGCTAGTGATGAAAAATAAGAGCAATTTAGTGTGGATAAATGGTTTGTTGATCATGTTACATATTTTCTCTATTTGCATATATGTACATATTTTTAGATGTTGTTTTTGTGTGTATGAAACTTATTTGGGAGTTTACCTGATTTCCAGTTTTGTGATTTGGAGAATTGTGATCATTTTGATATTTTAAATATAAACACTGAAACCTGAAGTATAATTATTGTCTCATTGCAACTTGCCTTTTATTCATTTATATATACAATATTTTCATGTTATTGCCACAGTCTTTGAAAGTAAAATCACACTACATTTATAAAGATTGAGTCATCGTTTCTCATTTTATTACATTGCTGAATTTCACACTGACATCAGAGATTTTTAGTTAAATAGAAGAAAGAGAAGCCTATTAAACTCAAGGGCAGAAACAGAATTTTGATATCTACTGGCCCTTGATCTTACCTATTCAGTCAAACAGGAGAGGAACAAATTTTCAAATTGATATCCCTAGAAACAAGAATATCTATGCCGGATTTTGCATTTGGCTACACCTTAAAGTCCACTAAATTGCAGCTCTACTGGATGCTGCATTATTTCTGAGAAGTCTGGAATTATCTATCAGGTTACCAATAAAATCTGGAGTCCGAGAGCCTCTATAGTATCTGACACAGCTGGGAAGAAAGTCTGAGGAGGTGAAATGATAAAATTGTATAACTCACATGGTACATTGATGGGCATTAAAACCATAGATGCTGATACATGAGCATATACCCAATCCAGTTTCCCAGAAATGGGATTTGTGAAGCAGATAATTGTTGGTGCAGTGGTCTTCTCCTCAAAACTGATGAGTTAGGCAGAACCAGACTATATAGGGCCTTTTACACCATATCAAAGATTTTAGTCCACATTATATGACCAGTGAGATAATAAGGTGCCATTTATGAGAGGTCCTTATTGTGGAGTGGAAGATCATGAATTGTGGTTTAGACTTGTTTTAAGAGTCTTTAATAGTTTTTTGCTCATGTAGAACTTGACCTCAAGGGAGAGTTCAGATCTAGAACATTTAATTAGAATGGATTTCCTAGGAAAAGAATTTAGACCCAGGAGAAACAGAATAGGCTATAAAGAAGAACAAGCACACTGAATTTATATAGTGGATATCTAAAAGGATAGAATAAATATAGTTCATAATTTAACTGTCTTCCTCCTCTTATCATATCTTACTCTAAGCATTTGGATACAACTCTAAGCAAAAAATTGTTAAAGAGAATGTGTATGGAACAGTATTATTTCTTGAACCTAGATCAGTGAAATGTCACTAAGCTTTTTGAAAATGGCTTTGTGACAAATAATGTAACATTTTTAGTTTATGGAATTTTGTCTTCATTATACACCAAACTTGCTATCATTAGAATCATATTTTATCTTAGAAAATTACAAATGTTCTGGGGCTGGGGATGTGGCTCAAGCGGTAGCACACTCGCCTGGCATGCGTGTGGCCCGGGTTTGATCCTCAGCACCACATACAAACAAAGGTGTTATGTCTGCCGAAAACTAAAAACTAAAAAATAAATAAATATTAAAATTCTCTCTCTCTCTCTCTCTCTCTCTCTCTCTCTCTCTCTCTCTCTCTCTTTAAAAAAAAGAAAAGAAAAAGAAAATTACAAATGTTCTTACAAATTCCATGAAATCTTTTGTATCCAAAGCAACCTTCTACTGCCTCATTATTTTCTTTACTTGAGTGTTTTATAGTATAATTTCTGAAACTTAACATGTTGAACTCTAGCTTTCCCTTAAATCTTTTCTCAAATCTTTTTCTATCAAGTCAGAAAGCTCAGAACCCCTTTATTCTTACTTCTTCCAAATCTTCACATCTGATCCACAACCAAATATCAATTCTGCTTCTGAAATAGTTCTCTGGCCTGTCTAGGTCACCATATATGTGGCCATCATTCTGCTCCAAGCTGTCACTGACATCTCTTACCTGAATTACCATGGTGCTCTCTTCACTTTTCTCTCTGGTTTCCTTCTTGCTGCCCCCTCTCTGAGCATTCTTCGTATAGGTACTTAGGTATTTTCTTAAAGGAAGGTGAATCAGTGTGCTCCCTTGCTTAAAACCCTTACATTATTTCATTTAATACTTAAATTAAAACTTTTTTTTCTGTTTTACAAAGTCCAGCACATGTGGATCCCAGTCAACCTTGCCCTTTACTGTGCTTTCCCCTGCCCTGGATGACCCTGTCCCAACACGTTCTGTGCTAATTCTACATCTTTATATTTTAACTTAAATGCTGAGCCTTTCTTTTCAGATATTTCTTCTTCTTGGTTTGTCAACACAGTCTTCTCTTTAGGGCTGATCCTAAATGACAGAGCAACCAGTGCAAAGCCTAAAGCTCAGATGACCATGAATTAAAATTACTTAACTTCAAAATCATGAGATTGGTTGATAAAGATGTTGGACAAGAGAATCTGTCCACAGAGCCAAACAGTTCTGTGGGGACAGGTGCATGGAGTACATGGCATGCCCTGGGTGTGAGGCCATGTGTTATAGTCCCTGTGTTTGCTCCACATCCTGCCCCTTAATTGGTTGCTGCAAGGACAATTGGCCAAAAATTGTATTGTTGGATGCCTGTAATCTGCTTAGCAACTGCCTGAGTATATATACATGGTAACTGCACAATAAAATCAGACCTGCTTTCTGCTCCGTCTCTGGAGGTCTTAAATAGCAACTCCGCAGCCACACTCTCCTCTACCCTGTTCCATGGACCCCCTCACTGGACGAGAGAGAACCCATGCAGTTCAAAAGAGGAGGCATGCTTTTCAAGAAGCAAACTTCTACTGTACAAGTTACTGACTCATTTAGATTTCTAGACTAATTTCAAAAGTACTTATAATGCCATTGGCTCAGCTCAGCAGTGGATTCCTTAGGGCTCAGTGAGAGCAGCATACAGGGGACTCCGTGCCTGGTTTCTTGTTGGGCAGGATGAAAGAAAGAGTGTGAATTTCAGCACTAGTTAAACATGGCCCCAAATCTCAGCTCTTCCACTTGGTGGTCAAACTTGGGCAATATATTGCTTCTCTTGGAGCCAGTCTCTAATCTCATGGACTGTGGTGAAGAATAAATGATGTAATGATTTTAAGGCACCTAGAAAAAAAGGAAGGCCTGCAAACGATTCTAATCATTGTCTACTGACAGTATTTATCCTTAGGAAAAATTTGCCATTTTTAAAAGTGATTTACATCAACTTAGAAACTAGGTAGTATGATACACGTAAACTTTGGAAAGAATTCACACACTGTCTAGAATTTCTCCCTGGCTTCTCTTGTGAAAGTAGCAAGAGAAAAATGATTCTGTGTCTGAAGCAAAGATAAATGTTAGAGAGAATATAGTTTCTTTTAGTCTTTATTTGATCTTTTTATTCTCTCTGAAGACATAGTCTCAAAGAATGAGGAAAACTTCAAAAGCAGAATAGAAACACTGGCATTGACACATGGAGACCTTTGTGGCTTTATGTTTACCTACTGATTTTTTTTTTAAGCCATAGATAGCAAAATGTCAAGAGTGAAATTGGGAGGCAGCCTTCCATGTTGAAGCCTAGAGTAAAACCTTAGGTCAGTGTGACTCACACAGACAGGTGTTACTTTGGCACATGAGGTTTTCCTATTTTCGTGAGGTATATGTCCCTATTTCATTTCTGTTGTCAAATGTTTTACCTTTTAATCCTGTCACAGGTTTTGGATTAAAAACTTGTTACATTGATCATCATACTCAAGGAAATTTTTAGGCCCTAACAGATTAAATCTAGTAGCTATGTGTCATTCTTTGGCCTGGACAGAGCAATGATACATTTTTTTACTTCCATAAAGGATTTTTCAGCTGGGGGTGTAATCTCAGCGACTTGGGAAGCTAAGACTGGAGAATCCAGAGTTCAAAGCCAGCCTCGGCAACTCAGCAAAACCCTGTCTCTAAATAAAATATTTAAAAGGTATGGGGATGTGGCCCAGTGGCTCAGCACCCCTGGTTTCCATCCCTGATACAAAAAAAAAAAAAAGAAATTTGTCAGAAGCACCAACCATACTGTTTTTTTTTTTGTTTGTTTGTTTATTGATTTTACTTTCCTCTTCTTTTTTCTAGGATTATGACAGTTTTTTTGAATCGAAGGAAAGCAACACTGTCTTTTCATTCTTAGGCCTGAAACCACGATTGGCATCAAAGGTAGGTTATTTTTTCTCCTTTTTGCTTTAAAATTCATCTTTCTTGAATTGTTCTTAGGGATAGAGGTTGAAAGTGTTAAAGAGATGCACAGATAGTCTCTATTCATAATTATAGACTATCTAGTATTAAGACACACAAAGATGCCTAGGTTTTTCTGTTTCCATTGTCAGTCATTGCCATAAATTAGGACATTGATTTACTTATAATTTAGACCTCATTCTTCCAAAAAGACTTAAGGTAGCAAAAAGTATAGCTGCTTTCTATTTTAAATTGCAATTTTTATCACAGTTCACTCTCTGCATTGGTGGATTAAAACAAGGGTCAAGAATATAAGCCGATGTGCTGGCACAGCCTATAGTCCCAGCGGCTCAGGAGGCTTGTGAGTTCAAACCCAGCCTCACCAAAATCAAGGTGCTAAGCAACTCAGTGAGACCCTATCTCTAAATAAAAATACAAAATAGCGCTAGGGATGTGGGTCAGTGGTCGAGTGCCCCTGAGTTCAATCCCTGGTACCCTGACCCCAAAAAGAATATTTGAAAAGAAAACTGCCTCTGCACTGAACATGTACAGTTATTTCTTCTTGTCATTATTTCCTAAGTAACACAGTATAACACCTGTTTACCTCATGTTAGGTATTATAAGTAATCTAAGGCTGATCTGAAGTATATAGGTAGGTGTGCCTACATTATGTGCAGATATTTTCTCTAAGGAACTTGAGTATCTGCAGATTCAAGGGGGTGGGATCTTAAAACCAATCCCTCACAGATACCTAGGGACAACTGTACTTTAAAATTTTTGTGATAGCACAATCAAGGCCATATTTGAAAATTCTTTTGCACATTTAGCTTTTTTACATTGAAGGAAGGGTGTTCTATGATAAGTGGTCAGTCTTGGAAAAAATACTGCAATTCCTAAGCCAGTCAAAATATTTTTAAAGCCCCTTTATTAAGTCATATGTCTTTTGGAAAACCTGAAGGACCCAGGTTGTATCATATTTAGACCTAAAAATTTTAATTTTTTTCATAACTTAATTAATATGTATTTAACACATTACTTTCAAAATTAAAAAGGTATTAAGTCAGATAAAATATTTTGATTATTTGACTTTTATAAATAGTACTTATTTCTTATTATAAAAATAACCTAGACTCATTTAGAAAATTTGGAAAAATATGAAGAAAGTATAAAGTAGAACATAAAAATCACTATTCACCATAAAAACCAAGCTATTCACATTGACATTTTTGTGTGTTTCCTTGCGGTCTTTATATATATATATATATATATATATATATATATATATATATATATATATATATATATAGTAGCTGAGGTTTTGACTATATTTACAATAGAGACTGAATTCTAAAGTGTGTGTGTGTGTGTGTGTGTGTTTTTCACACAATTGAAATGGAAGTACATTACTGGGAGTTTTATTGTCTGTAAGTAATAGGCCTTTTGAGACTACCCAGGATCTCTACGATTTCTGGAACACCTGTGGGAGGAAGGCAGAGACATCAATAATGTAAATTATACACCAGTACCTGCAGTGCATAGCCAATGTGAAATCTTGCTTTGTTTTAACATCCGCAAGTCAACAGATGGTTGTGGGTGGTTTCCATGTACGAGTTTTAAGTAGAGGCAAAACCCACACATAAAGTATTTACAGGTTCTTAAAAACTATTTTTATGAAGATGTAACATTTGAATACTTGTTAAAAAATTAGAGTATTTTTATAACATGTTTCATCCAAACATATTAAACAGTATAGATTTATCTTCAAAGAACTAGAAAAACTGGGGTAGGAAAAATCTAATGAATGTATAAACCCAGGGGATACCATGGTCTATGTAAAAGCCTTTTTAAAAACCCTGTGTACTTGCCATCTTTGTTCTCATTTTCCCCAAAGATGTAGGTTCTTTAGACACTCTGCAGTCTGACTCTTTAATTCTTTAAGCTGTTTAGGCCTGGGGTTGTAACTCAGTGGTAGAGTGCTTGCCTAGCCTGCATGAAGACCTGGGTTCTATGCCCATCACTGGCCCCATGTCCCCAAAGTAGAAAACAAAATTTATTCTGTCTAGAACTTCTTAAGAAATCTATTATCTATAAAATACACATTCTCACATGGCTTGTGGCCACAATGTTAATGTTGGTCTTGGTGCTATTGCAGCTGACTTGATTTGAGTGGACCAAGTTCAAAAGCACTAAGGGCCTTGGGCAGCCCCACCCATTCAGCCAGCCATCTTCAGTTCCATGAAGGAGAACTAGCAGGGCAGGAGCACTTGGGATCAGAGCAGATGTCCATAGTGCAGTGTCTGTGTTGCTTGCTCTCACAAATATTCAGGGGCTTAGAGGTTAAGAGCAGCTTAGACTACATCTTTATATGAGAGAAGGGAAACTATAGGAAAAATTTAGCCTTTTCTCCCCATTTTAGTGACTTATTATTCACTTTGGTAATAATCCATTATATGGTCTACAGATTAAGGCTTTGACAGCGTGTTCACAGATTTGATGTACCAAAAGATGAACCCCCTTTTCTTATCTCCTTTCCTACTCCCTACTTTCATGCACACATGAAAGATAAGATAGGAAAGCCATCCAGGAAACATAAGGATGCCGTTAGCATCTATAATTGCTCCACAAATGGGAAAAGAGCATTCATGGGCCCCACAGGCACAGGTGCAGTGTAGATTCCAAGTAAGCTGCTCCCAGAAGTAAACGGAGCAGAGGAAGCCTGGAAATCACCAAATGGTGTCTTGCAGGCCACATTAGCTGTGGATATGTTATCTGTCCAGTGCAGAATTTTTGAAAGTCAAAAGTAAATGGGTTGATAATATTTATTTAATTTTTTAATTTGTTCTTATTTGTTATACGCAATAGTAGAATGTATTTTAACATATTATACATATGTGGAATATAAATTCTCATCCTTCTGGTTGTACATGATGTAGAATTACATTGGTCATAAGTTGCTAATATTTAAAATACAGATTTTTATGCTTTTCTTGAAGTTGGGAGGTGTAGAAACTCAGGAAAAGGGAACACTGTCCCCTGTGAGTGGCTGGAGCCAACAGGGGCTGGCCCACCATGGTACTTACACAAGCACGAGAAAAGGAGGCCTTCTTGCT
Organism: Urocitellus parryii; assembly: GCF_045843805.1. Lineage (NCBI taxonomy): Eukaryota > Metazoa > Chordata > Mammalia > Rodentia > Sciuridae > Urocitellus > Urocitellus parryii. The sequence continues at coordinate 78,319,244 of NC_135538.1, read as the reverse complement.
AATAATTTTATGTTGAAACTCATCAAGTTTGTTATTTTAATAGACTAATCAGAGCCTGTTATAGAAGTTTTTGCTTCCTGATCTTTGCCATTCAGGGGTGATATTTAGAATACTTAACAGAAGGGAAATGCTGCCAGAGTTGGAGGCTATGGAGGCCTCCTGTGCCAGGTGACAGCTGTTTAGCAGTTGGATCATGGCTGGAGAGGAGTGGAGGGGCACTTGGGTGATTGAAGCAGCGACTATTTACTAGCAGTTATGGCCATACCAATGCTGTTCTTCACATAGGGTCAGCATAAACCAGTGCCTCTGCAAGCCCCCTGGGTGAGATAATGCTCACCCATCTATGAGCTAGTAGAATGGTACCTTTAAGAGGAGACTCAGTGGGATGTTGCTTTCTACTTTTTATATTTGGCAGATCAGATGAATGTGATTTAAATCTGGGCTCTGATCCCGAAACCCAGGATTTGCTCTTAACAATCACTTGGGGGTAATGTATTTCCAACATCTCTGTTCTTGACATTTAAAAAAAAAAAATACTGCCAAGAGCAGATTTTCTTGTCAATGTAACGCAATGCTGTAACTGGTGTTTTTGTTTGTTTTTTTTAACAGGCAGAACCTTAGTGAGGCAAAGTGGAAGGTGACGGAGATGCATTTTGGAGCACCCATTGGTACTCGGCACACACCTGCTTACCTAATGCATCACTGTGACAAAAGCCACATGCATCAGTAACTTTGCTTGCCACGAAAAGGGTGTTTTTGGAAGATGTGGGTATAATGGGGATTGCATGATTGCTTTAAACCAAATCAGGACTGAGGTGGATTTTTTCTTCCCAATTTGCCTGCAGTTGCCTCACTCACCTGAAAGTACTGTCTTCTGTTACGGGTGTGCTTCCTTAATAACTGATAGACAAGTGGGTGGCACCATTAGAGAGAAAATGTTGGGTCTGCCCTAGGATATAGTAGATGTCAGTATTGCATAAACCTACTTCTCTTTAAGCTGCTTGGATTGCATCCTTGAAATTAGTCTGCCAGGCTTATTAGAATCTTTGAATAAAAAAGAAAAAAGCAATGCTGATTGACAAAAGGGCATTGAAGATTTTTGCTACAGAATCATAAACATCACTGCTCCAGTGCTTTGTAATAACACCTGTTGAAAATGTCAGATGTTCTAGATTCCTTTTTGTAATGGAAACTCTTAACCCTCACAAATCCTCTAAGCTCCTACAGATGTTTCCAGAAATTACTGTTGCAATATTGCATGATCACAACCAAGTTACAGGGATGAAGATAATTACTATTGCAAGGGGAAAGTTTCACCTAAATGCACAAGACTGCTTGAAAGATATATTTTAAGAGGTGCACTAATTAGATAGTCAGTTTATAGGGAAATTGTCTGATTCGTATCTGAAGGCATTTCAGCTTTAGCAATTTATATATACATAAGTGCACATATATTTTTTAAATTCAGCTCCCCAACAGCTGCTTATTCTATTTTGTGAAAGGATTATATTTTTTTGAGAAAGGAAGATCTCAGTTAGATATATTTTGTGGACCCTTGATGATGCATATTAAAAGATACCAATATTGCTATAGAATTAATTTTTTTCTTATGTTACTTTTCATTGTTCTACTATTTTTCTCATCTAGCCACAGTCTCATACTTTTCAGAGTAAAATCGATACACATTCTTACTTCATATATAAGCACAAGTGAGTTTTCAGAGCAACATATATGAGAAGGGGGCTGTCTAAAGAGTAACTCTGAATTGTATTTGGCAAGCAGATCTGCTCCCATTGGAGTGGACGCTGATAAACACTGAATATGTTACTTTATTAGGGCAGAGGTGTCTTTTCCATATCCTTATATTTTTAAGGGTTTTGAATTGCCAAACATGGAACAGCCTTGAATATGATAAACTCTAAGAGGGATGACTAAAATACTCAATTATTCCTAGCATCCTAATACTAGACCTTTTATTATGATACTGAGAAGGATATGTGTAAGAAATTGAAAGAGCAAATGAATTAAAGCATCACATACCCTGTCCCCATACCTTGATAAATGTGGACTATTCTAAAGCACTTTTTGAATGCTGAAGCTGAAATCCCAGCCTGATATTTGCAGTTCAGGACTAGAGTCAGACGGAAAGCATGACACAGATCTTCTTGACTGGAAAATATATGATCTGCAGTTTTCTCTCCAAGGAAAGCTGTTGTCAAATCATGGGTATTACTGGTTAGTTGATATTAAACAAGATCCAGGTCATATTCCATTTGATATATCCCAGGGACTATCCAGGAATGTTTATTTCTAACTGGATATTGTATTTGAGTATGTTAGTATGTGAATCTTCTGCTAAGGCTTATAAGTTTTTTTTTTTTTTTGTATGAACCCAGGGGTGCTTTTACCACTCAGCTGCATCTCTCTCTCTCTCTCTCTCTCTCTCTCTCTCTCTCTCTCTCTCTCTCTTTATTTTGAGACAAAGTCTTACTAAATTGCTCAGGCAGGCTTCAAACTTTCCATCCTCCTGCCTCAGCCTCTGGAGACACTGGGATTACACCATCCAGTGGTGTAATTTCTTTTTAAGATACAGCAATTTTTAAAGTTGTCATGTTGTAATTATTCAGTTTACATTTAGTCTGCTCTTACAAGTGAGTGCTGAGAACTAACTTAATAAGGTTGAGGCTTTGCAAATTCTAGGATTGTAGTATCAATACCATGATTGCTAACCAGAGAAAGCCACCCAAATTTGTCTGATAACTTTCAAATTAACTATAATATGCTTAGTATGATTATATTAAACATAGTGCTAAACTACTATCAAATACAAACCATCTTACTATGATTTTGGGAGGGGGCTATAAAGAAGTACAAGAGAACACCCTCAGGTGGCAGTGTCCTTGCTAGGATAGACTAGAAGCACAGTGTATGGAATCTACCACAGTATCCAGGCTCCACAGAGTACTGAAGTATTGCCCTCCAGGACCACCCTGTTTACAGAGAATATAGTGTCCTTAATCATACTCCGACCAGCTGAATTCCAAGCATAAAGTAATGATGTTCTTATTTCCTTTAACTAGCTGCCTTTGATTTTGATAATCCCAGTCTTTAAAACCCAGGAAAGAAGTGGATTTGCAGGCATAGATGTAATAACAAGGATATTTCAAGACAGAATTTTAGTTTCCTATAATAGGTTTCTTAGGTTGCTAAAAATCAAATATGCCATTTTAAAATTATATGAAATATAGAGTACCATCTTGCAAGGTGTATGCAGACCAGAAGAAAAATTACTTGGGGAAATAACTTGTTTTTCCAAATTCTGATGTTTTATTAAAATCAAAGAAGAGAAAATGAAGGTATTTTGCCCTCAGACTCTAATATATTTGAGATTTTTCTGTTTTATTCATTAATTCAACACTTATGCATAGATGTTTTTGTAGCACATGAATTTAATAATGAACTGAACTTATTTTTATCTTTTTGTTATGGAAAGGTACCAAAGTTTCTTTCTGTTTTGTTTCATTTGTCTGATTTTATTGTGGGACTTTGCTTTTTCCTAGAAATGCTTTTCATTGAACAGCTCTTCTTAAGTGTCGGGATCCACTTCAATCTATATAATTATTGTTTTTTAGATATCAGTTTGTATGTGTTTGTCTCTTAAGGCATTGATATTTATACTCAGCATTAAAGAAAAATGAATTCCAGAAAACAAGTGTTCTAAGATGGAGTTTTGTTTCCTCCCATTTATCACATTTTCTAATTTTAGTTCTGGGTTTGGCTGAATCCTTTCTGTTTCCCTGGGAAGATTTGTTTTTACTCCTCTCCACAAACCTGTGCATAAAAGAATCTGTGCATGAAAGCTGCAGATTTGGTTGTAAAAAAAGAAACAATGCAGATATATCATGTGATCATTTGAGGAACTATGCAGGTGGTCCTGCCTGTGTTGGGAGGGGAACACAGAGTCATCTCATACAGTGACCAGTGATAGTGACCAAGGACAGAGTTAATCATTCAGCCACTGCCTTGGTTCAGTTCCCTTTGTGGTCTCAACTGAAGCCACAGTTGATGGATATGGTCCCCTGTTGGTTGCAGAATACAAGGACAGGTTAACCACTACTTATTCTGTCAGGGTCCCTTTGAGGCAGCCAGTCACCTCTGAAAGCAGAAGAAAACTTTGCTGAAGGCAGTAGCTGAGGTTGCTTTTATCACTAAACTATGTCAAACCTTAGAACACCAGGATAAAGGGAGGGTGGAGGGAGGGATCAAAGGGAACAAGCTGTAAATTTGCAGAAATGTGCTAAATCATGAAACCAAATAAGCAAAATGACCACTGCCTTCTTGTGTCTCAGATCTGCAAAGTTTTCCTACTTCTAGAAATGCATGATTGGCTGTCCTTTCTATCAGCATATATTGAGCCCTTAAAATGTGATGGATCCTATCCAAGGAGGTCAGTAGTCTCCACCCTCAAAGATGAAGCAGAAATAAAAGCAGCAGTTATGTCCAGTGGTAAATGAGAGAGTTGAGTAAGTTCTTAGCACTCCAATCTGTGGTTCATCTGAAAAATTACATGTAATCTTTTTCTTTTTTAAAACCATTTCAACTTTAAAAATTTCATACTTGTAGTGGAATACACATAGACACCTACATACACATATAATATATATTAAAGATAAAGCATAATAATAAACAAATCCTTGTGTGCCTGCCACCTACCTTACTGCTTTTTTGTGAAGCACTGTGTGTTGTTCCCCCAACCTATCCTCCTCCTTGTCCGATAAAAGGAGCCCTGTCCTGCTTTCATGCTGATCACAGCCTTCCTGTTCTTTATCATTTTGTTTTCATGTATGTATCCTTAAAGAATAATAAATGGAATTAAGCTGGATATATCTTCTGTCATTTCCTTTTTACATTTATTGCAATAGGAGTTTTTACTACTAAATATTGCATTGTATGAAAATATCCCATATAAATATAAATAGAAAAGGAAATGTTGCTATGAACATTCTTTTGTTTGTGATTTGTGGTGCACATACCTAAGAGTGGACAATATACCTTGAATAGAATTGCTGGATTGTACAATAAAAACACATCATCAGCTGTAATTGATAAGGTCAAATTGCTTTTCAAAGTAACGGTACCAATTTAATGTTCCCACCAGAATGTCATAATTTCCAGGATTGTAGATCCTGGCCTACATTTGGAATAGTCAAATTTTTGCCAAGTTGGGTATCATACAATGGTATCTCATTGTGGTCTCACTCGGCATATTTTCTCCTATTACTAATTTGAATGTGTTTAATATAGAAATTTCTATTTCTTCTTCGAAGAAATCCCTCTTAATGTCTTTTACCTTTGTTTCTTATTCAGTTGTATTTTTGCTATTAATTTAAATTTTTTCTTTATACTTTGCTTTTATTGGTCAATACTGATTTATCTTTTTGTTTTTATTTGTGATGCTGGACCTTGCATATTCTAGGCAAACATTCTACTACTGAGCTGTACCTCCAGCCATGATTTAAACATTAAAGGGAAGACAAACAGATTAAAAATAGAAAAATCTTCTGAAGCAATTTCCAGAAATATGAAAAGCATGTGAATCTATATTCTATTTGCAGAAAATAAAGTTGAGTGCATATATTATATGCTTCTTGCATATTGATTTTCAGTGTGTCAGCATGTCAGCCAAGAAATATACTTTGGGTACTTTTCTTTGCTCTAGGAGGGTTCTTTCTCTAAAGCTATTTTAAAGCTTATTAGCTCCAGTTATTTGGCAGGAAATTAACATGATTAATGTTATGGTTTAGTTTTTCTGATACAGGACTTTACCAAAAGGAAATCTTTATATAGACTTGATGTTTGTATATACTTGTTTCCTTAGTTTGTCAAAATGTAATGGGCCTGTAGCAATAAGTCACAATGATGTTATACTTAAAAACATTAAAATTATTACTCTAAGTCATAGGAGACTGTATTGAACCTCTGCTTATTATCAGTGAAGATTTAAGCTGAGTAAGATGGATCAATGTCATGCTGAATATAACCCTATGGATTGTGCTGGCAGCATGTTCACATGTACAGGGACTGATTGGCAGACAGGAACAAAAGACTTGAGTGCAGTCTTACCTTCTGAGGTGCCTGCTAACTTGGGACATATTTAATAGCCTGAGGATACTGGAATTTGAAAATGTATGAACTGAAAACTTAGTATTTTTATAATGAATAGAACATTAGACCTTTTTATATAATAGTACTATAGTGTTGTAAGATATATCATTTGGGGCCCTGTAATAAAAAAATTCACTATAACCAAAGTTTTCACTAAAAAGCTCTTTGGAAAGTCTCTGTCTATACTATGTTACAGAAATGAAAGTTCTAGAATACAGGCCAGTGCTGTACAGTATGGTACCAACAAAGCACATAAGCTGTCAAGCACTAAAAATGTGCTTAGTTGTACTTCACAGAAGAAACAATTGGTCAACAAATATATGGAAAATTGTTTAACATTTCTCTAGCAATTACAGAAATGCAAATTAAAACTACACTGAGATTTCATTTCACTCCAGTCAGAATGGCAAATATCAAGAATACAAGTAACATTAAATATTGGTGAGGATGTGGGGGAAAAGGTACAGACATACATTGCTGGTGGGATACAGATTGGTGCAACCACTCTGGAAAGTAGTATGGAGATTTCTCAGAAAACTTGGAATGGAACCACCATTTGACCCAGTTATCCCACTTGGCATATTTCCAAAGGACTTAAAATCAGCATATTATACTGATATGGTGTGGCGACATCAATGTTTATAGCAGCTCAATTTGCAACAGCTAACCTATGGAACCAATCTAGGTGTCCTTCAACAGATGAATGGATTAAGAAAATGTGATATATATATATATATATATATATATATATATATATATATATATATATATACACATACACACACACACACAAACCAAACACGGAATATTACTCAGCCATAAAGAAGAATGAAATTATGACATTTGCAGGTAAATGGGTGGAGCTGGAGGCTATTATTCTAAGTGAAATAAGCCAATCCCAGAAAACCAAAAGCCAATGCTAACACATAATAAGGGACAGGGGAGGGAAAAATAGAAGTTCAATGGATTAGACAAAGAGGAATGAAGGAAAGGGATGGGGAATGAGAATAGGAAAGACAGTAGAATGAATTGGACGTAACTTTCCTATGTTGACATGAATACGTGACCAGTGTAACTCCACATCATGCACAACCACAAGAATGGGAACTTATACTCCATGTATGTATAATGTGCCAAAATACATTCTACTGTCATGTATATCTAAAAAGAACAAATTTTTAAAATATGCCTAGTTGAGGGCTGGGAATGTGGCTCAGGCGGTAGCGCGCTCGCCTGGCATGCGTGCGGCCTGGGTTCGATCCTCAGCACCACATACCAACAAAGATGTTGTGTCTGCCGAGAACTAAAAAATAAATATTAAAAATTCTCTCTCTCTCTCTCTCTCTCCTCTCTCACTCTCTCTTTAAAAAAAAAAATATGCCTAGTTGAATTTGTGACACATTGAGATAAATGTATTTCAGGTTTTGTAGGCAGTATGAAAGAATAAAATAATACATTAGTTTTATATTGATACATATTGAAATGATAATTCTTGGATATACTGAGTTAAATGTTAAAGATAAGTTTTACCTTTTTCCTCTTTTAAAAGGTAGCCACTAGAAGCTTTTAATTTACATATATGGCTTTCATTGGATTTCTCCAGGACTGCACTGTTCTATACCAACCTTTTTACCCCAAATTACAATAGAGAAAAAAAATGTCTAAAAAAATGTTTTTTAGGTTTTGGCAAAATGTCTCCATTTGTAATAGTGAAAGGATGTGTGAATATCTTTGGGTACATAATTTTCTAACAATGCTGTCAAGATAAAGGCTTTTCTCATTTTGCTTTTAGCCCCTCTAGCTTGAAGCATTTTTTGGCAAAAGAAAAAGTGATATATTTTTTTAAAATTTGTATTGTGTTTTGTAGATTTTCTTTTTTGTTGTTTTTTTTTCCTGGAATAACAGTTGACAGTGATGTTATGGGTCATCATAACATGTGACATCTCTCTGTCCAGTCTCTTGTTACTCTGCCATTTCATAAAGCTGATGCTTCCTGTTGAATTGGATTATATCTGCACTAAGTCACAGTGTTATTTTTTGTATTTTTCTTCTTTTTTTTGAAAAGGGAATTTAATGAACCACACAGATATCATCTTTAATCAGCAGAACAGTGATGAATATTAATAGGATTTAGTCCTAGATTTCTCTGTATCTAAACTCATTTGAGCTCATAAGAATATATGGATAATCTGTCTTGAAAAAGTTTCTTTCTGGTCTCATTGCCAAGTATTAAAACAGAATAGTATTAAAGAAATATTATTTCTTTCTCTGCCCAAGTTTTTAACATTTTTCTTTTGGGCTATGCTATTAGAAAAAATATTTTTTGGAGGAGGGGACCTGTATTTTTGTAATTAAAATAAGTGACAATATTCATTAAGGGGAGGAATTTTTTTTCTTTTTTCTGGTATGATTTTGTTTGGAATTTTTCCCTGAAATAAAGAGAGTGATTGAAATGCAGCCCTTGAAATCCAAGAGATGCCAACCACTGTGTTTTGTGTAGCTAGTAATGCTGTTGCTTTAGGCTTCATTATTAGTTATTCTAATGAATTACCACACCTATGAAGGATTAAGCTTTTGAGGATGGTTTTGAATAACTTGTCCAAGATAAATGCAGACAAATAGTCTTCGTGCTAATTTGATTTAGTTTTTTGGTATTATCCCATTTAAGTTCTCTCATTTTTATCCTTGTCAATCTAGTGCATATCATGTACTAATACATCACTAGGTATGAAAACAGATTTAGGGTCTTGGAGGGCCCACAGCTTGGCTCAAGGACTGAGATCAATAACCAGCAATTCAGCACTGTTACCCTAGCCCAGTCCTAACCTTTCCTCCCTCTCTTCTTGTCTTTGTGGTAAACCACTTAAACGATGTGCCCCAAGCCATGTCCTAACTAAATAGTAAGTGTAACAGAAATGATGACAACAGTCTTTTCACACACACACCCCTCTCCAAAACTGGGAATCAAAAGGATGACTCTGCTGCAGCTTCCCGTACTGCATATCATTTCACATGCCTAATAAATACTTATTATTATACTGGGATATTCCAATAAAAAAATGAAGAATGGAATTCAGACATTTTTTTCTAGCCATTATAAGGTGGCTCTGCAAACAGAATTTTAGCAATTGTATTTCACAGCTAAAGTGACTACAGCATTCAGACTGGGAGATAGCTTCTATATAACACAAGAAACCTCTTCCAAATCATGACTCTTTGAGGGCACCTGGCTGTCTCCTAGGGAAGGCACTCCAGAGTGAACCAGTTCTCTATGGGCAGCTTTACCAGAACCCCAAACATGGTAAATGGTTATTTCTTCATTGAGGATAGACAGAGATCTTGCTGGAATCGGATGCAAGCAAAATGACACATGGGTGGTAAAAGAACAGGGGGTGGGAAGTGTCTAGTTCCAGAGATAGCTAGCTGTTTTTGAGTGTGCCATTTTAACCAAACATGGATTTTAGGTGTTGGTGGAGATCAGTTTTCTCCATTATTCTCCCCATTGCTGAAAACTGTTTATTGATCATGCTTATGCAAATAAATGACCCTTTATCGGGTAGTATTTTCAGTATAGTATAATTTATATTCTACTTTTTTGGTGATTGAATTAGCATTGAATGGTAATTTGTACCTGTCTTGTGTCTTTTACTTGGTGAATATCTGAAGGGAGTGGGAAATAAACCCCTTGCTGTTTGAGTAAGGGCATAATTGCCAGTCACTAGTTAAATCCAAATATATTGTTATAAAAAACTGATTTGTTCTCTCTTGCCTCATAGTCTTACTATGAGAATTTTTTTGATACCAAGTATTGTATTTGTGTTTACCTAATATCTCTGAAGAAAGTGTGGTATTTGTAACTCAACTGTGTGAATGTTTATTGTTTATTATTTCAGAAAATAATTTTTGGTGGGCGGTGTATTTAATTTTATTTGGTTTGGACGCTTTGTCCTAAGAGAGCAATTCCTTGTATGTCCTCTTTTTACTGTTATACAATAAACTTGTCATAAAAGCTGACTCTGTAGTTAAATGAAATACATGGTTTGTTATATGTGTTCAACAGTCTATTTGATGTTTAAACATGTGGCCAGGTACTGAAAAATCTAGTTTTTTCTTTTCTTTTTTTTTTTTTGGCGGGGGGGTGGGCAATGCTGGGGATTGAACCCAGGGCCTTGTGCATGGGAGTCAAGCACTCTACCAACTGAGTTATATCCCCAGCCCCCCAGTTTTTTCTAATCGTATCATTAGAACTTTGATTCTGTATACCTTCTTTCCTGCTGACAATTACCAGTTAGTAAGTTTAAAACATGTCGTTTCAGACATGTTTAAGACCAATCAGGAAATAAACATCACGTAGGGATTTAAACAGGGAAGTCAAACATAAGGAACTGCTAAACTCTGATTAAAGAGTAGCTATCCTAGAGTGAAGGAGGATGCCCAAGGAAGGACAGACTTGAAGGGAAGCTGTCCTTCAGACCTCCTTGGAAAAGTCATAGTTGCAGTCCCCTGGATGGCAGGGAGGTTCTCAGAGCACAGGCAGGGATAGGTGAGCCATAGTCGGTGGCCAAGCACTTGTGCTCAGGGAGGGGTTGTAATGCCGACAGGTCTGGAGCACACGTGTTCATGTTGCAAGGACTGTGGGAGATTATCATCAAGGCCAGGCCAAGGCTGCAAGGTCCTTAAGGACCTTGAGCTGAGCAGAGCTACTCACACCACTGTCTCACTGTGCAGCAGTCAGACCCTTCAGAGGAACTCCTTCCTCTTCTGGTATCCCTCCAACACACTTCTGAGAAAGTCAACATCGTGCTCACTGTGGAAGAGCACTCTGCCCACTACCGCAGAGCCATGCTTGAAGAGTAGATTTGGAACGAAGATGCCCTAAGTTGATGACTAGCAAGTTTCATAAAAGATTCTGTAAAAGGATTGTCTTAGAGACTTCTCATCTGGAATTAGTCTCATTCATTAAGAGCAAAAGGATTGTCAGCATTTCGTAAAGCATAGGTAATTTAAGCAAAGATTTCCATTACGGGCAATACTGATGCCTTGCTACCAAGTATCCAGAGGCTTGCTATGGGAAGCAAGTGACTCAGTGACTAAGCTGATGAGTGTCTTGTCACAAATACAGATGTTCCAGGAAGACACAAAGTCAGATTACAAATCTTCTAGTCTTCCTTACTTTTTCCTCAACCCAGTTTCATAAGCCTGTTGAAATTTAATTTCAAGGAAAAAGCACAGTGCTGAAGTCTTTTTTACAATTTATAAACATGACTCCTCCTGTGATCAGTTATTCAGTGATAATGTACTAACCTACTTTTAAAACAGTGTTCTTAGCCCAGCCCCGTAATCCCTCTGTAATTCAAAAATAATAAATATGAAGAGCCTGATCATTCTATAAAGGATATAGCTATTGGCTCTCTTTTAAATTTTTTCCTGTGGCAAATGGGAAATTGAGAAAATTCTCTGCAACATATGACCCATTCATTCACCCTGAAAGATATTGCCTGGCATAGAAAACAAAGCAGAGGACTGACTATTGGGTAGGTGCCAGATCCAGCTAAATCCAATAGTGTGCATGCCTAGACTCAGTCCAGGGACGCTAGCACTTAGTGGTAGATAGGGGATTCTGCTCTATACCATTTATTAACTTTGAACAAGACTGAAGTCAAAGAAACATTTGTCTTATTGGAAAAATAACTGGCTTCAAAAGAAGGCTGGTCCCAGAAGAACATGCCATTCCTTATCAGTGCAGCTCTCACCTTCACACTTGAACCCGGCGGCGCCTATTTTCTGTTTTGATTTTTCTCATCAATACCTTGGGGGCTTATGTTTGCCAAATCAGGAGTAGATGATAGAGTACCAGTACCATTCTAGACCTTGTTGGGAATATGAAAGTAACTTCCATTGTGGCTTTGTCATACTAGGAGCTTGTCACACAGTCTTGACATCAGTGTGGTGTGGTCAAGACCACCTGTAGAAAAGATGCTGTGTTGGTGAGGAGATGGCCCTGGATGCCTCTTGGAGCCTTTTAATTCTCAGTCTGTGGAATGGATTTTACAGATGTCTCCAAGTCAGAGACTAACAGTGGTGTTAGTTCCAGATGTCAATTACTCTCATCCCATAAGCCCAGAATTTTTCAAGCGTTAATATGCAAACAAGGGACAAATAGGGAGATCTGAGACTATTTATTGTTTTGCCAAAGTATTAGTTAACTAATTTCTCCAAATGGAAGGGTCATTACTGACTTACAGTGAAAACAGACCCAAACCAGATACTTGTTTTCATCTTACTGTGTAACTATCCACTTTTTCAGTTTGATTGATATTGTTTTATGTGCATGCACATTTTTCTAAACCCTGAACTAGCACAGTCAATTTACTCACCTTTGGATTATTTCACTGGTTGAGAAGAAATCCTGCCCTTGTTGGGCTACTTATTAATTTTAGCTCTAATGTCAAATATCAATACAAACTGCTTATAGAAGCCTGACAGAAGTCTGATAGTTTAGCAGTTACTAGTTATAGTCCTTAATATGAGCTAACTGCTGTTCAGTGTTTTTCTTGAGTAGAGCAAGTGGGTGGATGATAAAAACAGCCATGTTCTCTTGTCTTACAATAACCTTGATTATAGGCGAAGTTCTTTGCCTAACAAAAACTGTGGCTATATTTAAAGCTGTTGGAGAATGACTGCATAAATATTAAAAGTAAGATTGAGAAAGCTCTCATTTTCTGATGTGTGTGCACATATGTGTATATATGTGTACATATATATAAGTGGACATTTGTCTCAATATTTATCTCTACTAAATCTCAAAGAGGGAGAGGGAGAGAGTGAGAGAAAGGGAGAGAAAATATTTTAAAACAGAATATTCTTCCAGTTATTCAACTTTTAAGTCTTAGACTTGGTTATGAAATGTGACCTATAGCAACTATCATATGTAAAATGCAGCAAGTACAAAGTCAGTAACAAGAAGAATCATTGGGAGGGAATGGCAGGTAGAATTGCAGAAGTAGTTAGCAATACCATAGAATAAATAAGGACACAAGAACAAAAGAGGCAATTCTAGCATAAAAAGGAAAAATGAGCCAACAACTTTTACCACCCCTCCCCAAAAAAAGAGTCACATTTTAAAATCAAGAGAGGCAAATCTTCTGAATTTGGCAATGTTGGGAATAACTGTTCATAAAATCAGAAAAGGGTCAGATTGGGAGGTAGGTTTTTCACTTTTCTATAAATCGGTCTAAGTTCTCCCACCTAGCATACTTCGTTCATACTTAGTAAGTTGTAAAATTTGAGAATGAGAAAGGAACAAGTGTTAGCGACTGAGGAGTGAGCTTTCAGAGTTTATTTCCAGCATTCTTAATTCATCTGTCCTTCACTACTTGCTGCCTTGAAGACCACAGTGACTTAAAAGTGCTTCCAAAAACGCAAACAAATCTAATGGAAGGAAAAGTACTAGAACAGTGTTGAATAAACAAAACAACTTTTTTGTGTCCACAGAACTAGATTCACTTTTAATCAATACTCAGATTTAAAAAAAAAAAAAAAGAAAATCTGGATGTTCTGGTGCTAATATGGACAAAACAGAACAAAAGAATAAAACATAAGTAACCAGGCACATCATTTATTTTCTTAGTTTGAATTTTACACAGACAACTGGATCTAAAAGGATGTAACAGAGGAAAATGGCCATGTTCTATGATGAATATATATAGGTACATTTACTGGATAATAACATTTTGAAAAAAAGAGTAAACATGCCGCATAGGTACAGAGCCAGGTGCCCTTTGGTGTCAGGACTTGGGTGGTGGCGACACCTAGAGGCCTAATAGCTGAGTACAAGTTAGAAGCTGAGCTTTGTGTTAAATTTTCACTGTTAGCGAAGGCAAACAAAAAGACATGCACACATAGCTGGGAAAATGAAACCTACCTTTCAAAAAGTGTTTAGTATATAATGTTTACTTAAATTAAATTGAGAATGAAGGGTCAGGGAAGGGGAAGTTTTTCAATGTTTCAGAAAGTTACCTGTTTTTGGAGGGAGGTGTCTGTACCTATCCTCTGGGGGGGGGGGGGTAGGGATTAGGTGGGGGGCGGGGAGAGGCCAGAAGCATTATGCTCCAATGTGCTTTATTGCAGTGCTCATTCTTAAGGAATTCTAGAGATTTTAACACTAAAGCATAGACCAAGTAAGATTTCTCACAGCACCAGCCATAGGGTCTTGCATCAGTGGGCATTAGAAAATATTTAAATAAGCATGACTTTGTGTTTGGTGAAGTGTGAGGCACTCTGCTGTGGGGCCAGCAGAATGCTGGGGCCGAATATCTGTGAGTGCAAAAGAGACCTTGGTCAGGCCCCAGAGGCTTCATCTATAGCTTCCCTTGCTGCTCAGGAAGAGAGGAGATAGAGCAAATAAAGGGCATAGAAGAAGAACCTGGGGTACCTTTCTATTCATACATTCTGTACAATAACATTAATTCAGCAATGTACTAGATTCCTGTTGCTGCTGCAAGAAATTAACCAAACTCAATGGCTTAAAAACAACACAAATACATCATAGAATTCAGAAGATCAGAAGTCCAAGGTGGATCTCACAGGCTACAATCAAGATGCTGGTAGGATGCTCTCCTTTCAATAGGCTTCAGAAGAGAATTCATCACTTTCTTGCCTTTTCCAGCTTCTGGAAACTGCCTGCCTTCCGTAGCTCAAGGTCACATCACTTGCACTGCTACTTACATCTCACATCCCCTTCTCTGACTGAGGCACTTCTATCTTCCTCTTGGAAAGACTTGTGATTATTACATTGGACCCACCAATGTAATAATCCAGGATAAACTCCATCTTTAGAATCCACCTGCAAACTCACCTCTGTGGATGTGAGGCAGATGTATTTCTGGGTGCCAAGGATTAGGACATGGATGTCTTTGGGAGGAGAGGACATTATTTGCTTACCACAGCAACATATTAGCCAACCTTGTCAACCAGGCACAGGATATATAAAGTCCCTACCTCTAATGGGGTGAGCTTGTAATGATGCAGACAGGTCAGATTTAATAACAGGGCAAGATTGTAATTATAGGCAACTTAGTAATGACCTAGCTCCAATGAAGTAATCAGTTCTGTGTCTAGGCAAGTGACATTTGACCTAGCTCTGACCAATCAGGAAGAGTTAGCCAGATGGGTAAGACAGGAAATTTTAAACAGAGTAAATAGTTTATATAAAGGCCCAGAAATGTATAAAATAGCTAATATTATTAATGAGATGTTGAGTTGTATTGCTGAAAGTGGCAGGAAATGGCTTAGCTATGTTAAGAGGGATCCTCCTTCTTCCTACAATAATATCTATTCTGTTTTTTTTTTAAAAAAATAAGGAAAAGAAAAAGAAAGGAGGTAGATCTATCACATAGACATTGCTTCCTGGTTGTTCATGGTGTAGGAAATTGTGTCCAGCTCCTGTCAAACAGCCAAATGTATTTTAATCTACTTTTTTTATTCGCCACTTCTACTGATAAAAAAAAAAAAGAAGCTATAATGCTGGAATGATGATAAGTAGTTGACAATCCAATGAAAATATTAAAAGACAATTTCTAGAGAAGGATGTATAATATATTTTTCATAAGACTCTTAATATAGTTTTGTTCTCTCACCACTAGCCTCATGAAAATTTTAGTGAGATTTTCATTAAGAAGAAAAAGATCTCCATGGTAAAGACCCAAAGGTGAATTGTTAAAAAATGTGAAACAAATGTGATATTATTGAACCATTTTACACTAAAGATCTTGTAAAACATCTATTTCCATGCTATTATGGAAATTTTATTTGATTTTTATCTTTTGAATATGGACTAATCCCCAGCTGGTGCCTATTTCACTGACTGACAACAGATATGAGAAGTGTGTTTAAAGACCTCGAGGGCCACTGAATTGAGTCTCCAGACCTATGCAGATCCTTTGCCTGGAAAGCTTGTGGACAAGAAGGTTTTAGTAAGGAGAGCATGAAGATTAACAAGGAGCTGCAAACATACTTTGTACCAGACCTGCAAGAAATAAAAGTTCCCCTCAGGGAAACACAGCCCAGCTACATGCCAAAGGTAAACAGACACACACACACACACACACACACACACACACACAGATCAGGCATTATATGTGTTAGATGATTTACTTGAAAGATAACCACATTGGAAGTGTCACTAACATATAGTGGAAGGTCACTTAAACTAATTCTGTCTTGGAGAGTCTGCCAGAAAGTTCTTGTTAGAGGAGATCATTTTTAAAGATGAAATCATAAGTAAATGAATGATCAATCAATAGAAAGGAATTTCCTGAGGAAGGAACTTGGAAGGAGAGAGCCTCAGTCAGAGGTAATGGCATGTCTGAGGGTACAGAGATAGAATAAAGGTTTGGAATGATTGAGTGTATGGACTAGCCTAGTATTCCGTGCTATGAGATTCAGACATTATAAACTTTTGCTACTCAAAGTGTGGTCCAAGGACCAGCAGCATCATGTGGAGCTTATTAGATGCTACTCCAGTTAGAAATCTTATTTTAACAAGATCCTCAGGTGGTTCAGAGTCACAACTGTATTTGAGAAATTCTGCTATAGACAAAAACCATTGAAGAATTTAAAGTAAGTGTATCTGTTTTAGTCAGCTTTGTGTCACTGTGACCAAAAGAACTGATAAGAATCATTCAGAAGAGGAAAAGTATTTTGGCTCACAGTTTCAGAGGTTCAGCCCATGGTCAACCGACTCCATAGCTATGGGCCAGAGATGAGGTAGAACACCATGGCAGAAGACGAAAGCAGCTCATAACATGGAAACCAGGAAACAAAGAGAGCGCTGCTCACCAGGGACAATATATAAACCCTAAAATCATGCCCCCAGTGATCTACTTCCTCCAGCCAACCCTACCTACTTACAGTTTCCACCTAGTTAATCCATATCAGTGGATTAGTTACAGCTCTCATAATCTAATCATTTTACCTCCAAACCTTTTTGCATTGTCTCATACATGAACTTTTGGAGGACACCTCATATCTAAACCATTAAAGTGTCCAAGAAGTTTACCATCATTTAGCATAGTGACAGTTATGAGATAGTTTAGGAAGACCTGGAGAACAGAAAAGAAGTGTCACCCCCAAAAGGGAGAAAAACAATAGAAAGTATTTTCTGAAAAGCCAAGAGAGAGAAGGATCTCAAACAAAAGTGATGTCAAACAAACACTAGGGCACATCCTTTGGATTTGGTTTAGGATATGAGTTTTGGAAGAAATCCTTAATTATTTATGCCAAAAAAAATACAGAATGGTTGCTGAAATGGAGCAATAGTGAAAGGAAATGGAATAGAGCCAGCGATGCCTTTAGAAAGTTACTAAAGAAAAAAACTTAAGTTGGTGCAAGAAAATTCTAGTAGCCGTTTGGTTGTTAAGGACTCTCCTGGAAGCAGGCAAGCATTAAAAAAGGAAGATGCTTTAATAAAATCTTAGGGGAGCCAATGCAACATTGAGAGCCCAGAAACGAAGGTGAAGACGGAGAAAATGGAGATCAGAGATGCTAATGGCTCTTTGAGGATTTTTACAGAAATAAATCAGAGAAAGAA
Source organism: Urocitellus parryii (assembly GCF_045843805.1). Lineage (NCBI taxonomy): Eukaryota > Metazoa > Chordata > Mammalia > Rodentia > Sciuridae > Urocitellus > Urocitellus parryii. The sequence continues at coordinate 78,301,489 of NC_135538.1, read as the reverse complement.
GTTAAAAATATGTAATGAGGCGGGAGGCAACTCTCCATTTTAAATTGTGGTCATTAAGAGTATTTAAAGTATTGCCCTGTCTCATTAATAGCAGGAGGGATAAGCCTTCCTATTGTCTAACCTAAATAATAGCTTCTCGGTTGGCTGGTCACACTACACAGTATGTTGGAAACTCTCTGTATTAGGATTCCTCTTGGCATGTCACTCCCGTGTGTAATTCTGAGTGCATGAGAAACTGGGTGGGCTGCAACATATTCTTAATTTAAGTGCTGTCTTAATTCAACTTATTATCTGGTCTACAGCAAGCTTTTAATCATTTATTTTTAATATTTGTCTTATTTATTTATGATTTATTTATATTTATGATTTATAGTTTTATAATTTGTATAGGATTTATTCATAATTTATATTTATTTATAATTTATAATAATTTATAATTTATTTATTTATCTTATTTAATTTTTTTAGTATCTTGGAAAAAAACATTCTTCCTTCCAGGCATCAGTTCTACCCAGGAGGCAAAGCCTAGGATGGCCTCCATGTTGATAAGTAGCACGCCCACACAGACACTTGGGTATCTAGTTGTGTCTTTCTTCTACCTTTGGCCATTCTAGAATAATGCACCAAACTTTGATATGATGATGACCTTTTGGTTCCCATTATTTTTGTGTTCTTTTTTTTTAAGTAATTAGAACTAAAAATGAGAGGTTAATTGCTATACTTGTTGGAATATTTATTTTTACTCAGTCAATATATATAATAATTTCCTCTAAATAAACCATAATGAATCTGAAAGATTTTTAAATTGCCTATTAATTAGTTGAGTTGAGTTCCTGGCCCTGCAGGGAACCCTCCCATATGTGATCTTCATTTCTTTAACACTATTTGCTTACTGTCATCACTCCCAGTTACGCTCTTCCTTTCCTGCTGCATAGTGTGTGCAATAGAATTCACGTGATGTTGAATCCTACTTTCTTAAGCCTCCCCTACCTCCCACACCAGTGCTCTTCTCTGGGCAGCCCATCAACACTGTTCTAGTCAAGACAGAGTATCTCCCTTCAAATCATTTATTTTTCAGCTTAGGGCTTGGTATGCTTTTTCTATAAGGGACACCAGTTAGTAAATATTTTAAGCTTTGTGGGCCACATATGTTCTCTATCATATACTCCTTTTTGTTTTTTAAAATAATTCTTTAAAAATATATAATCACTCTTAGCTTGCACAAAAACAGGCTTGATTTAGTGTGTGGGCTGGTAGCCTAGCTGATTGTCCACTTGGCAGGCACTTCTTTCAAGCCTTACAGAAAAGCAGATCTCATTAAGATAATCTAATTCCTCTGTTCTTATTCTAGTTCTTTTTTTCTTTAGCAACCTCTAGAAATAATCTACTGTAGACTATCTAAGAAAGAATGTGCTGACCAGAAAACATAGGTATTCTGGATTACTCAGTAGTAGTTTCTAATTTCAAACTTAATAAATCAGCAAATTATCACAACGTGTGTGTGCATGTGTGTGTGTGTGTGTGTGTGTGTTGTTGTTGTTGTTGTTGTTGTTTCTAAATGAATCAGATTAGCTTGGCTTGTACTGAAAAATTTCTTTTGGAGGCCTGTACCATTGAAGGCTAGACTGTAAAACCTGGCTATCCCAGTTTATTCCCCCTGGGTGGCCCAGTCTAGGCTTGCCTTTGAAGCCAGCCTTTTCAGTTTTCTACAGGGGCAAGCAACTGAATAGAGACGGGGAGGGGCTGGAGTCTGGCAAGTGGAGACAGTGAGGTTTTGGTGCCAGAAGAGTGAAAACCTGAGTCCACTCCACCACTACCTTTCTGTCTTTTCAGGAGTCCTTTAACTTCTCTGTCCATTGCTTTATATGTAGACTGTCGGAAGAAGATTGCCTACGCACTTTCCCATCCCTGAACCCACAGACCACATCGCCCTCAAGAGGGTGTCCATCTCCCATTCTTGTGAATCTAGCCTGGCCTGGTGACTTACCTTGGCCAGTAGAATGTGGTAAAAGTGACACTACTAATTTTAAACTTCTGTTTTGTATAGCTTTTGCTTTCACTCTCTTGAGCTCTTGCTACCACATAAGGAAGCTCGAACTCAACTACCCAATAATGACAGACCATGTGGTCAGACGATCAGCCCCATGCTGAGCCAGACTGAACACAGCCACATGTGAATTCTCAAATGGCATCATGTGGAGTAGAACTGCCCAGCCATAAGAAATAATGAGTTTTAGGGTCATTTGTTTAAATGCAACAAATAACTGAACACCACATCAGCCAGGTGTTCCCTCCTCTTACCCCTCCTTCTAGCAGTAAGCACAGAGCTCTGGGCCTCCGTGCTTTGGAGTGCAGCAGGATGGAGGAGGAAAGAACTCAGCAGAGCTCCCCACAGAATCCTGATACCACCCTCTCTGTTAATGTCAGTGAGTTGCAATGAATAGTCGAAGCCCAGTTACAATGGATTAAACACCGTGGAAGTTTACTTGTCTGTCACATAAAAAACTAAAAGTATGGTGAGAAGTAACTGATCAGAAACAGCATAAAGTGCCAAGACCTTTTCCATTTTAAATAAGAATATGCTTTTTCCAACATAGTAATCATATAACTTTACTGCCTTCAAATTGCAACACTATTTCAAATGACTAAAATGATGTTTAACTGTTTCAGAGTTGCCCACACTGATTCTTAGTATAAGTGATTGATATCAGCTCAGAATGCCTTGGGGGAAGCGCCTCACATTTAGTTATAATATCTAGTCTCAATTTCACTACCTCAAGCTTGACAAAAGACCAAATAATAAGTCTCTTTCTGGAAAAATCAAGAAGTCTATGGTTGAATTGATAACTGAAAGAGGTGAATTTAGTCATAATTATTAAGCTTCAGGGCCCCTGACTTGCACTTGCCTTCCAAGACTACAGAATGTGCTCACATGATCATATATTTGTGCAAAATCATCCATAAAACCAGGTAAGATTATCCCTTTGGACCTACCCTGTCACCACTTCTCTTGAGTCAGTGTATTGGATTGAATGAATCAAAGGGGGGTTGAATTGAGGATACATTAAGTTTGAGAAATATTGGTGTGGTCTGCAGTCACTTTTTATATGGGGAATTTATTGCCAGATGTGGCATGAGCTCCAGGAATCTTCCCCTTGCCCACTGTACTGATTCATGGCACCATGGCACAATGACAAAGGGCCAAGGGTAGACTCATACCATAATCCTGTCCAGCAACAGCTGCCATTGAAGAAAATAGGCATAGAAAAAATTAAGGTTTATAATGTACAGAGCCATAAGCTAGTCTGTGGAAGATCCTTTCATTAATCAGTGTGTAGAACTATTTTTCCTGCTGCTTTTTCAAAAACAAAGTCCTCACTGGTCCAGAATATAAGATATAAATGACATACATAATTATAAAAGCAATATGCACTTCTATTTTGTTTTATGGAAATTGTACAGAATTCCAATAAAATCCATTGTAATTTCTGTTTGGAATCACAAATCTATAGCAGATCAGTGAGTGTGTATGTGATGTCACCTATTTTATGCATCACAACACATTGCATTGATCTTAGCAATCCTGACACAGCCTGCCCTGACACAGTCTGGTGGTTCCAGACAGAGTGACCCACAAAATGGAATTCACAGGATACTTAAGATTAGTTACTGCATAAGAAAACTTTAAATGTTCTGAAATTTTATAACACCTATATGAAAGAAATGTTATAGATATTTCCTAAAAATATACATACCATTCCCAATAATGGATTTGGGAAATTTCCAATACTATCAATATTTTTTAAAGTTTAATCAAATACGCTAGAGTAGAAAATGAATTCAATTTTTTCTACAATTTGGATTACAAAATAATTTCATATAAAGAGGTGATCAAAGAACATGTAATAAAAATGTAGGAAACAGTATTACAGAGATGTGCTAGATATTTAATGATAAGAAATGTTACTTTTCTGAATTTGGTAATATTGTTATTAGTTTTTAAATGCATAGTTGATGTGACATCTTCTCATATTATAAGTACTTTAAGTATAATTTTAAGTATAAGTACTTATAAGTATAATTTTGTATTTTAATTTTGGATAATCTCCAAATTTCATAAAATTTGAATTCATCCTGAACTCTAGAAGATCTTGATCAGTTCAGCTAAATAAAAATAGTCTGTTTTTTCAAAAGAGCAAGACTTTATATTCTGGTGTATAACTGTGATGCTGGCATTCAAAGATGGCACTTAATGAGCCTGCAGATATTTTTCTCAGAGCTCTACAACATGGACTCCCAGGCTGCAGGGCAAGTGTGTCTTGAGATGCTCTGCTATTAGAAGGGATAATTTTATTATTTTAGGAATTATTCTAGTATCCAATAGGAAGAGTTCTAATCCCTGTTGAATTTCATATTCTGACAGAGTGAGCAGAGACCCCCTAAGCCAAGTGCACTGTGAGCTATCTCAGTGGCCTGCACCTGTTGGACAGAGAGCCATATGCTCCACCCTGAAATAAGTTATGTTGGGCACACACTGTGGCATACGTTCTGACTTCTGCCTCTGAACTTCTGGTTTGTGTTCAATACAATTGTTAATTGAAAAGAGATAGTTCTTCATTTTTTTGCGAGGCAAAAGTGAATAGTGAATACGTTCAAGTTTAAATTTCACCTATTAGCATATCTTTGTCTCATAACTGTGAGTTTTGCTATACTTACTTCACTTCCCCAACTTACTGCTTTAAAATAAACATTTTTCTCAGAGAAATTCAATTTTAAGAAGAGAGAGATGTTTAATAATCAAGAATAACAATTACCCAAAATATATTTTCCTCTTCATTTGAGGACATATTCCCTGGACCATATCCCAACTGCAAATAGGTTGGTTAGCAAAAGAAATGTTTTATTCATTCCTCTATAATTAGAATTCAGGAAATAGAGTTCCCAAAAGATGAGTAAATATATTCCTTTATTTTCACATTGTACCATTGTTGAATTTATGGTGTTGGAGAAAGTACCAGAATAGCTATTCACAATTTATTAGTATTCACTGCAAGAACTGACCTGAACCTCATGATAAAATAATCTTCTTAAATACCTGAACATTAAAATGTGTTTTATTTTCAGTGAAATATGCACATATAAATTTTTCCAAGATAATGTTTGTCTTTGAAAGTTCATCTCTACTTTTAGAAGCATTTTCTAGAATTCTTATAATCTAATTCTAATTTCCTAAACAATTATTCCAGTGTAATAGGAAGTATTTAACCTAGAAGTTTTAGTTTTAAATGGAAAAGCTTTTAAATATAGTTTCTCTGACAACCCAGTATATTTTATTATGTTTAAACATTTTTCCCTCTCTGTTGACACAATAAGTCATGTGCTATTAGATCATAGCACACTTTCTTTCTCCATAGAATTTAGTTCATCTGTATTCTATAGAAATTAGTCTAGAACCATGTTTCAATTTTAGTGCTGTCAATATCTATTATTCAAGTTACTCATGTGGTTGTGAATTGATGAACAAGATTAAATGTTTTGACCATCTTCTTAAACATTAAGTTCATGTTTACTCACCATTCACACTAAATCTTACACAAGGATATAATGAAAATGAATTCTGTTTAGCAAGTGTCTTAGTCATCTTTCCATCACTGGACAAAATACCTGAAATAAACAACTTAAAAGGAGAAAAGACTTATTTTTCACAGTTTCAGAAATTTCAATCTATAGTCTGTCAACTCCAGTGCTTTTAGGCCTGTGGCAAGGCAAAACATAATGGCAGGGAGCATATAGTAGAGCAAAATTCTCAACTCATGGCTTCTGAAAAGCAAAAGAATAAGCTTGCTTTTATTTAAAAAAAAAAAAGAGAGAGAAAGAAAGAAAGAAAAAGCTCCTCTCCCCAAACCTATTAAGCTTGAATCCATAAGTGGATTAATCCACTCATGGGGTCAGCGCCCCTGTGATCCAATCACCTTCCAAAGACTCCCATCTCTGAATACTGCTGCACTGGCAACCAGGCTTTCAACCCATGAGCTCTTAGAGGACATTTAAAATTCAAACTATAGCTTTCCACCTCTGGCCCCCAAAAGACTCATGTCCCTCTCACAATGCATACTGCATTCAGTTCATTTCTGAGAGTTCCCATAGTGTAAATGGTTCCACAATTGCTCAAAGTCCAAAGTCTCTTCTGATCTTCAAGGCAAACTTCTACCTGTGAGCGCACATAAAACAACAACAAATAATTTTATACTTCCAAGATACAAAGGTACAGAGTAAATATTCCCATTCTAAAAAGGGAGGAATGAGGCAAAGAAAGGAAGGCTCAGACCAAAGCAAGTCCAAAACCCAGCAGGGCACTCATCGTATAGCTCCATGTTCAGCACCTAAGCACCTGGTTGCCTAATGTGCACTCCAAAGGACTTGAGCATCCCTGCTTCTATGGCCTTGCCAGCTGAAGCCTATTGCCTCTCTTTTGGGTTGGCTCTATTCATGGACTAAATCTTCCTGGGATCCCCACTGAAGCTTCAACTTCACTTTCATGGATGTCTGCATCATCTTCTCAGAGGATGCTTGCAGGGACTCCAATACTGCCTTGAAATGTTGGTGAAAGTTCTCTAAGACCTCACAACTCTTGCATTCTTCATGCGAACAAAACCAGCACCATGTGAACAGGGCCAAGGTCTTCCATCAGCAGTAGTCAGGTCTACTTGAATCAAGGCTATGATGGCCTGGAAGACTAACCTGCCCCATCAGTGATCCCTGATTTGAATAAGTCATACTGGTTTGGAATGAATGGTCCAAAAGCCATCTTTATCTTACATGAAAGTTCCTGTCAACACTGACCATAAATATATTTATTGTTCATATGAGAACAATATAATTGCTAAAAAATTTTTTTGCATGATTAAGAAGGCTCCTGTAAGTATGAAATAGAAGATAATCAATTGATAGGTGGATCTTGCATGATTAGGCAAACAGCTTTGTTATGAAAAAATAATAAGTCAATAAGCATTTTACACCAGGGCTGATGATGTAACTCAGTGGTAGAGTACTTGCTTAGTATGCAAAAGGCCCTAGGTTCAATCCCATTACCACACACAAGAAAACTTCAAAGTGGACTGATGTGTTTAATGTGCATGAGGCCCTAGGTTCAATCTCCAGCACTACACACATACACACATGCAGACATGTGTAGACACACATGCACAAAACAACTTAAGCCACTATTTCTTGGTGTTTTAGTTTGGATCCAGAGTGTCCCCTAAAGTCTTATGTGTTGAAGGCTTAGTCACCAATGCAGCAGTGTTCAGAGGTGGGGCCTTTGGAAGGTGATTCAACCATGAGGGCACTGACCTCATAAGTGGATTAATCCATGTATGGATTTATGGCTTAATGGGTTTGGGGGAAGGGACTTTGTTATAAAAGCAAGTTTTTCTTTGCTTCCTAGCCACCATGGAGTGAGTAGCTTTGGTCCATCATGTGCTCCAAGCGCACAATGTTTACTTTGACACAGGCCCAAAGTGATGGTGCCAGATGATGATGGATGAGAACCATGAACAAAAATAATTTTTTCCTCCTGTTATGTTAATTTTCTCAGGTATTTTGCTTACAGTGATGAAATGCTGACTAATATGGAAAATTAGTTCTAAGAAGTAGGGTCATTGCTGTGACTTTACCTGACAATGTGGTTCAGAAGTCTTTGGAATTGGCTTGCAGGAGGAATTTGGAAAAGCTTGGAGAAGCACACTAGAAAATTCTTAGAATGCTGAGTGGAGCTTAATGAATGAGCTCAGAAGACCAGAATACTAACAGGAATGCTGATAGGAAAGGCTGTTTTTCATAAGGTTTCAGATGGAAATTAGGAGTGTGTTGGGAATTAGACTACAGGCCCTTTTGTTACATTCTGGCAAAGAACTTGTCTCCATTCCGTGCATGCCCTGAGACTTTGCACTAGGCTGAGGTTAAAGGTAATTAGTCTGGTGGAGTAAATTTCAATGCAGTACAGCATTCAGGCACTATGGGTATTGCTGGCCATCTTTAGCCAGACTTATAGTGAGAACCAAAAACAAAAAGCAGAGCAGAAAGATTTGAAAAACTTGCAGTTTTTCCAGAGAAAGATTGTGTTTAAAGTCACATGCAAGGAGGGTATGCTTGTTAAAGAGATCAATGCCTTTTAAAAGCCAAGTACTTTGCACTGGGACATTAAGAAAGATGTCTTGGGGCAGCTCAGGAATCAGCAAGATATCCCCACTTTAGGCTCAAAGACCTTAGTTCAAGAAGTGAGCCCCATGGCATGCAGTTGCACAGAACTGTCTGGGGAATTATTTCCCCAGGATTCATTTCCCCATATTCAGTCATCCGTGCAATCAGAGGCCACTACTACTCAAGCTGGTTTGAGACCTTGGCATTGTCCACATAATGCTGATTTTGTAGGCAAACAGAATGCAAGAGTTGTGGCGTCTTAAAGACTTCCACTGACATTTCAAAGAATGAGGCAGGATTGGAGTCCCTGCAGCATTCCCTGAGAGGATTATCTCTGGGACTCAATGATTCTTAAAAAAAAAAAAAAAAAAAGCATACCCAATGCTAAACATATTGGCAAACTAACAACAGTTTTCTTCTTTGATTTATTTAAAAGATAATTTTGCTTTATCGTATGAACCAAATTTTTTCAATATTTTATTTTTTGGTTGTAGTTGGACACAAGGCCTTTATTTCACTTATTTATTTTTATGTGGTGTTGAGAATCGAACCCAGGGTCTCACGCATGTATGAGACTATCGCTGTACTACCGAGCCACAATCCCAGCCCTGTATGAACCAAATTTTTAGGGTTGGCCACTAACCTGAATAGAAAAAACTCTTGGATCTCAAAGACAGCATACAACATTAATATCTGCTATTAACCATTTTAGTGAACTTCCTGAAATGGCAGTTCCTAGACTCCTTATCATCTTGGATAGGTGGTCATGGACTTTCATATATCTTTGTGCTCCAAGCATCTCTTATAATTGTCTTCTAGCTTCATGGCTTTGATTACTGGTTTTCAGTATTACCAGTGGGGATATGGTCACTGACCAGCCTCTGAGGTCAGTGTTTTTGCCATTCCTTCATTCTAATTGTTGCCAAACTGAGATGAGAAATGCCTCCTTATGTCAGTAAAGAAGTGTGGGGGAGGGGATTCATCAGCTTCTTTCACAGTAAACTATTGTGTCTGCTTCATTCTCAAACTTGACACTTCTCTCACTCCCCTCTCCAGGAATTTGGAGACAAGTTCTGAAAAGTCTATGTCAAGAAAGTTGCCCATAGTTCCATTCAGAATGACTCCTCCTCTGGCATTTAGGGTTTGCAACTTACTCTATTGACACCTCTATAAAACATAACTCACACTGGTAGCTTATAACAAAGGAGATTATTTCTCACAGTTCTGGAGGCCCTAAAGTCCAGGATCACAAGGCACTGGCAGATTTGGTTTCTGGCAAGTGCCTTGTAGGGCCCATTTCCCTTCACAGTGGAATAGGCAAAGCTGCTCCAAGGAGCCTCTTTTTAAAGACACCAATCCCCTTCACGAGGGCTTCACCTTCATGATCTATTATGCTCCCAAAGTCCCCACTCCTATACTATCACCATGGAGTTAAATTTTCAACATGTGCACTTTCAGGGTCACAAGCATTCAGATCATATCAATAGCCTCTTTTGAATCTCACTCCTTCAATTCTAATCCTTTGTCAAGTAGGGTAAGGGATATCTGTGGTTCTCCAGGTGATTAGGATGATTTTATTAGAAGTGAGTATATTCCAATGCTTCTTCTCATCTTTTCAAAGAGGTTCTTCAGTTTTGATGTGTACATGAAGCCACGGGCCTGTGCGGCCTGCAGTTGGTTATCCCATGATGCGCTGGATTTCATAGCACCAGGTGTAGCTTCCACCTTTGTTCTTAGAGCCTTGCTTTATTTTATCCTCAGGAGTTCTATATGATGTGTTTATTAGAACTATTTCCTTCCTATCTTGTAAGAACTAAGGTATATTCTGTCTTGCTGCTCATATTTCTCTGAGTAGAATCATTATAATTTTCTGTTTCCTTTTGCTTAAATAGCTTTCCCCTGTGTTATACTGCCTTGATGAATACCAAGTTCTTATACCTCCTTTTTGCATAAACATTGAGTTTCTCCATTGTCAAATGAAAAATATCCTTCATCTTGCCTTGAAAAAACCTTCCAAAACCTCCATTCCTGCCCTATCCATCTTCATTTCCAGCTTCCCATGATACCCATCTGCTTCCGCCTGGTTGGGTTCTTCCTTTTTGGAGTGTGTCTTTTTCTTACCCTGTGCCAAGCCTGTCTGATTCCCCATCAGGGATGGCTTTTCACCCCTCTCCTTGATTCCATCAGTTCAATTCTTCTTCTTCTTCTTCTTTTTTAAATTGTTAATTAACTTTATTTTATTCATTTATTTATATGAAGTGCTGAGAATCGAACCCAGTGAGGCAAGCGCTCCACCACTGAGATACAACTCCAGCCATGTGTACTTTCTTCTTTATAGGCCCTTTCCTGACTACTTAGGCTGAGTTTAAGCTCATTCTTTTCTGAATGATACTGTAATTTGCTTCCAAAATTTTTCTTTTGCCTCATAATCGTCAACCTAGCCTAATTTTCTTATCTATCCATGAAGATTACAGATATTGAAGAATAGGATGGATTTTGACTTTCCATCCTTCTCTCCCATTGATTTTAGCAGAGAGTTTTCCCATGGAAGGCACCATTCTTGAGCAAATGACCTGCAGCATCTGTTGGTGAACTATTCTATATCAAATATGGACACTTGCCTGTTGTCCAATAAAACAGCTTGTCCTTTTTTTCCCCCAGCTGGAGGGGGTGAGACAGCATGTGAGTACACATTGCCCATTCAGTTGAATGCTTGGCATACTTGGAATTTGCTTGCTGTGAGGAGGTCACCTAGCCCTGGCTTTAGCTCCCTGACACTCTCATTAGGTGTTTTAGAACACTGTGTCTACTAATTCCCCTGTGGAATATTGTTCATCATTCTGTCTCCATTATGTGTTTAATTTTTAATCATACTTATTATTAGTAGGAATTATACCACATACTTGTATGACAAAGTGCTTATAATGTGTTTTTGATATATATATGTATATATATGTATATACATATGCATATATATATGTATATATATATGTATATACATATGCATATATATATATATGCAATTGCATTTGAACTTCAAAATAATCTTATGAAATATAAGGAGCACATGATATAACTGATCCTCAGAAAGGATAGATGATGGTCATAGTACATACAGTTTTCTGGTGTTTTTATATAATTTCATGCTATCATCAGTAGAAACCTTAGCAATTTTCATTTGATAGACAGGTTTTATTTCTGCTAAGTAATACTCTTCTCCTTCCATCATTTTTCCATTAAAACTTCCATTTTGTTCTGGCTTCCCATGAAGCAGCTGTACCTTAGTGTAATCCATTCCTAGCCTTGATGTTTCATGATGCAAATCCTTTCTCTCCCTGCTGATGATATAGCATAAAGTTGGACAGATTTCTTCTATGAAGAACCAGAGTGTATACATTTTAAGCTTTTCAGGCCCTGTGGTCTCTATCATAACCACTCATAATAACTCCCGTAATTGTAGTGTCAAATCAGCAAAGCACAATACATAAATAAGTGATGTGGCTGTGTTCCAACAAAACTTTTATGAACTTTGAAATTTGAATTATATATGTTTCATAAAACATTCCCTCTGGCTTCTTCTACAATCATTTAAAGATGTAAAAGTCATTCTCAGCTTACAGGCTTTACAAATAAATGCAGGTGTACAGCCAGATTTGTCCTGCTGACTATAGTTTGCCAACACTTTATATAGTATATTTATTAAAGGAGAGCCTAGATATAAACCAGGGTAATTTAATTAGAAGCAAAACTGGCTTGAGTCCAGTTCCACCTGTAGAATTTCAAAGCTGTTCCTAAGTTTCCTCTTTAGGGTAGATATAGGCTCTTGTGGCTTCCCTTACCTTCTTCCTTATGTCAGAAACTTTCCTGTAATTTGTGGATCCTGCTAGAAAAAACATCTCCTTAACTGAGTCCCCCCAAGTACACCCCCACCCACACATGTCTTCTTGAGCAAAACTGACCTTACTGAGAAATTGAGTGGAAGATTTGTCACAGAAACCCAAGCAATGTCTAGTAGAACTGTGATGCCGCGCTCCTTAGAATGTCATTCTATCACTTCACTGCTGGGTTTTTTTTTTTTTTCCTTTTTTCCAACAAATAAAGAATATATCTTCTTTAAGAGAACTGATCTAAGTTTTTACAAAAGTGGTACCTTTTCTGCCCTTTTGAATGTTAGGTATTGTGTTAGTCAGCTTTTTCCTGCTCTAATCAAAAGTCCCGACAAGAATAATTAGAGGATAAAAATTTTATTTGGTGATCATGGTTCCAGAGATCTCAATCCATATACAGCTGAGTGCATTGCTCTGGGTCCAAGGTGAGACAAAACGTCCTGGTGGAGAAGTGTGGTGGAGGAAAGCAGCTCAAGACATGGTACCGGGTACCAGGGAGAGACTCCACTCACCAGGGATAAAATATAAACCCCAAAGTCACACCTCCATTGACCTACCTCCTCAGTTATACACTGCTTACCTTCAGTTACCACATGGTTAATCCCTGTCAGTGAATTTATGCACTGATTAGGTTAAGACTCTCATAACCCAATAATTTTACCTCTAAAATTTCTTTCATTATCTCACACAGGAGCTTTTGGGGAACATCTCATTTCTGAACCATAACAGATATATTCATTTGTTCATTTATTCAACATGTACTTTTTGAACATCTACTACAGTGCTGTCCAAAGTAACTTTCTGTAGACATAGAAATATTCCATATCTCTGCTATCCAATACAGTATCCTCTAGCCACATGCAACCTTTGAGCATTTACAATGTGGAGAGTGAAACTGAGGAAGTGAATTTATACTATATTTAACTTCAGTTAATTTACATTTAGATAGCCACATTTGGCTAGTGCTGCCACAATAGGCAACACAGATCTAACATGCAGGCCAGTAAGATGCTGTATGAGGCTCTGCTAATTCTTGGTTCCTAAAATTTAGGACAAGGTTGGTACTGGCCCTCACTGCCACTGTGCCAGACTTAATTAAAACTTTGCAGTTTATCGTGGCTTTCATATAATTAATAACTCTCCAAGCTTTCACTTTTCACATCTGTCACGTAGCTGAGGTTAATCTCTGGATTTTAAGATTTTTTTTTCTTTTCCACATGAATGCAAAGGTTCTTTTCCCCCAAGAGCACATTCCTTATTCCAAGCACAATTTTAGCTATGTGTTCAAAAGTTCTATAAATTCCAGCTGTTTCTTCACCAAGTATAGAAACAAAACAGCTGGCCTTTGTTTTAAATGCCTCCCCATGTGGGCTAAATATTTCATCTTATATACAGTTTTGATATGTTGACATGGGGATGAACCATATGGAAACTATCCTATGGAAATATTGATGCTTTGTAACCAAGATGATTGACCCAGCCACATTAGGAGGGCTGTGAAATAGAGGGAGGGAATTTCTCTGAAATGTGCATAGCCATTTAATTACTGTAGGCAAACAGTCTCTAAGGCTGTGCAGCCAGCTTTTGGAACTGTCACGAGAATAAAATTAACCTGTGTTGTATAGCACAGTTGGAACCATTGTTGCCAGACCACTTGGTACATCTTGCCAGAGGATGTGATATTTAAATATGCATGGGTCTTGAAAAAGCCTGGATTTATGACCCTAGAGGTCATAAATTTAGAGGCTAAATTAGTGTTGGAATTCACTATAAAATTGTGAGTAAATGACAAGGTGTTGTCTAAGAGGTCTAGTATATTAAGAAGACTAACTAGCTCCAGGCTTCCTAGATACTTGATTCACTTAGCAAGTGGTAGATGTGTAGAGTTCTAGAATTCTTCAAGACAAGAGATAACAATAAGTCCTCTCCAGATTAGAAGACAGATTAATTATAAAACATCTAGTTTGGGGTTGGAGGTGTTATTCAGTGGTAGAGCATTTGCCAAGCATGTGCAAGGCCCTGGGTCTGATCCTCAGCAATGAAAAATTAATCTAGTTTGGATCTTATCATAATTATATGATTATCTGTCACTTAACAATTATTAATTCCCTTTGTTCCCTGAATTTTGAGGCTTCCATCCCTAAGGAGGAGCCATGTCCAAAGAAGTCCTCTCCCAGATGCTATGACCAGCCCACGTACTTCCAAGAAATGGAGGTGCCCTGAAAGAACTGATAGGCAGGGCAGAGGGGAGTACTAACTGCACAAGATGACATTTATCAGTGTCACAAGCATGATAAATGCAGTCCTCCACAAGTAAGCAGGGAAAACTCAGAAACAAGAAATTCTTACAGAGAATGATCAGGAAAGATGATCTCAAATTAAAAAACACTAAAGAAAAAAGAAATAAATCACCAAATCAAGAGTGCCGACTCAACAAAATGAAGAATTTGAGGCTAGAAAGAAAAGAATAAATATGCTTAATGGACATAAAGAAATATTTAGAAGTATTAAGAAATGAAGAGGACCAAGATATGTACAAAATCACCAGGAAAGTTAAAATAAAGCCTGTCAAATAGAGAAATATGTAATGATTGCAATGGATAACTTAATAGCAGTTAGACCTAGCTGAAAGGAGATTTGTAAATGACAAATTAGAATCTAAAAGAATTATATAAAGTAAATGATAAACAAGATAAAATATTTTTTAAAAGTTTAGTGTAAGGAGGTTTAACAATATTCAATTTATAGTTTAAGAAGGCAACAGAATGGAGGAAAAATGATATTCAAGAACATACTGAAATTGTTCCAATATTGTTAGGAAGGCTTAAATTCTCAGGTCCAGAAAACACAAACAAATCTAATATGAGAAAAATAAAAATAGTTTTTACTTACATCCATTGATATGAAAGGACACAGAAAAGTTTATAAAATGATCTATGAGGATCAAAAGACAAATTATAGTAAAACTAGAAAAACAGACAACTTCTTCAAACAATCAATGAATGCTAGTTAACAGTAGAAATAGTATCTTTAAAGTGATGAGAGAAAATAACTATCAACTTAGAATAGCATGCTCACAGAAACTCGTTTTTAGAGTGAGCAACATAAATAAATATCAGACAAAGCCAAGAATGTCTATTATAAGTTATCTACACACTCTAAAAATAAATAACATGCAAAGTCTAACTTAAAGAGTTACACATCATCCTCAGTGGACATATATCATGTTTTTAATCAGAAAGCAAAACTGCTACTCATGTGTAACACTGTGAGTAAAGGATGCTTTAGAGAAGAGAGACAAAAGGTGCTCTCCCATTTTAGAGTGATAAGACCAGTGACTAGCACAGGTCCTGGTAGAGGACAGATGGTTGCTTGTCTGCAGACAGAATATGTATCTTCATTTACTTTTTTTCTATTTGACACTTCCCATTTCAGCACCCATGTTAGCATGTCATTTTCAAAAGCCACCAAATATATCAAGGTGTTGTTTACCTATTAATGGCTAAACTGGCTTATCTCAGGTTAGGAATTAATAAGTGTTATTTTAAATAAACCTAGTGTCAGTTTACTGTGAAAGATTGCTAATAGTGCAGTAGGCAAGAGAGATTTTAAATGCCAGTCCATAGGTAACAACTTATGTCTAATTTTATGAGCGTCAATAAATATCCAAGACATTATAGTTTTGAGACTACTCCTTTGCTGTGGGAATGAATTATTTTAAACTACATTTTGGCCCAAGCTCAAATAACACTTCGAAGAGCAAGGGATAGTGTGGTAAAACAATTGCTGCCTGGTGATCTTAAGAATTGGGTTCTAGCCCAGCTGCTCTTTGGCTTCACCCTGATCACTTGACACAGTGTGTTAGTCAACTTTCCCTCACTATAACAAAATAGCGGAGATGATTAGTAGGGGATAGGAAAGGTAGCAGAATACAACAGTTACTAATAGGGCGTTATGTAAAATTGTGGATGTGTAACTGACGTGATTCTGCAATCTGCATTTGGGGTAAAAATTGGGAGTTCATAACCCACTTCAATCTAATGTATGAAATACGATATGTCAAGAGCTTTGTAATGTTGTGAACAACCAATTAAAAAAAAATTAAAAAAAATTTTTGAAAAAGAGAGGTTTATTTTGGCTCACAGTTTTGGACATTCCAATTGATGACTGATTGGGCAACACATGGCAAAAGCTTGTGGCAGGAGCAAAACCACTCATCAGGAGCCAGGGAGCAAAAAGAGGAAGAAGAAGGGGCCAGGGTTCCACAATCCCCTTTAAGGATACACCTCCAATAACCTAAAGACCTCCCACTAGGCCCTACCTCTTAAAGCTTCCCTCATCTCCCAATATCGTCACCCTGGGGACCAAACTCTAACACATGGGGCTCTGGGGTATACTGAAGATCCAAACTATAACACATAGATTCTTAATTTCCATCTTTGAACTATAGGTCTTGAACTAAGTCGTCTTCAAAGGATATAGGACTGTTACCATTCTGTATTTTACTATAAGAATAATTTTAAAAACAGACCTATTGTTCACACCAACAAAAAAGCTATAATAATGTCTTTAACTGTGTCTTCAGAAACATTATGGAGGGGAGTCCTTGAGTCTCACTATTATCTGAGTGCACTATCAGGGCTGATTTAACCTTTAAACAGAGTGGGCACTATGGCCCATGATACTTTTAGGGGTCCATAGAAATTTTTTAATTGTAGTTGATTTTAAAAATCAGAAGAAAAATTATGAACATAATAATAATGAATACAGTTGATAAATATGCAGGCTAGATTACATTTCATACCAACTCAGTCATAAAATTTGATTTTTATGACTTTTTAATGGAGAAAAGTGCCTATGAGTCACAATACAGCTCTATCCACTGTCCTGATGTAGAGGAATTTATAAAACTTCAGATTTGATGAAAACTAGCCAAGTCTGTAAGGTTCTCTGCATTCTAGGACCAGTAGTTGGTACTTGGTGGCTACATGTAGATATAAAGTTACATTTTGAGAGTAAAACTAGTAAAATGAACATGATGAATGAGACCAATAATTTACAAAAATGACTTTAATATATATGAAGTCTCCTGGGAAGAGCAAAGTTGGGATATCCATGATAGGGCTGTAACCATTATTGAGCATTTATGATGTGCCAGGTGCTGCACTGTGTGGTATGGGCACATTCTTGCTTAGTCTCTAACACAGCCTTGTGAGTTAGTATTGTCATGGACCCATGTATAGAAGGATTTGAGGCATGAAAACATTAGGTTTATCTGTTTGGTAAAGTAGTAGAAAGAGGGTTTGAGCATAGAGTTTGATTTGGAAGATTGCAAAGATGCCCCCAACAAAAGCCCCACCCCTGTGGAAGCACACTGATGCCTCTGTGGCGTTAGCAGAGCTCAGCGAGGCTTGACGGAACAGCGTGGCACTGAGGGAGGAAGAGAAGAAACAAGGTGGCTCCAGATGGATTACACCTAACCATGAACACCAAAAGTCAAGGCTGATGGAAGAAACTGTAAACTTTTTCACAGCCGTATTAGATACAAACCTCTTAAGACACTCACCATTCAAATTCTCTTAACTCTGCAAATCAGCATGATTCCCAGGTAAGTCACTGTCAATGGGCTTTCATGAGGAACATCTGAAAAAAAATTGTATTAATAATAGACTGACAGTTGTAGAAATAAAATCCAAGTTTCCAATGGTTGCTGTGTAAGAGATCGAAAAATGTTGAAATTGGTGATTAAGAATATGAACAAGTGACCATTCCCACAGACTGATGGGAGTCACAAAAGAGAGGATCATCTGGTGACGAGATGTCAGGACTGAAATGGAGAAGAAAGAAACAAACAAGAAAACTGCCTTTAGCCATGCTGCTAAGGGTTCCAAGAGTCCTAGTAAGATCATATTGGAAGTTATAAACACTGTGCATATAGTTTATAGTTTTTAGTAACTAATTATACACAAGTTAATTCAGAGTAATTTGTTTATAGCTCTTAATTCATAAGGTCTTCATGAAGTTATTCTGTTTGTTATTATTCCTTTTGTGAACTTTATTAAGGATTTAATTAATGAGATTCTCCAGAATTAATGTCTATATCAAATTGACCTTGATTGGTGTACTTACCATGCTTTTTATTTCTCTGATGCTTTGACGTCTTATGACTTTGCTGCCCCTGGGGGACTGCCCTTCTCAAGGTTGGCGCATTTCAAGAGATAAAAAACTACTCAGCCATGAGTGTGTCAATCACCTCAAAGTGTATACCCCTACCACCAACCACTTCTTTTATTTGCTGTCTCACTCTTGGCCACTACACACCTGTCCTAATCACCTCAGAGTTAAGCATCAGACAGCAGGGAACAGTTCCTATACCCCAGAGCCCTGGGAACTTCTTCAAACTAGTCCATTGTAGGCATGCTGACCCTGCCTCACCAGTTCCTCCCCACACTAAAGGATCTTGTCCATATTTCTCACCCCCCCACCAGCTCCTCTGCCTCCTGAATGACTTAGGTGCCTCCTCCTCTTTACTTCCCCATAGCATGGTGTGCTCCCTTCTCATTGGATCTCCAGAAATATCAATCTACCTTTTCTCTTTTATGGTGCTGGGGATGGATACAACTCAGGGCCTCACCCATCCTAGGCAATTGTGCTAACACTATCCCAAGCCCATGATCTAGCTTTTCCATCACAGTTGTCTCCTGGTTTTTGAGCCTTGACATACCTAGATAATAACCTATATTTCAAAGTAAATAGTAATTATCTCTAAGATGCTGGCAGGAAAACTAAATTAGAACTTCTCTTCACTGTATGAGAACCTCTCTTTCACTGTCAGCTTGGGTTGCCATAATAAAATACCTTCAGTCCTCAATATACTATAGCTCTTAATTCATATGGTCTTAATTCATATACAATAAACCATTATTGGTTTGCAAGTTTGACTTTCAATGGTATGAAAGTGATACTCATTCAGTAGAAACTGTACTTGGAATTTTGAAGCTGATCTTTTCCCAAGATAGTGATACAGGGTTGGGGCTGGACTGAAACCCAGATCTGCGCCCCCAAACTATGCCCCGGATACTGTGTACCCTCTAGTGCAATAAAGGGGATTCCCCCTTGTATTACTACACAGAGACCTGTGTGACTTAGATTTCCAGCTCTGGACTCCCTTTTTTCAATTACATGCTAGTCTAGAAGCTTCTGAGGCCTTCCCAGGATCCTGATAGAGAGTTTCTGTGTGTGGCAGTGTCTGACCAGTCATTAGAAAGGAATATTCCTGACCACTTATCCCAGGATTAATAAATTGGTATTGCATCCAGTACCTTAGGAATTTTTGTTGTTTTTTTTTTTAATCACTCAAGCCTAATAATTGAGGGAATACTAAAAAATTTAGTTCCTGACCCTGGAAATCTCATGTGCAGGCCTTGGCTATAGTGACCATAACAATGAACCACCTCGTTATGCATTACCCTCCATCCTGGCCAGTCTTTCTGTCTCACCCCTTTTGGCCTGTTTCAGGCACCATGGAATTCTTCTGACAAGGTCCCAGTTGATTTTGCCATCTATGTTATTATATAGACTTGATGTGGATCTGTGTTAATATTCTTTCTGACACTGAAATAAATTATCTGAACAGCTGTGCCTTTCATTCCAATGAAAAGTCTTATATGTGGGCATTATTCTTGATTTTTTAAATAAGTTTAAATTTCTCAGTATTATTCACAGGAAACAAGGGATTTGTTTCTGAGTAAAGAAAAGTGGGATTAAGAGAGATTTCTATAGAAATCCTGCAACTGCTTAGGAAGAAATCTTGGTGTAGGTAGGACATCCCTTATCCAACATAGTTTGAACTAGAAAAGTTTCTGATTTTTGATTTTCATAGTAGAAAATTCCAAGCATGTTGCAAAGGGACCACTAGCTAAGCACATTAGCAGAGATAAAAGGTAGACAGATGCCAATCAAGAGAATGGGGAAGAAGGCCCTCCAAACAGGGATCAGAGGGCTAGGAGGACAGAATGAATCTAGGAAACCAGATCAGTGTGCTGTCCATGGGCTTTTTTTTTTCCTGCAGTACAACTTTTCATTTCTCTGATTGTACATGATGCAGCATCACACCATATGTGCAGTCACACATGTACCTAGGGTAACACTGTCCATCACATTCCACTATCTTTCTGTCCCCATGACCCCTCTCCCCACCTTTGCCCAAAGTTCCTCCATTTTTCCCATGCCCTTCCCCATTATGGCACCACTGGATAGCATTAGCATTTAAATAAAGCTAGGCTTAGAGCCATCTTTCAGAGAAGGTTTTCTGTCCTTTTCGAGGGGGAAGGGGAAAGCATTCTTTGCCAGTTGGTCCCAACATTGCCTGGCAATGGTAGGAATTACATAATATTTGTAGAATGAATATTCACTTGCCTCTGTGGGCAAATGAAGGGAAAAGTCCTCATCCAATCTATTATAGAAGCTAACTGCATTGTCCCCCAATCAATTATTATTACTATTTGCAGTACTGGGGATGGAACTCATATGCTACGTGGTAAGCACTCAACCACCGAGCCACACTCCTAGCCCTTGTACCCAAATTTAAATGAATTTTAAAATCCGGTATTTTTGCAGATAAAAATGGAAATTATGTCACCTTTATAAAGTTAACCTTTTATTGGAAGGTTTCTTAAAGTCCAGACATTGGTTTATCTGGAAGAACACAGAAAAAGTATACATAATCACAACTTTTGATTTCTTTTTCCCAGTGCTCCACCTTGAGTTCCAGCCACACGTCATGGTTTCTCGTTCCTAAATTATCATCCTGGTTATGCCTTCACACAACCTGGTCCCTCTGCTTGGAAATGCCTTGTCCACACTCCACCTGCTGAAATTCTACTCCGATTTCCATGCTCTTTAAAAGAACCAACACTCTCATGGCATTTCCATTCATCAGAACTGATCTTTCCATGGTGTCTTCCCACAGATTCTGTTTGTTTTTGTGGAGAACACATTTTCTACTTCCTAATAATAAGCTCATGAGTAAAAGGAACAGAGCTAGACTCTGTACTTCCTAATTTTCTCAGCCTAATAACTTGCCTTACAGAGAATATTCTCACCTTTTCTCCCTGAGTACCACTTCTAGCAGAGGAACACGGGACTTTGGATTGCTTTGAGATGGAATTTCTTTGAAACTGTGCTTTATCTTAGAAATTCATGTGAATTTTACAGTGAACTCCATCCTTTTCTAGTAGTAATTTCAATGTAAAAATGCTTAAATGGAAGGCCAGTCATCATGTACTTGAGAGGTTGATACAGGAGGATAGTGAATGCAAGGCTAGCCTGGGAAACATGGTGAGACCCCATCTCAAAAAAAAAAAAAAAAAAAAAGACTCCTTTGTAAAACTTATATTCCAGAAACTGCCACTGTTTATGCTTTAGTTAGTTAGATCTTCTAGCTATGACCCTGGGGATACACAGTCTTAGTTGGAGCTTTAAAATGTTTATTGAACAGAATTAAACAAATGTAATATAATACAAAGTGAAGTGTTTGTTCCAAATACCAAATAATTGAGAAAATAGTCAAGATATATAGAGGCAGCTTATATCCAAGAAGAAGCCTAGAATAACATTTCAGAGAATTATTTAAACTAGCACAAGGCCCCTGGCAAGCTTTGTACTCAGTGGTTGCTGATGTGTCCTCCTTCCTCCTCCAGTTTTCACATTCTACCTGTGAAATGCAGGGCAGTCAATTGCCCTAAAACACTGCCTCTCCAAAGGAGAAGTACCCCCTGGTTCCTACTTGTGAAGATATTTTAGCCTATGAGTTTTTGGATTCATGTTTATTTTCATGATTGCATTAGGGAAAAAAATGCTTTATATGCTTTTAGCTGACACCTAGTATTAATATCTTGCTGTGGAAGAAATATAATTCAGTTTCAATGAATGTGCCTAATAAAGATTTTTTAAATGGACTGGAGAAATACCAGATCCATAAAAAGCCTTAGGAAATTTAGGAAATAGGTAAATTGCTGAATTTGAATGTAAATAAATAAAAGATCCTTGAATGTTACCCTCTGCTAAAATAGATACTGATGTTAAGGGACTTGAAGAAATAATTTCTTTAACTACATTCTTATGGCCCATAAGATGCTAAATTCCTCCCCAAATAAATATCTCTATGATAACATAATAGTCATGGAAGCCAGTGTAAAAAAGAACTCTTTGGACTCTGTATGAGCCAATGCATTCATGCAAAACAAACAAACAAAAACAGGTGCTCTTCATTTTAACTTTTAACAATAGTCCGATTGATAATGGCAAGTTAGCCATCTACCTGAGCACAGATGTGACTTCTATCCTTGCATCCTTCCTGTATCCTGGCAAGAGTCATATTAATATGTGTTGAATGAAGAAGGGACGCAGACCTCATGATGGAATTTTCTCTCTCTGTAGGAGTACCTCTCCCACACCTCTAAAATTCTTTGCATAATACAGCCTGGTGTCCTGGGACCAGGTGTGAAAACAATACTTTTATATATTTTTCTCTCCTTGAATATTTGAATATTTAAATATTCTCCTTTCTTAGCTGCTGACAAAACCAACAAAGAGACAGGCTATTCTCCAGTCTGGCTTTGACATTGTAATGGAATGCCCTTGCTTCCGTGGCCCCTTTCTTAATGTTTATCGAACTGCACTGTTCCTTGCATGGGGGGCTCCCTGGAACAGCCATTCTGTCCTTTAGGGCTTGGCTGTCTTTCTCACGTCTCCCTGATTCCGAGTATTTTCTGTTGCACTTGGGCTGAAATTGTGTATATGCAGTAAAATCACTGAACTGAGGAAGAGCTGCCCGCCTGCTGCTCCCACAAGGCACACCGTATCCGGAAGGGCAACTCATCATGGATGCGATGATATTTCAGTCACGCTGTGACGGTGGTACACAGGTTTAATCAACTTCGCCACAGATGCAATTCACAGTGGATCCCTTTTGTTTCCCTTATTATCAGAATGAATACACACAGGAAGCTCATTTAGCTCCCGCCATTCCTCATTTACCCTGGTGATAATCATTGATTTTATTTTCCTGGGTCAGAAATGTTGAAATCAATATCTAACACGGCAAGTGATAGTTGCTCACACCTTTTTTTTTATTCGAATTCTTTCACAAATTTTAAACATTTTACCTTGCATGTATTTTAAGGATTAAGTTTGTGAGCTTATAGATTTAAATGTTAATAAAGGTAGGAGGAATAATTGTGCATTGAAACTAGCTGCATTAAATTTTAAAGTGGGAACAGTTACAATAACTGCTCATGGAGACCCTCGTGGAGGTATTACATTACGTAATTGTTATGATCCACTAACTCATTCATGTGGTAATTTGCTCACTATTCATTTGACATATAGTAATGTAGCAGTTAGTATTTTTTAGAGAGTTTAAAAGGTTAGGTATTGACATATAAAAATGTTCTTAAACTGTCAAACTTTATAAAAATATTTTATCTGAATTTTTTTGTTTCAATTAATTTGTTCATTCTCAAAATGTTAGACACACTGTGTGGAAGCCAAACCCTGTGCTAAGGACTGTGGATTCTCAGACCAAAAAGAACTAGTCCCTCCTCTCTAGGAACCAGAAACAGAGAAAGGGAGAAAGAAGCAGACAGAGAAAAGGAGAGAATTGATAAGGAAGTAAAAAATGAGGTCAACTCATCCATGGAGATCTAATGGGGGTCTCATGCCCCCTGGGTGCATGAGGCAGAAACCAGAGAGAAATGTCAGCTCTGAAATGGCTCAAGGTACTTAGGAATGTTGAAAAATTACGGTTCCTGGGACAGGGATAGTAAGTGACCAAAAAAAACTTGCGGAAGAAGCAAGACATAAAAGGCTATCCAGACCATGCTCTGGTGCCTGGATTTCATCCTTATATCATGGGAAACCCCTGGCAATATTTATGCTAAACAACTGTGTGTCAAACCAGAACTTTTTACCCTGTACCATAGTCTATTGTGTTACTGAATAAAGTTCATGTCATGCTAAAGTTATTCATAGTAATGAGAAGTCAATGGTAGTACAGAAGATCCTACTGATTTCCAAAGATCCTCCTTATCATGTCCATCACTAGCTCTGAGCATGATGAGTGCTGTTTTAGACTCAGAAGACATGGGTATAATTGCCATCCAGTAACTCTGTAGCCTTGGGTAGGCTGGTTGATTTCTCTGAGATGCCATTTCCTTATCAAATAGGCATGATGAGACCATACTCCTAAACCGTCTCACAGGCCTGTGATGAGAATCAGATTCAGTAATGTACATGAATCAGTTTTAAGACAGTGGAGCATGACACATGAGGAAGGTGTTATTATTATCATCACCATTATTAATAATAGTATTTAAGAGATAAGTCAACCTGAATTATTTGGCAATTAATAATCAGAAACAGTTTTCTCTGGAGCACCAAATATATTATAGCTAATTTACAAGCAGTGGAAATTTCTTTACTTAAACATCAATTCTTTGATAATTGATTAGAATATTTCCAGGTGAAAACAGCTCATAGACTCTGGTTTGACTGGTCCCTCCAGAATTGTACAGTAGGTTACCTGTACAATCACACATAGTGCCTTTGACAAGAAAGGAATTTGATAAAAAAAAAAAAATAAGCAGGGAATAGTAGAAGAGCAGAGATTTTAAAAAGATTTGAGCTCAGAATTTTGCCGTGTTGAAGGACATGGCCCAAAAGCACACTCAAAATAAATACAAAATCCTAGCTCTGCCACTAGTTGGCTGAGGATATTGATCAAGGTATTGAAACTGCAGGTGTTCTGGTTTCCTTATCCATCACTTGAAAATATCAACAGTGCTTCCCTAATAGGGTTGTTGTGAGATATGGGTCTACATTTGTGCTCAGCACAGTGGTACAGAGTAGGCATTCCAAAAATGCTAGCTATTGTTACAGAGGAATGATGATTAGACTGAATAGACAGACTCATAGATGTCACTGGCAACAATGAATAACAGAAGGTAAGGCACTACTATTTTTAACGTACCAAAGGAAAATAACTATCAACCTGAAATTTTATTAACTCTAGATAAATTATTAATCAAGGTTGAGATGAAAGATATTTTCAGACCAAAATCAAAAGTGTTTACAAACATGTTACAAGTCCTAAAAAGGATTGAATTCATAAGGCTGAGTTATAGGAAACAAAATTCATCATAAAGAGATAAAAATAAGCACTAATTAGCTATTGACTATGCCACTTCCACTATTTTTTGTGTTGAAAAAAGTTTTAATTTAAATTTGATTTAAAAAAACAGGAAGGAAGGAATTAATCAATGGGCTGAAATATGGTCTGCGTCTAATCAAGGACAAATATTGAAACACTGAAAAACTTTTTAAACATTGTTAGAAAAATATAAACTTAAATATTCCTATTTTTAAATTAACAATAATTTTCATTGAATAAAATACAAAATACAGCTTCCAAACCGTCAGGGGGAAAACTGGAAGGAAAAAATAAGCGTAAACAGAAAATACAATAGAACGATAGAAACAAGATACCATTGTTTGCAATGGCATAAGACAATAAACAATATAGAAATCACTAAAAGGAGAATAGACCAATGAATGTTTGTACAATTGTTCAATGGTAAGCAACAGATTATGTCATGTGAATGAGCTGTAATATCTATTAACGGTCTGTA
Source organism: Urocitellus parryii (assembly GCF_045843805.1). Taxonomy (NCBI): domain Eukaryota; kingdom Metazoa; phylum Chordata; class Mammalia; order Rodentia; family Sciuridae; genus Urocitellus; species Urocitellus parryii. Next base: position 78,275,712 of record NC_135538.1, on the reverse strand, counting down.
GTTGGAAGAAAAAGCAAGTTGAAAGGCCTACACTTAGTATGATAAAATTTATCTAAATTTCTAAAGTCTGAAAAATGAGAGAGAAAGGGGAAAGGAGAAGTGAAATTAACCAAAACTCAACAAACTTGTATAAAAGTAATACTTTCATAATCAATTGGTGATTTTTTGTCATAATTTCTCAGACTTTCCTATCTCTTTTTATGAAAGTTTAAATGATTTTGTAAATCTTGGTTTATTTCACATTCTTGGAGGGTTTTGTTTTTCAGGTTTTTTTTCTTTTTATTTCAAATTCTTTTAAACCAAATAAGTCAGCCCTGCTCAGACATGAGCACATTTCGTTCTCTCTCAGAGCTCTTCAACAAGAGGGGAAATTGCTGAATTTAACTAATAATAATTACCTCTACATTCCAGGGAATGCTGTTTCCTTTCATTTTAAATCTGCCAAATCCTTGGCCTCACTATCAATGCAGTACTAAGATGCCAACTCAATCATAAACTCAGAATTATTCAAGCATGGCTTTAGCTTAATTGCAAATCATACATTTTCAAATTGTAATCTAATCGGACAGCCACTAACTATCCAAAAATATTAGATTAATTATTCCGTGATTGTTGCTTTTCTTAAAAACAGGGATCATACTGATTACCTACCTGTTTAGTGAGTAGTATAATTGATTAGTGATTTCCTAACTTCCCATTTAGGTTCACTTTTGGGACAGTCTATTTTCAAATAGTTCAGAGAAGGTCCAAAGTGGAAAAAGAAGGGTTTTAGAAAGATCTGTTTAAGCCCATTTAACAAATGAGGAAATTAAGTTCGAGAAACAAAATTAACTATCAAAAGTTACAAATCAGTAAAGGGTACCGTTAGACTAAAGTTCATCTCTCTTGGTCTACACTTTTAATAACCATCGTGTTTTGTTTGTTTGTTTTGCAATACTAGGGATTGAACCCAAAGCCTGCCTCATGCAAGCTGGGCAAGTATTTCACCTCCAAGCCAATCCATTGTAAATTTTTAAGGCACTTCAGAAACATGGATACTGAGGAAGCAGGGAATACCAACACAGTTTGGTCCTTCTATCTTCTCTGATGTGTTCTTCCATATGGCTCATGTCAGAAGAACTGAGACAGTTGGAAAATAGAGAATATTGAATGTAGTTTTTTGTAAAGTGCAATATACATTTATTAAGCATTATTCAATAAATGTTACATAAATAACTTATTTTATACCTACAGGAAATTAAGGCCAACTACCCTTTCAATCATTGTGGCAATATTGTTTTAAAACTGAATGTTTGATAGTTTTAAGTGATCAGATTTCCTGAAAGAATCCAATATCCATATCATATAAGATGTTTATTTTTAATAATCCAGCATTTTGTCATTGAAACTTCTTGTGATTTTCTGCTATCCAAATCAAATACAAAAATAAAATAAAAGATTTCTCAGGTAAGTTATAAAGAATAAGTTCAAGTCCTGAGCTTGATCTGATTGGGTCTAGGAACTGACTTAATGAAACACCAGAGGCAGCAAAAGAGGTTTTAAAATTGAAAAATTTCCAAGTGAGGACAGAGAAAATAGAATTTATAATTTCTAATTTAAAAAGTTAAAGATTAATTTTAAAAACAAGCTATATATGTGGTAGAATACCTGCTTAGATGGGCATGGTCATTGGTTCAATCCTCAGTACCCCCCCACACACCCTCCAAAAATGTAACGTGGAATTCCAGTGCTGGCCAAGATGGAGTAAACCTCCTACGATTTGTCTGTTACTATTATAACTAAAATGTAGACAGACTAAAAAAGGTGACCACCTGAGGACTCTGAAAAGCAAACAATAAAAGGCAATTAAACAAGGAAGTCAGAACCTGAAACACAGGCCTCCAGCCCAATGGTGAGTTTCCAATATTTCTCCCCCTTTTATGACAGCTTTGACTTGAGGGTGAGACAAGAAGTCTGGGAACAGTGCAGTAGGTGTGAACAAGGAACTCAACTGCTCTTTCTAGCCAAAGGAATGGGTGGAGGGTGCGCAGATCTAGCTGGAGAGTATAGAGATTCCCCTCTGCAATGAATTGAATGTCTGGGTTCTCCCAAATTCATATCCTGAAATCCTAACCCCCACATTAGGAGGCAGGTATTAGATCATGAGGGCAAAGCCCTCATGATTGGGATTAGTGTCCTTGTAAAACAAGCCCCAGAGAGTTGATCCTTCCACTATGCGAGGATGCAATGAGAAATCTATATTCTGCAACTCCAAAGAGGACCCTCATCAGAAACCAACTATGTTGACATCCTGATCTTAAACTTCCAGTTTTCAGAACTGTGAGAAATAAAGTTTTATTGTTTTTAAGCCATTTAGAAGTTATTATTCCTTATAACAAGATAAGATATTCTTGTCTCCCCTGTTTTTCTCACTGTCTCAAAGCCAACTCAAACAGTGCATTTGAAAATGCACAATGAAGCTAAGCAAAAAATTTGAGGATCCAACTATGATCTACTCTTTACTGTCCATGTCCCAGGCCGACTTCTCAGTGGTTCATGCACATAGGCTTTGAATGTGGGAACCACCACCCACAAATAATAAAACACTCACTAAATGATTCTATATCATCACCTGATTTCAAGATTTACTATAAAGTTACATAAGTCAAGATAGTGTGATATTAGCAAAATGTAGACCCATGGAACAAAACAAAGAGCTCATAAATAGATCCATTGAAATATGGTTAGTTGATTTTTGGCAATGATATAAAGACAGGTCAATGGAGAAAGAATAGTCTTTTCAGCTGGAACAACTGGACAGTCGCATGCATAAGTATGGACGTTGAAGTAATAAACCTTTTCTGCAGAAATTAGTCCCAAATGAATTATAAATCTAAACATAAAATTTGAAACTATAAAACTTTCAGAAGAAAACATAGGAGAAAATCTTTATGACCTTGAGTTGGGGAAAGATATCTTAGATATGACTTCAAAAGCATAACTATAAAAGAAAACATTGATCAATGGGGCTTTTCAGGATTTAAAAATATTTGCTCCATAAAAAAATAAAGTTTTTTTCCTTGTCTTTGCCATGGGCTAAATGTTTGTGTTCCCCTAAATTAATGTTGTTATGATCTGAGTCTAATAAATATAGATTATAAATTCTAGATATAGGTATAAGATATTTAAGCAGAAAAAGTAAGATAAGATAAAATAGGATAATAGAAATAAGTACTATGAGATGAGTACGTTAAACTGCCCTAGTAATAAGTTAGAAGTAAGCATAGAACGTAAGTTCATCAGAAGTGAGCATAAGTAACAGCAGGATAAGCAAGTAACTGTAAGACATAGGATGTAAGCTATAGGAAATAAGATGTAAAACAATGTAGGGTGATAAGTATATGTCAGTAGGCCAGTGTAGTTATAGATAAATAAAAGGCTAATAAGTTACCATAGAGATAGTTAAGGTTAAATCAATATAGCCAAGACAAATATAGCTTGATATAGCCATAGAGACTCCATTTTTATGATTCTCATGTGAAACTGACATATAACCTGTTTTTAAAATGTTAAAAAATTATTTTTCTCTACTTCATACACCCATACTCAAACTCAGGATATAGACCCACAAATATGCTCTAACCCAGGATGTGGTTGTGTGCTCTAGTCCTGCTAACTGCTTTCTCAGTCCTTGTATCCTGCTTGCTTACAACTTGCAGATTCCATAGGATGTGGTTTTCTTCCTTAAATACTCTGGCTAGACAATTTGGGGCTATTCTCCCATAGGATCCCTTGGACTCAGTGAGGGACAGTCTCTGGCCAGATAATAAAAGACTCTCAAATTTGCCTTAAATTCAGATTTAGAATGTTTTCTGAACACTTACCCCATAACAATGTTGCAATCCTAACACCCAAGTGATGGTATTAGGAGATGGGGTACTTTGGAGGTACCATTAAGAGAATGAAAAGAAGTGCTACAGACTGAGAGAAAATATTTACAAATCACATATATGACAATGAATTTGTACCCAGACCATATAAAAAAATTAATGCTCCACTAAAGAAAGCAAAAAAATAAATAAATAAAATAAATAAAAGGAGGGGGCAATTTGAATAGATACTTCACCAAAGAAGACAGATGAATAGGCATCTGAAAACATACTTCGTAATAATTATTTATTAGAAAAATTCAAATTAAAAGCACAATGAAATACTATTATGCTCCTATGAGGATGGCAAAAAAATGTTTTAAAACCATATTAAGTGTTAGAAAACATAAAGAACAGGTGGAAATGTTATATATTGTGGTAAACACACAAAAAGTTAAAGTCATACTGAAAAATAGTTTGCCAGTTTCTCATGAAACTAGGCCTGCAATAACCATTCATCTCAGCAAACCTACTCCTGGGTATTTTACCCAAAAGAAATGAAACTTAAGTTCACACACAAAAAAATCTGTGCTGCTCTATAACAAAATATCTGATACTGAGTGATCTATAAAGAACAAAAGATAGTTTCTGACAGTTCTGGAAGCTGATAAGTCCAAGAGGTTTGGTCTGGTGAGGACCCTGTCTGCTTCCAGGACGGTGCCTCATGCCTGCATCCTTAGAGGGGGTGATTGTTGTGTCTTCATGTAGTAGAACTGCAGAAAGACCAAGCCCCAGGGAAACCTCTGCATAAGGGCCTTAATCCCATTCATGAGGGAGGGGCCTCCTAAAGGCCCCACCTATTAATTCTATTACATTGGTAATTAAGCTTCAATATATGAATTTGGGAGGATACATTCAGATTATAATGTAATTTAATTCATATTCACCCCAAACTGGAGAACACACAAATGATTTTACCTGTTGAATGGATAAATACACTGTAATTAATTCATATGATGAAATATTACTCAACAATTAAAAAGAACAAACTGTTGCCAGTGTGGTGATCATATTTGTAATCCTAGTCACTCAAAAGGCTGACACAGGAGGATGGTCAAATTTGAAGCCAGCCTCAGCAGCTTAGTGAGACTTTGTCTCAAAATAAAAATAAAAATAAAAAAGAAAGAACTGAGGATGCAATTCAGTGGTAAAGTGGTAAAAACACCAAGACAAACAAACAACAGCTTGCACGCTACAATGGCAAATTTGAGTATTTGTATCAGAGTTGAAAATATTTACTATCTGGCCCTTTACAGAAAAAGTGTGCCAATCCCTGTGATAATCCATTGTGTATAAATGCCACATTTTTTTTATCCATTCGTCTATTGAAGGACATTTAGGTTGGTTCCACAATCTTGCTATTGTGAATTGTGCTTCTATGAACATCGATGTAGCAGTGTCCCTGTAGCATGCTCTTTTTAGGTTTTTAGGGAATAGACCCAGAAGGGGAATAGCTGGGTCAAATGGTGGTTCCATTCCTAGCTTTCCAAGAAATCTCCATACTGCTTTCCAAATTGGCTACACCAATTTGCAGTCCCACCAGCAATGTACAAGAGTACCCTTTTCCCCACATCCTCGCCAGCACTTGTTGTTGTTTGACTTCATAGTGGCTGCCAATCTTACTGGAGTGAGATGGTATCTTAGGGTGGTTTTGATTTGCATTTCTCTGACTGCTAGAGATGGTGAGCATTTTTTCATGTACTTGTTGATTGATTGTATGTCCTCCTCTGAGAAGTGTCTGTTCAGGTCCTTGGCCCATTTGTTGATTGGGTTATTTGTTTTCTTATTGTTTAATTTTTTGAGTTGTTTGTATACTCTAGATATTAGGGCTCTATCTGAAGTGTGAGGAGTAAAGATTTGTTCCCAGGATGTAGGCTCCCTATTTACCTCTCTTATTGTTTCTTTTGCTGAGAAAAAACTTTTTAGTTTGAGTAAATCCCATTTGTTGATTCTAGTTATTAACTCTTGTGCTATGGGTGTCCTATTGAGGAATTTGGAGCCCGACCCCACAGTGTGTAGATCGTAGCCAACTTTTTCTTCTATCAGACGCAGAGTCTCTGATTTGATATCAAGCTCCTTGATCCATTTTGAGTTAACTTTTGTGCATGGCGAGAGAAAGGGATTCAGTTTCATTTTGTTGCATATGGATTTCCAGTTTTCCCAGCACCATTTGTTGAAGATGCTATGAATTTGGAAGTTCTCCCTCTTTTTCTATTTCCTGGAATAGCTTGAAAAGTATTGGTATTAGTTCCTCTTTAAAGGTTTTGTAAAACTCTGCTGTATGCCCATCCGGTCCTGGGCTTTTCTTAGTTGGTAGTCTTTTAATGGTTTCTTCTATTTCCTCAATTGATATTGGCCTGTTTAGGTTGTCTATATCCTCCTGACTCAATCTGGGCAGATCATATGACTTAAGAAATTTATCGATGCCTTCACTATCTTCTATTTTATTGGAGTATAATGATTCAAAATAATTTCTGATTATCTTCTGTATTTCTGAAGTGTCTGTTGTGATATTGCCTTTTTCATCCCGTATGCTAGTAATTTGAGTTCTCTCTCTTCTTCTCTTCGTTAGCATGGCTAAGTGTCTGTCGATTTTATTTATTTTTTCAAAGAACCAACTTTTAGTTTTGTCAATTTTTTCAATTGTTTCTTTTGTTTTGATTTCATTAATTTCAGCTCTGATTTTAATTATTTCTTGCCTTCTACTTCTTTTGCTGTTGTTTTGCTCTTCTTTTTCTAGGATTTTGAGATGAAGTATGAGATCATTTATTTGTTGGTTTTTTCTTTTTTTGAGGAATGCACTCCAAGCAATGAATTTTCCTCTTAGAACTGCTTTCAGTGTGTCCCATAGATTCCGATATGTTGTGTCTGTGTTTTCATTTATCTCTAAGAATTTTTAATTTCCTCCTTGATGTCTTCTATAACCCATTGATCATTCAGTAACATATTGTTCATTCTCCAAGTGATGCATGATTCCTTCTTTCTTTAATCATTGATTTTCAGTTTCATTCCATTATGATCAGATAAGATACATGGTATTATCTCTATCCCCTTTGTATTGTCTAAGAGTTTCCCTGTGACATAATATATGATCTATTTTTGAGAAGGATCCATGTGCTGCTGAGAAAAAAGTGTAACTGCTTGATGTTGGATGGTATATTCTATATATGTCAATTAAGTCTAGGTTATTAATTGTGTTATTGAGTTCTATAGTTTCCTTATTCAACTTTTATTTGGAAGATCTGTCCAGTGGTGATAGAGGTGTGTTGAAGTCTCCCATGATTATTGTATGGTGGTCTATTAGACTCTTGAACTTGAGAAGAGTTTTTTTTTTGATGAACATAGCTGCACCATTGTTTGGGGCATATATATTTATGATTGTTATGTCTTGTTGGTGTATGGTTCCCTTGAGCAGTATGTAGTGTCCCTCTTTATCCCTTTTGATTAACTTTGGCTTGAAATCTATTTTATTTGATATGAGTATGGACACTCTTGCTTGTTTCCAAAGTCCATATGAGTGATATGATTTTTCCCAACCTTTCACCTTCAGTCTATGTATGTCTTTTCCTATTAAATGTGTCTCCTGTAGGCAGCATATTGTTGGGTCTTGTTTTGTGATCCATTCTACTAGCCTGTGTCTCTTAATTGGTGAGTTTAAGCCATTAACATTTAGGGTTATTATTGAGATATGGGTTGTTCTTCCAGCCATATTTGTTTATTTATGTTACTAAACATGGTTTGTTTTCCTCTTTGATTATTTTCCCCCCTTTACTGTACTACCTCCCACTGTTGGTTTTCATTGTTATTTTCCATTTCCTCTTCCTGTAATGTTTTGCCAAGGATTTTTTGGAGAGATGGTTTTCTAGCTGCAAATTCTTTTAACTTTTGTTTATCGTGGAAGGTTTTAATTTCATCTTCCATCCTGAAGCTTAATTTCGCTGGATACACAATTCTTGGTTGGAACCCATTTTCTTTCAGTGTTTGAAATATGTTATTCCAGGATCTTCTAGCTTTCAGAGTCTGTGTTGAAAGATCAGCTGTTATCCTGATTGGTTTACCCCTAAATGTAATCTGCTTCCTTTCTCTTGTAGCTTTTAAAATTCTCTCCTTATTCTGTATGTTGGGCATCTTCATTATAATGTGTCTAGGTGTGGATCTCTTATGATTTTGCACTTTCGGCGTCGTGTAGGCTTCTAGGATTTGGGATTCTGTCTCATTCTTCAAGTCTGGGAAGTTTTCTCATATTATTTCATTGAATAGATTGCTCATTCCTTTGGTTTGGACCTCTATACCTTCCTGTATCCCAATGACTCTTAAGTTTGGTCTCTTTATGTTATCCCATATTTCTTGGATGTTCTGCTCATGGTTTCTTAACAGTCTTGCTGAGCTGTCTATGTTCTTTTCAAGTTTAAATACTTTGTCTTCATTGTCTGATGTTCTATCTTCTAAGTGTTCTACTCTGCTGGTAGTATTCTCAATTGAGTTTTTAAGTTGGTTTACTGCTTCCTGCATTTCTAGGATTTCTGTTTGTTTGTTTTTTATAACCTCTATCTCCCTGTATAGTTGATCTTTTGCTTCTTGGATTTGTTTATGTAATTCATTGTCGAAGTGATCTTTCATTGTCTGATTTTGCTGTCTAATGTCTTCCTTGAGACTCCAGATCATCTGAAGCATGTAAATCCTGAATTCTTTATCTGACATTCTATTTGCTGCAGATATTACCTCTTCTAACATTGAGTTGACCTGCATTGCTTGTGGTCCTTTCTTTCCTTGTCTTTTCACAATGTTCGTGTTTCTTTCTGCTTGGTGAAACTGTTGTGTTATTGAATTTTCCCCCTATATATTTATATTGCTCTTGTATAGTTGCAAAGTCTCCTTTGCAGGCGCAGGCAGTGGCTCTGCCCCTCCTCCAATTGGGGCAATGTGCCTACCACTCCGGCAGGCCGCTGGGCCTGTTCTGCCAGTTGGTAGCAGGTCTGCCTTCCTTGCATGCGCGGGCGCTGGCTCTGCCCCTCTGCGGGCCACTGGGCCTGTTCTGCCGGTGGGTCACAGGTCTGCCTACCTTGCAGGCATGGGAGGGGGGCGGCTCTGCCCCTCCGCGGGTTGCTGGGCCTGTTCTGTCGGTGGTCACAGGTCCGCCTACCTTGCAGGTGTGGGGGGCGGCTCTACCCCTCCGCGGGTTTCTGGGCCTGTTCTTCCGGGTCGTAGATCCTGTCCTGCATCTTAATTATGGTGATCCTCACACATCTCCATGCACTTTCCAAAGCTAAAAGAAATGATTTAACTGCAACTGCATTTACAAAATCTTCCTGTATATCAACAAAAAACTGAATAAAAATAAGTGCTTTAGAATTTTTCTCTTTGGTGTATGTATTTTTCTAGACATTTTGGTTGCAAATTGTAGAAATTGAGATAATTTTTTAATAGGAAAAAAAGGAGATAATTCAGTATTCAGATAACTGGAAGTAATACCATCTATGACAAATTGAAAAGAAGGGCTTCAAAAACTGGGTCTGAGAGAAGAGATCACAGGCCTGGACTCTTTCTCTCTGCCTGCCCTCAAGTTCTCTGTGCGTGATCACTCTCCCTCACTGATCTCTTTGTAGCAGGGATCCTGTCCTCTGGCAATTCCAATTCAGTAGCCCAGCTGGAAACAGAGAACTTCTTTTCCTTTAAACATTCATTTAACGACTCCAGGGAAGGGCTGTGATCGGCTCTGCTTTGCCACCAGCCTTGGTCCATGGCTGTTCTCATCCCATTTCTGTGACCCAAGGACCAGGGTCTGCTTTGAGAAGAAGACTGGAAAGCCTTATGAGTGGACACAATCCATAGCAGTCTCGGTCAACTTTACTTGCCATCAGTGAATATAATTAAAAATCAATATTTTATTTCTAGTTCATGTCTATTTATAGTTTCACAATTGTTATCTTACCCGTTACAAACATTGATTTGGAAGGCAGGTTTGAGGTATTTAAAAGAAAGGTTTTGAAGCATTTGTCAAGTGGTCTCTGACCTACAGAACAAGGAGCCATTCTTAATTAACTATGACAATATTTATGTCAGCTTTCAGTGGATTTCATTTAAGTATTAATATTTCAAGAAAAAAATGTTGTAAAAGAAGTAACCTAATGCTATAGGTATAGCCCAAATAAGAGACATTGTATGGATTAAGATTGTACTGTATCGACCTTTATGATTAAGCTTTTTTCCCTTTGAAATATGAGCTTTTAAACATTTAGGGAGATTCTTTTTAAAAATTGAAATCTAGATAGCCTCTTGTCAAAAGAGAAAAGATGCATAATTCTAAGGATTTTCTGAGCATGGCATCAATCATGACGATTGAATTTGGCTTACTAATTTTCCTGCCTCTGTGAAGGAACTAGAACTAACATTCTCTTTAAATGGAAAGCAGACATACAAAGACCTTAATTTTCTCTTTTCATGCTGTGTATGCTATAAAGAAATCACTAAACAAAGTATAAAACTCCTTCCAAATCAAAAGACACAGAAATTTCATTATCTTGTTTTTCTCTTTCCCTTTCTGCAGTGTTATTGCAAGGGCTCCACCTGATGGGTTAGCTTAGCCAAGAGAAAATCAACTACACACTGATCTCATGTCCCTAAATTACCACCCAATAACAAGAGGAAGAGAGAAAAATAAAAGCTGGCTTCCATTTGCCCAGCCTTCTGGTTCATCGACCTGGGAACACAGACTGCATTGGCTGCTCATTTACAGGGCTGCATTGATGGCTTCTCCCCAGGAGGGAACCATGGAGAGAATCATTCACCCTCAAACTCCTCTGATACTTGGTGCCTGAGGAAGCAAAAGCAGATAAAGAAATTGGAATAAGATTTGCCTGAGAGGAACTTTGAATCATTTCAGAGAGGAATGAAATCTCAAATTTTAAAACCTAATTTAATAAACATACATCTTTGCAAAGTAACATTGTGCATATCAGCAAAGTTTCTATCTCCAACTGAAAATGGAAGCAAAGTTTTCCATGACTGGGAAATCCTCTTGATATTGAGACAACTGGAAAGAAGAGTTAATTCATCTAATATTTTTCTTCTATTCATTAAATTTATCTTATTCCATATTTTAAAATTCTCTCCCACTCTACTTTGAGACTTTAGGTTGAAGTGATGTATAATACTTAAAACTGGGAATTTAAAAAAAAATTTTACTAGGGAAAGTTTCAAAATTATCCATTAAATAAAAATCACTGCATTAGCTTAAGCAGTAACAGTCTGATACAGTCCATTTCGATAGAAGAAGATATCCAAGAAAAGGTCTACTGGTTGTCTTAAACTGTGTGGTGGTGTGTGGGGCTGAACAAAATCTTTCCTATGTTCTAGAATTGGAGATCAAGGCCAATTTCAAGAGCAAACTGTACTAAGTGCCCACATTCCAGGACAAAGGATGATTAGAGATGTGTCTGAGAGTTTGTGGATTTATCCCACTGGCACCAAACCTCCATCTGAACACCACCGCCCTGGCTGAAATAAGATAGCCCAGAGGGATAAGGAGACTGACTCTAAAAGAAAGGCCAGGAAGGGTGGGGGGACTGCGAAGGTGGGCCAGGGGGGCACTCACTGGCACAGCTGATGGTTGACCTAGGGGATCTGACAGCCAAACCAATTGTTTTTTTCATATTCTGCTCCATCTCATGACACAATTATTTCAGTAAATGCGGAAATTAATACATTTTAAACCTTAGTTAAATCTGCTTATGCTTCTTCCAAATAGAATTTTTCTATGTATTATATAGATTTTTAATTTGCTTGAGTTTCTTGAGAACTAGATGTTCTATCTTTTGGATTCTACCAACAAAGAACATTTATAAATCAATTATCATATAATTTCTAGTGTACAGCATACTGTGGCTTCATTTCCAGTAGAAAGAGCCAAAGAAATATTGATTCAAATCCAGTCATTCTTTGGCACTAGTCCCAGAATATAAGCAGAGAGAATGTCTACATAAACAAATTCTTACGAAATATAGTTAAAAGATTTTGTGTCCAGAAAAGCACCATTGCTATTACAAACTGAAATAAGTAGTAATAATGGACAGAAAAGAATTGCAAACATCGAAAAAATGTTGCATTCATTTTTATGCATATGATCACATCAGTAAAAAATAAAAGATTACCAAAATATTCAGAAAAAAGAAAAAGTAATGAGTTAATATATTTTGATTGTTTCAATGAGATTTTTGGGAAAAAGGGGGAAATGATTGTCTTTAGATTGGTCTGTTATGTTAATGATAATAATGAATAGAATTATGTTTGTTTGTTTGTTTGAAACCTTAATATTGTCAAGATGGATCTTCACAGATTCATGTTCAGTGATTTCAGAGCCCAAATTTTCAATCTATTGTCCCTCATGGTTGATCCAAGAGCAGTTTTTATTAATTTTAATTTCAAAATCTATTTTTACATGATGCAGCACATAGTAGGGAGAAGTCTTAAGTGTCAGGATAAATTTATCAGAGATTCGTACAAATTCTATTTCACAGTGAATTCTAGAAATTACAATACTGAGCTTGTCAGTTTGTCTTTAGGATCAATTCTAGTGGTTTTTAAAGTTCTCCAAAAAATTAATAAATAAATCCTTATTAGTAAATTCATACAGATCATATTTTGTAAAAAACTTTGAATGTTTTTCCCCAGCTACAAAAATCAGAAATATTATTTGATCCTTTGCCTTAGAACACCTGGTAAGAACAATGAAGTGGACTGATCCAAGTCTTTTCACTATCTCCTACAAATCTATAGCCAGCATCTCTTGTTATTTCTCTTGGGATTTTTCTCCAGAATCTGATTAATTTTTCTTTTGTTTTTATAAGTTGTTGGAGGAAAATTATTTCCTCTGCCACTTAGGTCTGAATGGTTGAGAGCCTGAGAATCATTTATAGTAGATTAATAGGAGACGAATTTATTGTACATGCAGGTGTACTCTATAGAAAAAGCTGCTCCCTGAGCATCTGTGGATAAAAAAGTTCATATAACAGTCTAACAGGTAGAGGTAGTAGGTATGGGATGTTAGGACTTCAAAGGCTGGAAATGTTTAATGAGGCTCGTCTGCATAATATTTTTTAAATAGCCCAGTATCCAAGGTCAGCTACCTCCCAGATTGGAGACCACCCCTGGGAGGTTGGAAGGCCTCTGCAGCAGCCACCTCTTCTAAATCAAATAAGGCAAATTCAGATAAGACTTCTTTCTGCTTCTTACACAGCTCAGGCATTTTTACTTGATGCCATTTTGGTAGGTTTTGGTCTCTTTGATGTTTTGTGCCATAATTACTGTATTCAGAACTTTTGTGTCTTAATCTTAAAGCAACAGGTTTAAAGCTTGTTGTCTAACTGTACGTTGTCCACAGCTGATTTGGACTGTTGGCAGGTATTTTTGGATCTTAGTAATCTCATCTAAAACATCAGAAAAACAAAACAAAACTCACAAAAGAAAAAATTCATGCAACAAAGAAATTTTAAACGAATTCTCTTGGGTCCACATTTTCTTTTAGATTGTACGGTACTTTAAAGATTGAAATTAACTTTCAAACTTGCTTGGACTGGGCAGCTCCATAACAAACATGCCGTCTGGTCTGGGACAGACTTTTCACTGTTAGACACACATGCTGCAGTTTTTCCTCTACTGCAGCAAGAATTAAATCAAGGAATAATTTTTTTTCCTCCAAATTTTCAAGGGAGCCATATATAAGGCAACACTTTCAAAGGAATGAACTCTGCAAAAGAATTTTTTAAAAATTGATTTATGTAAGATATGCATAAGGACTGGGAGTCATTCCTGATTTGTGCCTGACACCACTGTGAGCATCTGTCATAGTTTCAGCTTTGTCATATCATTGATCACGACAGATGATTATGTCTGTCCATCATCATTCAGTTGTTTTAACTTCTCTTCGGTGGGCTCAACAACATTCTTCAAGGAATTACAAAGAAGCTCAAGAATGATTCCTTTATTTGCACTTTACCACCTTCATCTGGACATATCTGACTATTTTGCACATTTGATCAGTGCATGAGGCATGGATAATGCTAGCAAAAATAATTCCTAGGCCAGGCACGGTGGCTCACACCTGTAATCCTAGCATCTTGGGAAGCCGAAGCAGGAAGATCTCAAGTTTGAGACCAGTCTCAACAACTTAGCTAGGCCTTCAGAAATTTAGCAAGACCATGTCTCAAAATAAAAACAATAAAAAGAGCTGGGGATGTGGCTCAGTGATTAAGCATCTCTGGGTCCAATCCTTGGTACCAAAAACAAACAAGCAAAAAAAAGAGTTCTTAGTATCATGCTTTTTAAAATATCTGTCTAGATGGTTCCACTGATTTAGTGTTTTATTTTTTCTTGATTCATATTTTACTTTGCCATTTAAATGGGAGAGAACACATTTCATCTCCTTAAACATATTATTCAAATTCAGTAAAATACTGCATTGTACAACCTGAAATTTACTTGTTTCAATCAGCTATGTTATAACTGACATTTTGCATTGTTTCACTCTTGTTTAAAACACAAATTGAAAACTCCAAGGGACCAAATAGAAAAATAGAATCCAAGTTCTCTGATTCTATTTCCTTTATAATCTCTGTGCTATCATTATTTAATTTTGAATCACTGTTTTAAGGAAGAATATGGAATATCATAATGGCTGTGTCCAAACAAATATTACTTTTTAAAAATATATTTTTGGTTGTAGTTGGACACAATGCCTTTATTTTATTTATTTATTTTTGTGTGGTGCTGAGGATTGGACTCAGCACCTCTCATGTGCTAGACAAGAGCTCTATTGCTGAGCCATAGCCCTAGCCCCAAATCTTAATCTTTTTGAACTTACTCTGCCCAAAGAACGCAAATTACTAAATCCCTGTTTCTTGGGAGCCAGCTAAGTAATGGGAATTTTTCCATGTTAACTTCCACAAAGGAAAAATATTTATGAAAGGATAAGCAATCAAACTGTATTAATTTGAAGCACATATATACACAGAACCAATAGCCAGTAATTATTTAGATCTTAGACCAACAAAATATATTTATAGGGAGAAATATTTTATCACTAACATTTTAAATAATTGCAATGATGATATAAAAGAAGACTGAGTCGTAGTTGATTTTAGTTTTGCTTTTAAATTCTCTACGGACCATGTATTGCCTTTCTGCCCATAGCAGGTGGAACCTCTCACCATTTTACCCTTGGTGCAAAACTGGTCTTGAATGAGACTTCAGTAAAGAGAATCACTTAAAAGTCTGTGGGCTTGTGTAAAGGGGAGAAATTGCTTTCTTTTTTTCCTAATTGTTTGCTTAGTCATTGAGCTTGATGATATGACTAGATGTCTCCAAGTGAAAGAGAGAAATTTGAAGTGGTGGCATATCCTGGTAGGAGAAATGACAAGACTGTCCTCCAAAGTTCCAAGTGAGTGCCTATGCCTGAGGCCCTGGAGTTGACCTGTGGTGCCTAGGGAAGCTGTTTGGGAACAGTCTAGATGATAAAACTACATCAGCAAAAGAATAAGAGCAAGCACCTCATTACTGTGGATGAAGGTCTGCCCCCATTGACACCCCATGGGAAACCATCTTGCTCTGAGTGACTTAATAACCCAACACTCCACCCACCCTTTCCCATTCATGTCCCTGGAACATCAAGCTAGCCTGCACCAGGCAAGGAGGATAGGGAAAGCAGACTGGGACAAGAACTTTAAAATTCAAAGTGAGGTAGGAACTTTAAATGAGGAGGATTAACTCTTAACAAAGAATAATCTGTCCGGCTTAATAACCAAGCATGTTGTCAAGTAAGGCATCAGTTTGATATGTCTTTGACAGAGTCTATTATCTCATGGGAAAAACACAGACTAAAGGTGTATCAATAGAGTAACAGCTTT
The DNA here is from genome assembly GCF_045843805.1 of Urocitellus parryii. Lineage (NCBI taxonomy): Eukaryota > Metazoa > Chordata > Mammalia > Rodentia > Sciuridae > Urocitellus > Urocitellus parryii. Next base: position 78,259,904 of record NC_135538.1, on the reverse strand, counting down.
TGGAAAACAAAACAAAAAGGTTTATTTTTGTTCTTGGATAATGCATATTCCTTCTGGGCCACTGAATAAGGCTGGATTTCCTTTGTTACCGAATGAGTGAATGCACTTCTGTCCCTTCCCTATTACCTGATGGGAACCCAGAGAGGGTTTTCCTAACTAGGTTCTGTTCTAGTTGTCTTATTTCTAGGAATTTTGCTGGTCTGACCCAGGACTTTGAGAAATTTGCTTCCTTTGACATTAACATTAGGATTTTTAGTTTATCCTCACATCACCTAAAGTTTCAAGAGCTTCAAAGAAAACCATTTAGTTCTGGAGTTTTTGCTAAATAAATGTGTTCCTCCAACGTGTACAAAATTTTGTCTCGAAAACTAGCCAGAAGCCATGGTATTGATGACAGCAACTTGTCCTTCTTCAAATGATGAAATTCCCCCTTTTTGTTTTCCGAATTTTCATCTCATTCTATTTCTTTTTCTTTCCATTTGTTCTATTTCATTTCTTCTGGAAAATACAGAGAAATGCCTCATCAATTTCTTTTGAACTAGGTAATTATAACATCCAAATTATTTTATTTTATGTAAACGTCTCCTATATTGTTAACATACTCAAATCTCTTATTTAAATAATGACTAGATATTGTTAAGTTTAAGGAATGCATGCATAAAGATTTTTACATTAAAATACTGGAAAATCTTTTGAGGCTATTGATTGTATTGGGCTAGGAAATTACTTCTCTTGACTGTGTTTATAGAAAAAAAAGCCCATGCTATTTCAAAAGTGTTTAGTTTTTGCGCCCTATTTTCCCAAAATATGTAGCTATGGAGTACTGTATCTTCTGTGACAAAAATCTATACTGATATTTTTTTGAAGTGCTAGGAAAATTTACCATTGCCATTATTAGTTTGGAGGACTTTGAATATAGTTTTTCACATTTCAGATGCTCATGACAATATATTTGCAGTAATTAGGAAGAACAGAAAAAGGTACAAGGGAAATAGACATTATAATTCCTCATTTGCCATCCTAAACCAAACTCCAAAGAGTGTGTGTGGTGTGTGTGTGTATGTGTGTGTGTGTGTGTGTATGTATGTTTCCTGATTTAAATGCCAATCTAAATACACCTCCTAGATTTTGTCAAATTCATATTTTCCCAACCATTCCCAGACCTCTGCTGAAGGTCACACAATGTATCTTGTAGAAATGGGAGTCCTTTTCATAAGTAAGTAAGGTGACTGTCCACAGGATGAATCTTAAGATAAATGACAGATGGAAGATAGATAGAGTGCGTGAGTGAGCAAGCCAATTAGGATTGTGGTGCCTTTACTTGAGCCTCTGAAATAAACAAATTCTCGGAAGAATATTACCTATTCCTTCCAGAACCCCAAATAGAATAATAACAGTAATTTCATGTTTGCAAAGCCCTTTATAATTTATACTGCATTTTCACCTACTTTTAAATTTATTATTCCTTTGGAAAGCCTGTGAAATAGTTATTATTATTCCCATTTTGCAACTTGTTAACTTACTTTCATAATTCATGAGCCTCAAAACCTAACCTCAGGTCAATTGGGTCAATACATATCCTCAGCTTCACCTAAGGATAAATCTTTTTCTGTTGTCTAAATCCTTAAAGAGCTGGATGCAACCTTCCTGCCTGCCCCCAGCACATAGGATCCTTTTCTGTGTCACTCATGGTAGCATTACTGTGAGTGACCACATTGGCAATTCCAATATGAAAGGGGAGATTTCTCTCTCTAAAGTAATTCCATCTCCCATGTGTCCCATCATCGAAGGGTTTATGTGGTGGGCCATTTTAAAATTCATACACTTAAAATATTAAAAGGGTATCATCTCAAGATATAAACAACTAAGATCCAGAATAAATTTTATACCCTTGCTTAACCTGGTTCAATTTAAAAGAATCAAAGACTATCGTTTTGTTACTCATATCCCTCTTCCTGCTATAGTTCTTCTATTTTATCTGCCACCCTTCAGCTGAAGCCAAGTTCCACGTTCCAAGGAAAATTCTTTTCTGTTTCAGTCCTGAACTCCTGCTAAGACCTTTTAGGTGACTATTTTCTTCCCTGTCATCTGGCCTCTGACAAATCCACCAGGAAAATTTCTTGAACTCAGGGTCCTCCGTTTGCTGTCAATCTGCCAATTTCTATATTTTGGGGGGTTAAAGTCAGAATGTCTGCCAGCCTCTAGCAGGAGGTTAAGAGCCCTGGGAGGAACAGGCTTTTTTTGCTAACTTTGTACTGCTGGGACCAGGGCACCCCTGCACCTACTCTCTAGAGGCTCAGTAAACATTTACCAAATTAATGGATGAGTGGGAACTCAGTGTGCTCTTTAATGAAGGGAAAAACTCAATTGGTAAGAGTTAAATGAATTGACTAAAGATGCAGTTGTTAGTGTCAAAACCAGGAACTGAAGTCAGATCTAGTCACTCCCATTCCAATATATTTCCTCTGTACATGTTAAGGTATGGCTGTCAGTGATCTCTCTCCCTATTAATTGTATTCCTAGCAGCAGGATTTCCTAAACTCAATTAGCTGACCTTCTCTGTGTCATCTCTGGCCTACCCCTGGTCCCAAATGTATAAGAACACTTTAAATTCTGTTGCTGTTGACACAATGCACAATGTCTTCATAGTCCCATTTCACCTGTTGGCATGGTGTGTTGCCAAGGCAAAAAATATCTAATCTACAGAACCTGCCATAATGTTTTTCATTATTATATTACTGTACTTTATTATTCATTCCTTCCCAAATGAACAGGATCAAATTTTATATGTTTACTTATTGTATTACAAAAATGACAATGATAGTAAAATTTCAACTCTTCAAAGGGTGGAACAGCAAAAGTCCCACCTGCCCTCTGACTGCAGAGCTGCTTTCCAGGTGTGAGCATTGTTACCAATGTTTTGTGTCTGTCACCAGGAATCTGTCATGCAAAAGAAAGAGCAACCATGTACCCTTTAAGCACAAAACACAATTGGCATTTACATTCAAAAACAATGTTGAGTGAATAAAAAAGCTTTGAGTGACAGGAATAAAAAAGCAGGTTGAACAGGTCATAGCATTTATGCAAATTTAAAAAGGCACGAAAACAATAATACTGCGTGTATGTTATTTATAAATGTTTTAGAAAGTATAAAAAGATACACACAAAACTCATGTGATTCTCAAGAGGCAATTAAGGGGCTGGGGTTGTGGTTCAGTGGTAGAGCACTTGCCTAGCACGTGTGAGGCACTGGGTTCGATTCCCAGCACTGAATATAAATATATAAAAATAAAGGTCCATTAACAACTACAATATATTAAAAAATAAAGAGGCAGTTAAGGTACAAAAGACAGGAGATGAAGGACAGAGACTTCAAATTTATCTGTAACTCACCACCTCTAACCCCTGCCCACCTGCCACAGAAGAAAATATGACCAGCCTTAGAAATTGCAAGTTTCAGGAGTAGGTTCATAGTTTGATACATTACTGTTTGTACAATACTTGTTTTGAAATATATTTCAGATAAAAAATTTAAAAGCAAATGAGAAATTGTAGATTTATTCAAGACATACTGTTCTGCACTGTATTTTTTCCCCATTTAACAATGTATCTTGGAGAGTTTAATCATTTTAGTGTACATAGATCAACTCATTTTGGAATGGTTACATATCACTGAACTGTACACTAAGAACAGCTAAAATGGTAAATTTTATGCTCTGTGTATTTTATCACAATTTTTCCAAAAATTTCATGGTATTTCAGTAATTTTACAGTTTCCCTGTGGATGAACATTTATGTTATTTCTGTTTTTTTGCTATCACAAATACTGCTGTAATGAATCTAAATACACATTTTATCATTTATATTTCACTGTAAATAAGGAGATTTTTCTAAAATTGCTTTGGCTTACCACAAAATTTTGAACAAATTAAAAAATGACTAGACATTACAAAAATTGGGGTGTATTCACTTGTAAATGCAGAATTTAGACAACATATTCCATTCATGGAAATTAGTTATGCTTTGGGGCAAAATTGCTAGTTTCATAATTTTAAGCTTAAATTTTGATTTGGGTTAAAATTTCAGTATCACAAGTTTTTTAGTGTTGGCTTAAGGCTTAGCCTCTGGGAATTAATTTCTAGTCATCTTTGACTTAGCAAGATTGAATTTATCAGCTCATTTTCTAAGATTAGGTTTTCATAATTAAATAGATAAAGCTAGAAGACATTACAGGGGTACTGAGAAAAATGCACCAAAATCAGAGACTGCAGCCCCACAAGGCAAAATTAACTCAAAATTTTTGTGTAGAGCACCTATTGCATAAAAGTTTCTTAGTATATATTGACGCCAACCCATCACTTTCAACCCTCAAAGAAAATTTTAAAATTATGGCAGTAACAACCTTAAAATCTGTGTCAGTGGAACTTTGTGAGAGACTTTTGGTTTTACTAATACTGCCCTGTGCCTTTTTATTCTGAATTTTTTTTAAGACTGTGTCATTAGAGACATCATGTTAAATATTTCTATTGATCTTTATTTGTATGCTTTCATATTTCACAGACATTCGAAACTAGGAGAATCAATATGTCCCTGGGAATTTGGGTGGACACACTGTGTTTAGGACACACCACGGTATGAGGTGGATCCTGGGCCACGCACATAAATGGAGGGTTGTGATTGACGCTGGCATGCTCTCCTGCTCTCTCCAACCGTGAAGGAAACTCTGGCCGGCATTGCCTCTGTATTTGTCGATATTCTTATATTGTTAAAAAATACAGTGAAGGGAGGGAATTGTATGCATTTTTTAAACAGAGTGGAATGGAAAACAAAAGCAACCATTTTTTTTTTTTTTTGAGACATGTCAATCTCCCCCCTGTTCTGAGACCACTGTTTTATACCAATATGCTCACTGGTCCAAGTTTTCCCGAGCTTGCCTTCTCCTCTGGGTTTCACCTTCCTCGCCCACAGAGACTGCAGTCTGTTTTATTTTTGCTTTTGTTTCCATCTGAGCCACTGGGAGTCTCCTTCTCCTGTCATGTGGTTTTGCTCACTGGCCCTAATAGCCATGATAGAGGCTGCACATCCGCGCTTAAGAGGGAAAATGGAGAAAGGAACCGAACGTGTTAAGAGCCTTCTTTTGGGGGGAGGGGAGTGGGAATGTTGGAGTTCTCTTGCTATTTGGGAACAGACAAAAAGCTTGATTTCAGAAATGCAGACACAGCTTAATTAACAGTGTTGCTTTTACATCACACATCACTCCAAGGATTCACATGCTATTGTCACTTGGTGTTGGAAGAAATAGTGTTAAATGATAAGTACAGATGACCCATTTTGACCTCTACAGCAAACGAACTTGCTTTTTTTTTTTTAAAAAAAAAGACCTGGGTATACATACTATTTACATGTAAATAACTTACCCTGTGTGTAGGTATGTATACATCTGCGTATAATTTTAAATGACAGGTACCAATTTAAGGGAGAAGCTAGGGCTCATTAGCTCCCTGAGCAGGATTGATTCTCCATAGCTGGAATGGCATGTACAACTCCCAGATAATTTGTAATGAATTGAATTTTCCTTCAGCATAACTAATTAGTGACTCTTTTCTCTTGCTATTTAAAAGGATATAGACATCTAAAAAAAAAGTTTGCAATTCTGCAAAAATGCTTGGAAAGGCAGTAAGCCTTCATTGCATCATATAACCTAAGCAATTCTACTCCTAACTATATATCCAAAAGAATGGAAGACAGCTATTCAAACAAAGGCTTGTACATAAATTTTCATGGCAGCAGCACTATTCACAATAGCCAAATGGTGGAAACAACCAAATGTCAATCAACTGACAAAAGGATAAATAAAATAGAGTATATACCTACAATGGAATTCAGCCATAAAAAAAGAATAAAATACTAATGCTTTTTGCAATGTGAATGAATCTACAAAACATTATGCTAAATAAAAGAAGCCAGTTATAAAATATCACATATTGTATAATTCTATTTACATGAAATACCCAGAAAAAAGTAAATCCATAGAGACAACGCAGATTAGAGGTTGCCAGGGGATGGAATGTGTGTGTGTGTGTGTGTGTGTGTTTGTGTGTGTGTGTGAAGGAGGGGTGGTGATAGAGAGTGTTTAATGTATGTGATTTCCTTTTGGAGTTACAAAAATATTTTATAACTAGATAGAGTGATGTTTGCACAGTATTTATGAATGTACTAAATGCCCCTTGATTGTTAATTTATATTATGTGAATCCTACCCCAGTTAAACACAAACTAAAGCTGCAAAAGTCTATTCATTTAGAAAGACAGTAGAGATGCAAGTCTCAGGCACTGAGAATCCAGGGTAATAAAAACAGGTGCAACTAACTGTGAGATGGGTAAAAGATGACTATTGTTGGACAGATGTTGTTCATGGAGTCAGTCTCCAATGCCAACTGGCTCAGGGCTGAGGTGTGGGACTGAGATCGATTCCTAAGCCAGTTGGGGAGCTTTCGAGAGCTGTTACTTATGGACAAGAATTAAATACAAATTACACAGTGAACCTTAGTGTTTGGGGGTTTCATCAAAACATTAGAGATCTGATAAAAGCTATGGATAGATATCAGCTTCTGAGAAAAATGACAATTGTGTGTGTATGTGTGTGTGTGTGTGTGTGTGTGTGTGTATATATATATATATGTAATTTTATAGATATTTTCTAGGAGGTGGTGGTGTTATATCTGTGACAGGAATAAGCCTTGTCTCACCAGACTAAACGTTGGTGTGGTAGACTGGAAAGCACATGGGCTTTGAAAACTAGTAAAGCTGGGTTTACTAATGTGTAACTTTTATTATGATTTGGCTCAAAGAAGGTATATTGGGCATCTAATTAATTCCAAGCACTCTTCTAAGGGACTACGTAGACAGACAAGATGCCTTTTTGCACTGAAGTTCAGTACAGAAGGGGAGAAAAACCTAAAAGCAAATAAATTGTACAACAGTTACCAGACTCAATGTAGCATGTAGGAATTGACCAAGCTTAGAATCCTATCATAACTGACAGTTCTGTTGAGTCTTGCCTAGTGCTTTTCCATAAGGTTGAGTCTCCAACTGCAGCTATAACTAACATTGTTGCTAGTTAATTTATCTGTTTTGTTGCTAGTTAGGCAGAATGGTTCTCCCTTCCAATCTATGTGTAATATTGATGAAGGCCAATTGAAAAAGCAAAATGGAGTCTACTCCCTAAATTGCCTAATATTTTAAAATACTTGAGAGCATGTTTGTATATTATGTCCACCAAGCTTCCAAGAATGGGTGATGCTGGAGTTATGTTTCCTATTCAGTCTCCTACATTCTCAGACTTTTCTCTTGGTGAGAATGATGTTCATATTCTAATTCTTTTTTTTTTTTTTTGTGGTACCAGGGATTGAACTCGGGGACACTCAACCACTGAGCCACACCTCCAGCCCTATTTTGTATTTTATTTAGAGACAGGGTCTCAATGAGTTCCTTAGCACCTTGCTTTTGCTGAGGCTGGCTTTGAACTCGTGATCCTCCTTGCCTCAGTCTCCTGAGCCACTGGGATTATAGGTGGGCACCACTGAGCCCAGCCAAATTCTAAATTTCTATGTGAATAAACCTCCCTGAGTTGTATAGTGCACAGCTGGGCCGCTATATGGAGTGTCCTCCACAGACAGGATTGCCTTGTGGACTACACAAGCTGGTTTAGGCAAAGTCCCTAGTGCAGACCCTGGAAGTAGCCAAGATAGCCAAGAGGAATGGTGGAGGGGTACAAGTGACAAAGAGGCCAGTTTAAGTCCCCAAACCTAATGATGATTTGGAACCCTTGGTATTCCCTTCCTTTTAGATCTGTTAGACTACTCAGGGAGCCTGGGGAGAGTTGGGAAACAGACCTTGGAATTCTTTTTTTTTTTTTTTTTTTTTTTTAAAGAGAGAGTGAGAGAGGAGAGAGAGGAGAGAGAGAGAGAGAGAGAGAGAGAGAGAGAGAGAGAGAGAGAGAGAGAGAATTTTTTTAATATTTATTTTTTAGTTCTCGGCGGACACAACATCTTTGTTTGTATGTGGTGCTGAGGATCGAACCCGGGCCGCACGCATGCCAGGCGAGCGCGCTACCGCTTGAGCCACATCCCCAGCCCCCTTGGCATTCTTGAAGGGGCAGCTAGAGTAAAGGGGAGCTGCCCTTACATACAGACCATCATAAAACCTCTAAACTCTGAGGCCAAGCCCTATCACCTAGCAGCCATGATGGGAGGGAAGGCCAACATTCAATGGATGGAAACCCATGACTTGATGCAGCCTTTACCAAATACATATTCTGTGCCAGACTCTCTGTGGTCATCTCACTGAATGAGAAAATGTTGCATTTGGGACTGAATGATTAATAATCAAGAGTTGAACCTGCTTTTCACATCTTTACTTCACTGTCCAAATCTTGTTAATTTATTTATTTTGGTTGATACTCTGATCCCTTTTGTTTATTGTGATGATCACCTGAGTCTTGGGAGAGTTTCTGTATGTTAATATTTAAATGCAGATATAGATCTATGTCTGTATCTTTCTATATGCATAATTAAATGTCAGCACATAGAAATGCATATCTTATGTATTCCAGGGCCTAATACAGCACCTATCATATAACAGAAGCTTAACTGATGAACAGGCTAACATATATTAGTATACATATCCATTTATTTTTCTCAAAAATTTTTTTTAAATTAAGCTTTTCAGGGATTGGACTCCATTTTTGCCTTTTTAATGATCCATTCCCATCAATATTAGGCATAGATTAGAAGGCAGACCAACTCTGATTTGGCCAGAAAGAAGACAAAGGAAATTAGCAACAGTATTGGTGAAAAAGACTAGGGATTATTAGAGGCACAACATGATGACAAGGTCCCAACAATCTAATGAGAGTTTAAGTTATATAATTCATTCCTGCAACAAATATTTATGGCTCATTCACGGGGATCTGGATTTCTGAATGGGATGCACAAGATTCCCTCCCTGTGATGTTTGCAATCTAAAATAAAAACATGTGAATTAAAACTGCTCATTTCTATGAATGAAGTAAACAGAGTGATGAAACAGGGTTAATGTGGAGAGGAATGTGGATTTCACATGGAATGGCAAGAAAGCTCCTGTTTGTGATGGAGACAGGTCCTGTGAGATTTACTAAATCTAGTGGAAAAAGTCAGCAATGAGAGGGAGTTCCTGAGGCAGAGGGCACAGGGAATGAAGGAGGAGAAAGGTGATTTGTGAAAAGCAAGGAGGCTAATGGAATGCATATTGCCTGAGAAAGGAAAGGGCAAAAAAAGAATTCGAAGAACAGATAGTAAGAGTGTAATGTAAGGCCTTAGTGATCATGAAGGGTTCAGATTTCATTCCAGAGCAATGAAAAGTAATCAAAGTATCTGAAGCTGAAACATAATACAATTTTATTTATGTAGTAGTTGCTTAAGAAAAAAGCAAGTACTGCATCAAGACTGGAATAAAATTTGGTACAACAGCTAGGGGACTACAACAAGCAGAGGATGGTTACTAAAACGAGGTGGTGTCAGTGGAGAGGAGAGTGGGGATTCTGCTCTTTCCTAGATTATAAGCTTAAAGAACTGGGTGGGTTGTTGGTCCATTTACTGAGATGTAGACTTGTGAAGGGTTTGGCTTTCTAGTAGGCAACTGAATAGAATTTAGGGTAAAAGTAAAGGCTGAAGATGGAAATTCAGAGAACCATCTAAAAGTCTATACTAATGGCTATGAAACTGAAATTCCCTAGGGTAAAAGGGAAGATGAAGATCAAGAGATTGGAGAATGTGGAGCCAAGGGAGACAAAGTTATATACAAGATTTTAGAACAAATTTGGAGCTCCAGAAGAGAAGAGAAACAGGTGATATGAAAGAGAAAACTGCAAGAGTAGAGGAGAGGGGAGGGGGGAGGGTCTATGGCACTCAACAGAAGCAGTCTATGCACTGTGGCTGCAGTGAGGATACAGCATGTTAGTGCCATTACTAGTTTTATGCATTGGTATGGAATGAGATTAATGTTTACAGATAGTGTGGAGATGCAAAAGGATTTTGGGATATTTGGAGAAAAGGGTACCAGGTGAGCATTTAAGAGCAGAATGCAAATCATTTTCAATACCTGTACATTTCTAGACATGAATTTGAAGAGTAAGGTGCCTCTGGGTTGTGTGATCTTTCTCCAGCCATATTCAAGTTGCTTGGGTTCAAGTACACAGTCAGCCAGCTGCATTTAAACCAAGATTGGTGATTGCATGGTGAATAAGACAAAGGTGATTCCAAGGATGTGATACTAATATTGAACTATGGAATCCAAGCTGGTTATAGTTGGACTTGAAGATCAAATGGAGTCACGGTGATCAAAAGGTGGGTCAGTGGATTGGAGGTCTGGGGGTAAATGGAGACTTGCTGCATGAGAAACACACACAAGCCAGCAGAACTGGAGGCTTATAGGCAAGAGGGAGTACATGATTTCAGAAATGGTGATAACAGAATCTGAGTGAGATACCAATGCATCAAGGAGTGGTTTGGGAGGTTGGCTAAGACAAGGCACAGGAGAAGAGCAGAAGATGTTAGGAAATCAAGGAGCCAAAGGCAGAGGGTATAAGTCAGCCCCAGCAATGGCGTCAAGAACAGGAAGAAGAAAGGCATGCTGAGCCAGTGGTGACATCTCTTACCAACAAGGACACACTGTCATTGGAATTGCCAGATCAGGGGATTTTGAAGGTGAAAGAGAGATGGAGAGTGAGAAAATGAGCTTCCTCATTCTCAGGAATATGGCTTCTCAACAGCCTGAATTGAGAGGCTGTAGAAATGACATCCTCTTGGGGCAGCTAGAAGTAAATGAAGGAAAGGAGTTTGTGCTGGTCAACTTTCTGTTGCTGAAACTTATAGGAGAAAAAGTTTATTTTGGGTCATGGTTTCAGAGGTTCAGTTCCTGGTTGGCCAACTCCATTGTTTGTGGCCTGAGGTGAGGTGGGGCATCAAGGCTAAAGAGTGTCAATGAAATAAAGCTGCTCACCTCATGGCAGCCAGGAAGCAGAAAGAGAGAAGGAGAAGCCAGGGAACAAGATGTATAATATCCAAGTCCACACCACCAGAGACCTACTTCCTCCAACCATGCTCTACCTGCCTATAGTTAACTCCTGGTTAATGCATTCAAATTAGGATGAAAAGATTAGGTTAAAATTCTCATGATCTGATTTCACCTCCTACATTAACACAGGAGCTTTTAGAGGATGCCTCATATCCACAGCATAACAGAAGTAAATTTTAGTTTTCAAAGAGTTGGAGTTAGGAAAATTTTCTAATCCCAGGCTAGTTCCAAAGAGCACGGGATTTGGGAAGGAAGAAAGAATTCAGAGATTGGGTCAGATTAAAAACATCCAGAGCATTGTGGGAATGTGAGTTGTGACCATTTGGTGGCCATGGTAGTTGTGCTGACAGGGTCTTGGGGACACGTGGACCACTAGTGTAAGCTCCAACTGTGAGGACTCAGCCTGGTGTTGTGGATACACCAGAATTTCACTCTCCCTGTGACTCCTGCAGTGTAAGATGCTAGGGGTGGCACCAGAGGGAGGAATCTCTCATGTTTACCCAGAGGGAATCTAAGGCCTCTGCTAGAGGCTGTTGCCCTTCCATAGCTCAGATGGGAGTGGTATCTGGGCAGGGAACTGTGCACTTCTGCTGAATAGAGGAAATGACACCTTAACTTTGGGGCTGCTGCTCTCTTAATGTCTCTACCTGTTCCCAGAATGTAATGGCCCCCTTCTATGTAGCACTTGATCCATCATCCATAAGCTTTGGCCTCAGGGTCTCCCACTTTATGAACCTCATGCTTCAGACTCATATAGAAAAAAATTTGAAAGGAATGACTAAAACTGAAAACTGAGTCACAGGAAGAACAGACTGAAGTAGCTAGGGACATGTAGCTGGCAAAAGCATCTGAAGAGTTCTCATGTGGAAGAGCTAGTACAGGCTGGTGGTGTTTCTCTACCTTTTTTTCTTGATCCTCTCTCTAACAGCCCTTTCTAGACATTTTTATCCCCACTGCTCTACCCCTACCATGAAATTTTAGTATCACATTTATGCTATACATATATCTGTGCTGATACATAAAAAGAGTAAGATTTTGTTCCCTCGTAAGAACTATTTTTCATCCTCTTGGGGGTGATCTTGTCATTACAGAAAGAATGCAAGTATATAGATCTGCAAATAAAAGTAAGTCCAGACTAGGAGAGGCTGTTCAAAAGAATCATGGCAAGAGGTGAGGAGGCCATTGTCAGGTGCACAAGGTCAAATTTGACATTGCCAGTGGCCTGTGAGGGATGGAATTTGAACTTAGGGTAAAGAAGTTCTAGGAATGAGAATTTTCTAAAGGTGAATAGGTTGGTGCTCCTGGGCACTGTATTTGTTCAAGTAGCTTCTGAGTATATTTCAGAATGCTTCTACCTATAGAAGTAAATGAGGAGTCACAAGTTCAGGTCAGAACCTGGACTGAAGAGCTGGTCTGAACTTGGGCCTCTGTGACTTCAAGCTCCAGAGACTGAGATAATAACATCCAGACATTTCCTCCAGCATCACTTACAAGTGGACTTCCTCCTAAGTGTAACCTCAAATATAAGACACAGCATGTTTGGAATTTTCATTTCTCTGCCCTGTGAGGGCTGGCCCTGTCCACAAGTTCCTGGGGAAAGCAGAGGATTCTCATCCAAAATATCCATGACCCTGTGGGGAAGGAAAAAAGTCATTTCCTACTCATCCCTAGGTTCACGGCTGAGGCATCTGCAACGGGAGACAGATGAACAAAGGCAAAGTGAATGCATTTATTTAATATAAGTTTTACATGACGTGGAGCCTCATAAGAAAGTGAAAGCCCAAAGAAAGGATCAAACTTGAGTATTTTTATTCTGGGGTTTGATGAAGAGTGTTGAGTCATGGGGAAGTATGGCCTAGAACAAAGGTTATGAACGATGGTGATGATTAGGGAAATTTAGCAAGTCCTGCTGGTTCACTCTCCTTGCCATTTGTGTCTTTGGTAATAAGGATGTAATAAGGAAAGGGTAATAAGCCCTTTCCTCAGAGTGTAGGGAGGTCAACCTTTCTGCTAAGGGGTCTTATGACCTGCTTCAGGGGGAGAGGAGGAGGGCAAGGTGAGAAGGACCTCCCTGCTTCTGCTGTCTTCTCAAATTCCTAGGTGCTGAGTAGCCACCCCTGAGCCCCAGCCAACCCAGAACACCAGAGGACAATCAAACCGAAATGTAAGCAGGTAAACTGAGTCTTAAATTGAGGGGGTCTTTGGAGGACTGTGGTAGATTGGGATTAATTGGGGGCTAAAAGAATTGCAAATGAGTCAAGAGCAAACCACTGGGTGTGTGAAGAAGTTAAGGATACTCTCCTGCAACAACCTGTCCTTTATGGGCTGCCCTTGGAGAGAGCGGGGAAACTCTCCAGGTAGGACTGGGCGGTGCACACTTTCACCTCACACTCCATATGTTTTGGTCCAGGTCTTATCTGTCACCAGAAAGTCTCAAAAAATATTTTTCTAGTTCTAAAATGCTATAGTTTGGGGATTTTTCAAGTCTGCCTAATTTCTTTCAAACTCTTGTTCTTATAGAATAGCCGTTTACATTTGAAAAGAATCTTTATAAATAGGCCGTTTCTCACTTCTTTTGTTAGTTCTTTTCCCACCAGGATTATCTGGAATCTTGAATAATCATACTTTTATTTTTCTTAATTAAAAGAAATTTCATGAGCTACATGAAATTTAATTCAATTCAATTTACTTCAATTTAATTATGTTTATAGCTTATGTCAGTGAGCTGCTTTTACTCACAATACTTCTGACACCTACTGGATGTTTAATAATCCAATTCAGTTCTGACATTCCCTAGAGTTAAGGTAGGATCCTGAAAGTTAAAGTGCTCAGTCCCAAGACTATTCTCCGCCATCAAGAGTTTCCAGCCACCCTTTCTGACAGACCAGGTATGAATTAGGAGTTTCCTACCCCCTCAAGTTTGAGGATTCACTAAAGAGGCTCACATCACTCAGATAGTTGCTTCACTTACTAGTACTGGTTTGTTGTAAAGAATACGGCCAAATAGAAGAGACACAGAGGGGACAGTATGGAGAGGGGCTGGGAGAGTGAGATACCACCTCCCAGCACCTCAGTGTGTTCACCAACCTGGAAGCTCTCTTAAACCAGTCATTTAGGGGTTTTTAAATTTTGTTTTTGTGGTGCTGGGGGTTGAACCCAGGGCCTTGTGCATGAGAAGCAAGCATTTTACCAACTGAGCTATATCCCCAGCCCTTTTTAGAGCTTTTATGGAGGTTTCATTAAGCACAATTGATTAGATTTTTGGCCTTTGGTGATCAACTCAATCTCCAGCCTCTTCCCCTTTCCTCAGAGGTTGGGGCTGTGGTCTAAGGATTCAAGCTTCTGATCAAAACTTGGTCTTTCTAAAACTAGTCTCTGTTCTGAAGCTCTCCAGGAGCCTCTAGACACAAATGACCTCATTAGCAGACAAGAGAGACTCGCCACTATGGAGATTCCAAAGATTTTAAGAACTTCGTGCCAAGAACCCGCGACAAAGATCAAATATTAATTTTTTAAAAAATATTTATTCTTTAGTTGTAGATGGACACAATATCTTTATTTCGTTTTTATGTGGTGCTGAGGAGCGGACCCAGTGCCTCACACGTGTTAGACGAGTACTCTACCACTGAGCCCCAGCCCCAGCCCCTCAAATATTAATTTTTTATTATACCATTGTTAGTAAAATGTTATATAGTATCAAAAATCCCCCAATTCCACCTTCATCACTAAACAAATTTAAACATGTTCTAACTAGTCTGCAAAGAAAGAGTGCATAATGAAAATAGATTTTTTGTATTCTCATAAAGATACAGAATTTTAATTAAGTATGGAATTCATGTTATATATAAAAGGATAAAGCCACATTGTGGAAAAGTAAAGGAGCAATTTAGGAAATAAGATCTAGCTTGAGTATTTTACTTAAAATCTTCATCTCTGAACTAAATAACTCCTTAATTCCTTTAGATAACCAAAGAACACTTAACTAGAAATTAAGAAAATGGTTTTTAGGAGTTTTCAGTCTGAGGAACCCACTTAAATGGATTTCATTGATCTTCCCTCGAGGAAACACAGGATACTTTAAATCTTATACATTAACCAGCTAATTCAATAATTGGGTCCCTATTATGCCAGTCGAGGTGCTAAGAATACAAACGTGAGCACAGCTGGTCTCTGTTCTACTCCACCCAGGCAGCTGGGCAAGTGGCCCAGCTGGTTTGTCTTCCATCTGGGGCACACCCATCTCCACCATTTATCAGCTGCAAAACATCAGAGAAGGCATTTACCTACTCTGAATTCTTTATCTACAAAATAGGCACAACCCCAGAGCCTCAAGTGTCCTGGAAAAAAATATTTAGGATAATGTTTAGAGTTGTTAAATATTTAGAATATGTTTGCAATGGCTTTTTGTTTGTTTATTTGTGTTTTGATATGTTAACTTGGTTAGGTTATAGTCCCAGTTGTTCAACCAAACAATAATCTAGAGGTTACAGAAATAGTGTTTTGTGTCAGATCTTCTAAGTAGCTGACTTTTAATAGGGAAGATTGTTATAGATGATCTGGTTGGGTCTGATTCAATCCATTCAAATGTCTTAAACGCAGGGTGCAGGCTTTCCTTGAAAAAAAAAAAAAAAAAAAAAACCTGCCTGTGCAGGAGGGTTCCACCCTGCCCCTCCTGACAGCCTGTCCCGCAGATTTTGGACTTGCTTAGAGCCCCACAATTGCATAAGCCAATTCCTTGCATTAAATCTCTTAAAGTTTTGATTATCTCCTATTGGTTCTGATTCCTTCTTTGAACCCTGACCCTGAAATTAAATGTGTAGAATAATGAATATGAAATGCTTGGCTGTAAAAGTAGCCAAAAGTATAGATTATTTAAAAACAGGCAAAATAAAGATAATAATGTGTTGGCATAGGTATTGGATTTGGGAACACTCAAGAAGGGAACTGCATATGAAGGTACCACTTGAACTAAGGCCTAAGATAAGAGGAAAATGAATCAGGTAGAGGAAACTGCAAGAGCAAGCAGTGAGTTTCTCTCAAGATAGGAGATAAAGAGGAAAAAAAATCTCTTCTGTTTTGCTTCAGTTACAACACAGATTTTTGAAATATCTTTCACCCCAATGTCTTAATCTATTGGGCTTCCATGATAAAATGCACAGATAATTTATAACAAACAGAAGCCCATTCCTCACACTTCTGGATGCTGGGAGGATAAGGTGGTGGAAGATCTGGGGTCTGATTCAGAGATGGCTCCTTCTTGCATGTCCTCAGATGGTGGAAGGGACAAGGGAGCTCTTTGATGCCTTTTTGATGAGGACAATAATCCCATTTGTAAGGGTAGAGATTTCATAAGCTAATCACCACCCAAAGACTCCACCTCCTAATACCATCACCTCGGGACTTGGGATTTCAACATGTAAAATTTTAGGGGGACACAAACACTCAGGATATAACACCTATTTACAAGGAATATAAATAGAACCATGTGATCCAAGAACCAAATTCTGTGCACTAGGTGTTACTTTAGTTTACACTATGGTTTTTAGAAAGCATTTAAAAATTATTTTCTAAAAGTGAATCTATAGTTGCTTTAAAAAAAAGGAAGAGCGTTCTCACATAATATAGGTATCTGGTTTCTTTCAAAAATCTGGAAGCACTGGCCACACTGAGCCCATGCTCTCTAAGGGTAGTAAATAACTGGCCCTAGTCCTTTCTGTGTGGTCCCCACCACTTGCCCTGTGAAGGCAGTGATATCAGGCACACAGTGACCTTACTCATTTACATAATCTGCCTTGTCCCTGTAGTCATCTAGTATTCCCTGACCTGGACAGTCCCCTAAAACCTGACCTTTAGCTGTCCTTGACCTCTTTTGATTCAACAACTTCCAATAGTCCTGAAGGCAAACTTCCCTCATGATCACTCCCTGGACCCTACATCCTGGAAAATTTTATTTGTTTTCCCATTTATTCTTTTTTCTTTAAATATATTTTTATTTGTAGCAGGACACAATATCTTTATTTTATGTGTCTATTTATATGTGGTGCTGAGGATCTAACCCAGTGTCTCGTGCATGTGAGGCAAGTGCTCTACCACTGAGCCACAACCCCAACCCCCCCTTTATTCTTAATAATAGCTAAATTCCTAAATGATTACTCTTTCCTAAACTATTTTTTATTAATCTTACTGGCAAGTCACATAATGCTTAATACATTTCTCTGAAATGTAGTCACAACGAAAGACTAATGCTATATAACTTCTATGTAAATTTTAGAACAGTTATTTTCCCAAGCCAGGTGTGGTCTCTTGTACCTGGCCACAATCCACCACCCCACGTCAGCTGATGAATGTGGGTCCTACAGGAGAAAGAAAACGAGGAAGGAGGTCAGGCTCTAGACTCCCTGAACTTTATCTAGTCACACAAAAATAGAAACTAAAGTATTTCTGCTATAGCTGTTTCTGTGCACATGGATACAATTTTTTAAAACTAAAATGGGATTATATCACAGTTATTTATGATACAACCACCCTTGCCTCCCTCTCTCCAGAGGATCATGTGTCTCTTCTTTGCTTTAGAGTAACCTGTGATGGGTCTTTCCCTGGAACCTCCCTGAAGCCATGATTCCTCTTTTGAGTATTTTTCTCTATTTTCCAAATATACCTCCAATTGATTCTTTTTCTACACTCTATAAATGTCCTCACATCTCTGCCATTAATAATCACTGTCCTTGCCATGTAGGCCCCCATCTTCATCATCCCCCTCCCCAACATACTAGTGAACACTGAATTCATTTTTTTCTTCCCATCTACTCTTCAACCCACTGCAATTAGCCATCCTTTCTACTTTCCAATTACACTAGGGCAAAATTTATCAATGAGTTTTTTAGTTGCCAAAATAATTTATGATTGTTGACCTTCGTCTTAGTGATCTGTCCCTGTGTGTGGTACTCCATACAATACACCCTCCATTCTTAACATTCCCCTTCCTGAGAGTTTCCACACTAATGGGTCCTCTCTGCCCCTGGGTATCATGTCTCAGTTGTCCTCACTGACTCCTTGCACAGTTCCGGGGGTTTTGGTGGGTGTGTCAAGACAGGATAATGACCCCCAGGCCTCAGGATGGGGAATATAATACAGGCTGGAAAATCATTGATGCTTTTCAGGAATTTAAGTCTGGGGTGGGGACACATGGCATGGCAGGCAGTTGAAAGCGGGTGAACTGAGGACAGCAGCCTAGATGGCAAGGCATAGATCTCCCTAGAGACCATGGAAGCTCCCTTCCTTCCATCCTCCCTGAGACCTGGTTATTCAGCTCTTTATTCTGTGACCTACGTGCAGCAGGTTTCTAATAAGTTCATTTTTATCCACTGCATAAAATTAATATGCTTAATGCTCCCGAGCTGTGTACTTAAAAATGTTAAAATGGAAAAAGTTTTATGTTATGTATGCTTTACCATAAATTAATTTTTTTTAATATGGTGTTGGGGATTGAACCCAGTGCCTCCTGCATGCTAAGCAAGCATTCTACCGCTGAGCCACAACCCCAGCTCAGCCATAAATTTTAAAAAAGAAAGATAGTGATTTCAAGGGATGGCAGACTAAGTATTTTTTTTTCCTTTTTAAATTGTTAGACGGGGGGCTGGGGATGTGGCTCAGGTGGTAGCGCACTCGCCTGGCATGCGTGCGGCCCGGGTTCGATCCTCAGCACCACATACCAACAAAGATGTTGTGTCCGCCGAGAACTAAAAAAATAAATATTAAAAATTCTCTCTCTCTCTCTCTCTCTCTCTCTCTCTCTCTCTCTCTCTCTCTCTCTCTCTGTCTCTCCTCTCTCACTCTCTCTTAAAAAAAAAATTGTTAGACGGGAACTTGCTTTCTATTCATGGAGGGAGGAATGGAAGAAACTGATAGTAAAGTGAAACTGAAGATCCAAGAGAAGAAGGATTCTATGTTCCTTTTCTCACCAGGATGACAGGTGTAAAATGTCACCACTTTACAAATTCAAAATAGGTGGTCTCCATTTTGCCATTACAATAATGTCTTTCTTCCCTTACTTTCCTGTGATTAAAGAGGGCACCCCAGCGGCTTCTCAATCTCAAGTCCCCAAAGGAAGTAAAGAAGGCACAGCCCAGGCTCTGTGGCTGTAGTTGCTGTTGTGGCCACAAGGTGGCACTGATTCTTTGACGGCCTCTGGTGCTCCCAACCTTGGTAAGTGGGGAGGAGGTAGGACCACATTATTGTGAGGTTGCTGGTGGGGGTCTCATCTGTACCCCAGCTCTGATGCAGTTTCCTCCATAAGAGGGATATGTTTGGGTCCTGTCTCTCCCTGTATCCTTTCCTTCGCACACTCCTCTCAGCTCCATGTCCTTTCAGGTATGAGCTTCCTGCTCTCAGCAATTCAGCCACCTAAACCTCCAGTCTTTGCCCCATTCCACCACTGTCACCAATTCTGACTTTCAGAATCACTGTGGTTGGACACAAAAGATCCTGGCTCAGATGCAAATACTGGAGCCACCTTCCTCTGCCACCTTCTCTCTAAGCCCGGAATACAGGAAATCCTTTCTTATTTCTTCTTACAGAAGACATGGAGCTTACTTCTAGATGCAGACCCCACTGGAAAATTGACTGAGACCTTCCCTCGAAAACCTGGGGGGCATCAGAAAGATCATCAGAAGCACAAGTGGACATTTCAGACATTGAAAGGAAGAAGGATGCAGGTCTTATGAGGTAGAAGAGAAGGAGGGTAGGTGGGTAAAACAAAAAGTGTTGTTGGAGGGAAGGGAATTTGGGAGGTCTGTGGCCAATTTCCCTCTGTATTTTCATTATAAAATAGATACAGACATCCTGTCTATAAGTGAGGAGGAGAATACTAATGCAGAGTCCTATTTGGAGTGACAAAAAGAATTGCAGAGGAAGAGGCCAGCTGGCTAAGCCTAGTATAAGAAAACATATCATCTTGGAAACCAATGGTTCACTCATTTATGTATTTAAAAGGTATTTATTGAGCATCCACTTTGTGCTGACACTCTTGTTTGAGAGGTGGGGATACATCGTGAACAAAACAAAACAATACAAGACATGTCTTTGGGAAGTATCCTAGTTGGGAGGGGAACTGAAGATAAAGAGAAATATAACGAGTAAGTGAAATTCAATGCTAGAAGGTGAGATGCTGTAAGGAAATGTCAGATCAGGATAATAGAAAGCAAATGTCATGTGAAGGAGTTGTGATTTAATATCCAAGCGGACCATGACCTAAATTGAAGGAAGTGATGTAGCTTGCCAAATTACTATGGGGGTGGGTCAGGGAAGACAAACAGTCCAGAGAGAGCACAGCCAGCACCAAGGCTCTGAGGCAGCAGTGTGCCTGGGGTCCCAACATAGCTCCCAGAACCTGTGGGATGCTGGCACCAGAGCAGAGGATAAAATGGGATGGTTTGGGTGAGGAGATGGGAACCCAGTGTGGCAGATGGGTGACTCAGGGAGAAAGTGAGGGAAGTGCCAGTGGTGTGGTTCAAGGGAGCCATCCTGTGGTCCAGGTACACCAAGGGGTGGGAGGAACGGAGTCTATCAAGGAGGGCAGAGGCTGAGTAGGAGCAGTTAGAGGAGGGGGATACTGTGGATAAACACAGGGTGTCTGGGTTGGAATTTAAAATCTTCTTGGTAGAACAGTTTCAAGTGATAGCAGAATTGAGGGTGTGGCCTTGGGAGTGAAATGCTGTAAATGGCCCCTGGGGGGTGTACATGGTGTACACCATAGTCCCCACTGGGCTTCTTTGAAAGAGATCAGCTCAGATTGAGTAGAACAGGAAAGGGCTAAGCTGCACTGAGTTTCCTCTCATGCTTGCCGACTCATCCACAAAGGAATTCAGCATTCTCCTAAGGCAGTCAGGGATGCATGAATGCCTGCTAGGGAATATCACAGGGCGCACCAAATTGTACCCCCAAAGTGCAATTCCCCTCCAATACACCCATTTCTCTGACAACAGGTGGTTTATTTTGTTCCTTCTCTTTCTAAGAGGGTCAGACCTGTCTGTGTTTATGTAAATCCTGTTGGGAGGAGTGTGGGGCTGTTGAGAGAGGTGTAGCAGAAGGAACTGGGGCAACATGGTTTGAGAGGCAGCAGCCTCCTCATCTCTTCTGCCCACTCATGATTTTAAGGAAGGAAGTCCTGGGAGTGGCAAGGTGGAGATGGAAATCTCAACCAAGAGCTGTGTGTAGTGAGACTCCATCTGGCTTCCTTCTCTGAGAGTGACTTCCCTATCACAAGGTCCCTTATTTTTCCCTACTCTAATGCTGGTTGTACAAAGCTCTGCTCTCTTGTGAAAAAGGATCAATTATTAGAAGGTAATGATGCAAAACTATAAAAGATTGGTGAGACGGGAAAGGACAGTGATGGTTCATTCATTCATTTGCTACTTCAACAAGCACAGATGCTCCTGACTTATGGTAGGGCTATAACCCAATAAACCCATTATGAATTTTTAAAAAATTGTTAAGTCAAAGATGCACTTAATATGCCTAACCTGCTGAAAGTCATAGTTTGACTTAGCTGACCTTAAACAGGCGGAGAATGCTTACATTATTAGCCTACAGTCAAGTGCATCATCTAGAGCAAACCTATTTTATACCAAAGTGTTGAATAGCTCATTGTCATTTATTGCATACAATACACTGTAGCGTATCTGTTGTCTCCACTACTGATTGGGTGACTGACTGGTGCTTCTAGCTGTGACGCTCTGCTGCTTCTAGGCATCTCCAGACACACTGGTACTGGAAAAGTACCAGCTAATCCAGGGAAAGACCAAAATTGAAAGTACAGTTTATACAAAATGTGTATCAATTTTGCACCATGGTGAAGTCAAAAATCCTAAGTTGAACCATCAAAAATTGGAGACTCGGTGTATTATGTAGCAGTAATATGAGGTCATGATCCAGATGTTGGGGATACATCAGTGAACCGAACAAAATCACTGCAAGAGGGAGAAAGAAGACACACAAAGGTGGGATGTTACAGGAGTTGAGTTCTAGAGATCAGGGGACTGAACAAGAAAAGAAACTTGATCTTTACAAAAAGTAGTAACACACAACAAGCTCTATTGGGTGGCACTTGGTTAGGGATTCATAGAAGGAGAAATCCTTCACAGCAAGAAACCGTCCAGAGGTTTAGGGCCAGGGGACCACCATCCAGAAGGGGGAAATGTAAGGGGGAGATGCGAAAAGCCGGGACTGGAGAGGGGCCTCAGCATGTCTAAGCCAGGTAGCCCAGCAGCAAAAGGCAGCCTGTGGGTTAGAGAGCTCAGAAAGGCCGAAGAGGCCGCACTTATCAATGGGAAACAGCTGGTGCAAGAGATTCTCAGGGTGTGTAAAGTAGGCAGGCTTTAAGTGCCTAAAGATGTGCTTATCTGGGCTATTTTAAAAATAATTGAATGTGTGAAAATCTGAGTGTGGTGCAGGAGGACCTTGGAGCTCACAGGTCTTAGCCTGCAGTGATAAATAGAAATAATAGCTTAGAAACCAATGCTCAGAGGCTATCTTTGGCTCATTTGTGTCATACAGGGACTAAGAGAAAAATACAGCAGGATAAGGAGACAAAGCATGACAGGAAGGGGTTCTGTTTTAGACAAATTATCTAAAAAGGCCTTTGTGGAATGGGGACACCTGAGCATGAGAAAGGGACCAAGGGAAGGGAATGAAAAGTCACACTCCAAAAGTGTTTCAGATATAGAGCTCATAGAACATGCTGATGAACTGAATGTGAGGTTCATCAGCATGTTCTCCTTAGAGTTAGGAGTATGTAACTCCTTAGAGTTAAGGAGTCTATGATAACAGGTATTTGGAGTCCACAAAGTTGCCCTTCTCTAGCTATATTTAAACAATAAGCAATATGGCATCTGCAGTTGGCATCTGATACAGTTAGGTCTCAGAGAAGGTCTTGGTGGAGGCAGAATAGTATAGACAGAAGCACAGGCTGTGGGAGCAGGTGTGTGTAGGGGGGTGTTGAAATCTAGCTCCATCAATTTAGAGCTGTGTGACCTTGGGCCTTTCTTAACTATGTCCACATTGTAAAATGGAGGTAATAATAGTGCTATTTTGTTAAGATGTTACGATGTTGTGACTAGTGGGTAGAGAGTGTTTAGTGCAGTGCCTGGCATCGGCTGTGTGTGTAATAAATACACCTAGAGTTACTAATATTGATATTCAAGAATGGACTTCAGAGATAGGGATGCTTATTGCTAGGGGGAAAGGGAAGACAATTTCCAGTGATGTGAATGGATCATTTTGGCTTGTCAGGATGCCTGAGGAACTATCCTTCATCAACAGGACCAGCCATGTAATTTGCAGTGCCCAATTCAAAACGAAAGTACACACCCTTCCGTTGGAAAATTGAGAGTCTTGAGTTGGTGACCACAGAGGGTTAAGCCAAGCACAAGACCATTCAGAGTCAAATCTGGCTGCACACTTGTGAAGATGACTCTGTTCATCAGACTGTCTCAAATACTTCATTGTTCTAAGTAGGACCAAAGCCTCTTGGTGCATGTTGTCCACCAATTCTGAGTCCAACCAAATGGAGTAAGTGGCACAATTCAATCATGCACCATCACCACCCACTACATCATCCTGCTGATTCACGGAAGCCATCTTCCCTGACTCCTATGACCACTTGTATGCTCTCAAGTAAAATGAGAGCCTTCCATATGTATTTTCTAAAATGAGGGATTAATAAGTAAATGGAAGTGTCATTCTCTGGATAAGATAACCCTGGGATGTGTTCCCAGATGTATAGTTCACATTCCTCACCATATGGATAGGGCCAGATACATTTGATAGTGTGTCCATAAGCAGTAGTCCTGGAGGTGAATGTTTTAGAGGACACAGAAGTTCAAAATGTTCACATGGTTTTCTCAAAGTTATTGCATTAATGGCATTACTAGAATTGGACACCTGGTCTCCTTAACTTCTGGTCTTACAATTTAAAATCAATTTTCAAGGTAAATAGAACATGGAAATGATGTCAGTCTCTTAACTAGGATTCATGTGAAAGATATTAATTTTAATATTATCTTTCTTTTGGATAAAGAAGAGTTGAAAATTGACCTTTGTTTTATTTTTATATTTTATTTATTTAATTTTGCTCTACTGGGGATGGAACCCAGGGGTGTTCTATTATTAAGCTACATCCCCAGACCTTTAAAAAAATTTTTTTTTTAAAATTTTGAGACAGGGTCTTGCTAAGTTTGCAAGACTGTTGACTACCTTGAAATCCTCCTACCTCCATCTCCTGAGCAGTTGGAATTACAGGTGTGAGTCACTACACTGTGTGACTTTTCTTTTGAATGTGAACTATAATTCCATCATATTAAGCATTTGATGTGTTTTTATGTCTTTATATATATATATATATATATATATATATATATATATATGTCTGTATTTTATGTTTTGCTTAAAGTGTGAGTGCTTTGAGATATTGAGCTGGGTCTTTCTCCCCACTTTCTTATCTGTTCCTCTTTCTCCTTCCCTCCCTTTCTTTCAGGTGCTTTGTGCATAAATGTATTTAGAAAGTCACTTTGGGTATAAAATCATAGTTCCTAGCTAGGGATGACTTTGCCCTCAGGGGACATTTGGCAATATCTGAAGATGTTTTTTGTTTTTGTCACAATAGGGAGAAAGAAGGCTAACAGCATCTAGTAGGTAGAGGTCAAGGATATTGCTAAGCATTCTGTAAAACCTAGGGCCCCTCCCACCCCCACACACAACAAATAATTATTTAGCCTCAAAGGTCAATAGCACAAAAGCTGAGAGGTTCCACTGTAGAAGAAGGGGCCGGGGAGAGAAAATGGAAGCAACCATTAAGATCCCATATCCCTGATTAAGAATAGACCAAAAGATTCCCCACCATCAGTTTAGCATTCTGGGACCTGGTTCAAATTAGAAAGGCCATGGTGGACCTTCTGCAAAGGGGGTCAACTGTAGATAGTATCAGAGCCTGCAGCAGGGTCCCAGTGGACCCCAAGGGCGGTGCATGAAGTTGGGGAGTGGCTGGATGGTACTGTGATTTTTGCTGTTCTCTGTGGCACTGGTGGATTATTTACTTTGAAACAGTGAGTTAAAGCCATTTCAAGTCTCTCTGTGAGTTGGCACCTTTACTAGGTGCCGCAAGATAAGGAGCATCCTCCTGGAGTCCTTACAGAGAGAAGAGGGAAGCTCCTCCCCTGAGTGTCCCAGGGTGCCTCGCCCCAGCTGTCAGGAAAGCATATTAGAAAAAGGAAATCAACCATTGCAATTTCAAAGTCAGGGAAAGGTCATGAAATGCGTGTGCTTTCCCATGTGCTTCGGATTCCAGGGGGTTTATTTCTTCCTGCCTGGTAAGAGCACTATAACGGAGCCAATCTGGGGAATGGGTTCCAGCGAAAGTTCTCAATGAAGGCGTCTGAGTGCATGAATCCCAGGGAGATGAAGCACTGATGGATTCCATTTTTCTACAAAATGTGGAAATAGAAACATGATATAAACACGAATTATTGACAATGATGTTATGATTAAATGAATATGAATTTCTGGGCATACAAATGGTAACTAACCCTTCACTGTTCTCAATCATGATTCATTAGTGTTTTCAATTAGCATTCTTATTTCTTGTTTGTTTTTGTGCCCGAAGTAAAAAAGAAGAGAAAGTAATACAAAAGAAGATAAATCTCATGACCCAAGACAACATGGATTGATATCCAAACAACACAAGATGATTTTTCCAAGCATGATTACTTTTGTTAATTTCTCCTAAAGGTATATTTTTATGTAATTATTTTAAGATTGAACTAAATAGTTAAGATAAAAATAAAATTATGTTTAGATTACTAGAAGCAGAATGGCTGCATTAACTAATCAGCTTAGTTTAAATTTGATAGATATTTCTAGACTGCAATCCAAAAATGATGTTCTGGGTTAAAACTCTATTTGCCAATAATATCAGAAATTAGCTGTTTCTCTGCCTGTGCAATTCTGGCTTTTATCAGACTTTAAAATGTTTTTCAATCTAATTGGAACAAATAGCAGCTCATGCTTTTTTTCATTTGGTTGTCTTTATTTTCTCCCAACATAAACATTAACAATTTGCATTTCTTCTTTTGTGAATTACCTATGAATGTGCTTTGCACACTTTTTTTCTGGTGTTTTTCTCTTATTTGAAAGAGTTCTTGGCATAATACAGATTGTATTATTTTTTCCTTTTGCATAGGGTCTAAGTATTTTTTTTCAGGTGGTAGACATTTTAATGGTATTAAATGTATATAGAAGTTGTATAGTTTTGTTTATGTGATTGTTCCCATTTTTTTTGCTTTCCTAAATGCTACCAATTACCTTTTGGAAAATATGATGAAAAACTAGCCATTTTCTCTCTCATTTGATCATTCATTGATTCATGAAGCAAATTTCAAGTCTTTTTTAAAAAGTCAGGACAACACTAAATACTAGAAATATAATAACAAACAAAGTAAACTGTATCCTCACATATGGAGCTTAAATTACATCAACAAAACAACCACTATCACCACAAATAACTTTAAAACAAAACAAAAATCCCACCACAAAATCTATTTTGTAAATATCTGACCACAAATAAATAAAATAAAATGTTCAATATCTTTCTAAAGACAACTAACATTTAGTTATAGTACAAAAAGACTGAATAAATGGAGATAATGGTGTGATCCTGGGCAGGAATAGTTATCCATAAAAAGATATTAAATTTAACTTTAGGGTCATGATAAAATCATTAAAAATTGGGCTGGGGATGTGGCTCCAGCGGTAGAGCGCTCATCTGGCATGCGTGCAGCCCGGGTTCGATCCTCAGCACCACATACAAACAAAGATGTTGTGTTCGCCAATAACTAAAAATAAATATTTAAAAAAATCATTAAAAATTAATATTATAAGCATACATATATGAAAGTACCTAAGAAAAGTTTCACAGAAAAAAAGTAATAGGAGATTCACCCTGAAACATATAAAAGCAGATTATAATCTCTCAGTACTTAAAATGATTGGGAAGAGAATAATTAAACCAATGATATTAGTGCAACTAATTATCATAGGAAAAATTAAAATAGAACATTACATCTTATATACATTAAGCTTTAGAAAAATTTAAAACTTTTTATAGATATTAAAATTATAACAGTACTAGAAGAAAATATAAGAGAGACAATATTAATGTGTTTTAAGAAGCAAGAAAAGTTTTAAAAACTACAATATTAAAGACAGAGAAAATAGAATCTACTATGTAAAAATTTGACCACAAAAATATGTAAAAGATTTCTACAATAAGTAAATACAGAAATGCATCTGACATAGACATTAACAATGGCATGACATATAACAGTGTACATGTAGTGAGTGTGGACTGGAAATTTGCAATATCTATAATATATAAAGAATTCTTTAGATTTACAATAAAGAAGACAAACCCTTCATTGGAAAAAGATGACACAAATGGATGATTCAATAAAAAAGAAATACAAAATAAAATCCATATATTTAAATATTAAGCTCTGGTAATAATAAAAGAAATGCAAACAGTTTAGCAAGTATTAAAAAGCACAGTATTGATGAGCATGTGAGAAATGTGCACTAGTATACCCACCACCAATGAGAATCTAAATGAGGATGGTCACTGGGGAGTGTGCTTATTGTAGTTAAAGCAAGGACTATTATTCTCTATGGGTCAGGTATCTTGCAGCTTAGTTGGGTTCTGGGGGTCAGTGTTTCTCCCAAGGCTGCAACCAAGGGGTCAGTTTGGGTCAGAGTCATCTCAAGCTCCATTAGGGAGGATCCTCTTCCCAGTTCACTCATAGGGATAAGGGCAGTCTCTAGTCCTCTCTGGCTGTTGGCTGGAGATCTCAATCTAACCCAACTCAGGGCCATATATTTAAGAGTATAAATACCAGAAGTGAGGATCATTTGGATCTACTTTAGAGGTTGTTCACCCCAGGAGACAATTTGGTACTATGTATCACAAGCATAAAAAATATGTATTTCTGGACAGGGGATATAGTTCAAAGGTTGAGTGCTTGCCTAGTATATGCAAGACCCTGGATCCAATCCCTAGTACCATTGAAAATTAAAACAAAGAAAAGAAAAATTACATATTTCTTTGACATGTCAGTTTTAATGGCATGACATTTAACAGAATAAGATGTAAACAACCAAATGTCAATAATCTTGTTCCAATAAATTAGGTCATAGCTACACAAAAAAAACAGCATACAGCAACTACAAGTTGTATACATGCATACACAGTAATATAAAAAGATGTTATTAAAATATTAGTAAATTTAAAAATAAACATATACATTTTATAATTTAAAATTAAACATATACATAGGAAAAAATCTGGAGTGACAGACTCAAAAATATTCACAATGATTATTTCCTTGAAGGGAAGGGAATGTATAACTTTTTAATTTTTCTTTATTTGGCCTAGCCTGTGTGATCTACATCTTCTACAATGCAAATATAATATTGTGTAGCAAAATTGAGCCAAGCTCATCATGAAAAAATCCAATCTCGGTTGCTAATCTCCATGCTGCATATTTGGATTGCTCAAACTTTCAGCAGCACTGAAGACCCCCTCACTGTAAGTAAGACCCCAGTGACTTCCCATCTTGTAGGATCCTTAAAAAACTGAACCAGACCACTCTACTTTCTCTGGGAAAGATGAGTCCTGAGCCTTTTCTAACGCCTCAGTCACTGCAAGGGCTAGTCCTTTATCCTGGGGAAGCGAGGGTGTCATTGCTTTCCAGGTGTAGATCAACAGCACCATTAAGCGTGTGGCTAACAATTGTGAAAAGCCAAAGTCAGGGAGATGCAGCACAGGCTCTCCAGAGCCTTCCTCAGATGCAGACTGTTACGCAGTACACGTTCTGTTCTCTCAAGATGGGTCTGTGAGTGAGAGATAGCACTAATTCTTCATTTTTACCACTCCTTTGAAATTTTAAACACATTATTTTTTTGTCTTTAGAATACAAAGCTCTTATTTTCCATTAACAAATGAAAATTAAAATAAATTACATTAAGCTGTGCTGTCAAGGTCTTTTCTGTGAAATTACTTCTACTGAAACATTTAATTGGACATGGTTTATGCATTGATAATAATCAATATATTCATTCCCTGATGAACTGGGAATCAAATCCCTCTGTCTGAAGGAATCATTTATATGTATTTTATAGGTTCATTAAATAAAGCAAGTGAAACCCATAGCTGCACAATATTACCAAAATACTTCCCCGAATGAATTGTGATTTCTTTATTGGCTGATGTAGTAATTAAATCATGTGCTACAAAGTAATACTGAAAATTATTTCATTCTTTTTTTAAATGAAATTCATTATTCTCAGCTTTAGACATTAAAACGGAAAATTTTCTATATTTAAGGCAAAGTGCTTTCACAACTAATCCCAAGGAGGAGAAATCTGAGCGTGGCAGATTGTTGGAATTGTGCAGTTATTCCCTGCCAGCCCTTTCTTAAGCCCCAGCCCCCAGCCCTTTCATCTGATTCCGAAACTGCCTCCGACATAATTGGGTTTCTTAAGACCCGTTCCCTCACTGGACACAATTGTGAACAAAGAGGACTGAACTGGGAAAATAATTAATTTTAATGAGAGAGACACTGGGGAAGTGTGAGTGGCTTCCTCTGTTTTCTTTGATCTAAAATAATGAATGTTCATGCAGCAAATAGAGCAGAAAGATTATAGGCATCTAGTCCTAAACAGAGGTGACACTTTTAGGGGAAGGAAACCCAACAATCTAATGAAATCTGCTTCTACAAACCATGTTCACAACAGAATTTGCTCAGTCACGACAGAACATCCTACAGCATTGTATTTTTAATCTTTGCTTGTACAACTAAGTTGTACAAATACGCACTATTACAGGTACCTGAAGTGTGTGTCCAGTTCTTTCTCTCTTTAGGCCATAGATGCAGAATATTTTTTTTTCTTTTGGTGTTTAGGAACTCTTTTTTTCTTCTTCACCTTTTTCAACTTTTACATTAAGAATATCCTACCTGCATTTTCTTCTAAACCTATGAATAGATTGTGATCTTCCCCCAGGTGAAGATAATACTATTTGCATCATTGAATCTCATTTTCTCTTACAGTGCTATGCCTATGGGCTCAGTAAATCTTTGTTGAAATGAATGGAAGAATTGGCCACCACTGAAATATATTTACTGTTTTTATTTTGCTTTCTATAGTGGCAGTCCTTTATAAGCATGAATATTGAGACTAGTTGGAAGAAAACTACACAGGAATAACACCCTAGCCTCTTAGCGGCTCACAAGATTTTCTTGTTTGTTTGTTTGTTTTTTTCTTGATAATGCCAATATCACAGTGGGCCAAGTAGAGGGACCCAGGATGCTTCCAACTGAGGCTTTGGCACTTCAACACATGGCTTTCGTTATTGCTGCAGAAAGTAAAAGATGGTGCAGGAAGATGAACTTTAACTGTCTTGACCCAGAATAAAACACTTTATCCCTGTAGTCTGACTGGCCACCAGGTCTCCACCTGTCCGTGGAGTCGGGAATTGATGCTGAAAGTTCCAAGAGTGAAGATGCCCTGAGAAATAATGTCTACACAGCACTCTGTCAAGTGGCTGTGTCATAAGTATTTTAACTAACTCTTTTTTTTTTTTTTTTTGGTGGGGGTGGTGTACCTGGGATTGAACTCAGGGCCACTCGACAACTGAGCCACATCCCCCAATCCTGTTTTATATTTTATTTAGAGACAGAGTCTCACTGAATTGCTTAGCATCTTGCTGTTGCTGAGGCTGGCTTTGAACTTGCAATCCTCCTGCCTCAGCCTCTGAGCCACTGGGATTACAGGTGTGCACCACTGTGCCTGACTAATCAACTCTTTATTATTGGAAATTATGATAATTTTCAGTTTTTATATATTACAAAACCATATGTTGTGGCTTTAAGGGAGGAAAAAACCCAACTTATGAATGTTTCTGGTTATTTCAGTATAATTTGCTAGAAATAACATTATCTTTCCAAAGGCAGTTTCCTGACTTTTAGAGCAGTAGATCTCAGTCAGGTGTACTTTGTTCCTCTGGGGACACTGGGCAATGTATTGAAACATTTTGGTTGTCACATCCAAAGAATAGGTGCTACTGGCATCTGGTAAATAGAGGCCAGAGTAGCTGTTACATTCCCTACAATGCGCAGAAGAGCCCATCACAAAGAATAATTGTCCACCTTAAAATGTCCATGTGGATGAGGTTGAGAAACATAGTAATCCTTAACATTTGCAGAATGCTTACAGTTTACAAAGGGCTTTCAGACGCTTTATTTTCTTTTTCTCCTTTACCAAAGCCTGAAGGTAGTTAGCACAACTAAACATCAGAAAAGTGAAGAAATTTATCTCTGATCCCTTAAATGCCAAATCCAGTTTGTTATAATTCAGCAATTCTTCCACAATGCCCAGTAGCTTTCCCTGGCCAATGGGTTTTTTAGAGGGGTGAACATAGCTTCAGTTGGTGAGAAGGACCCTTGGCCACAAGGTACAGAGGTAGAGTTGGGAAATGGACCAAAGGAAAGAGAAAAAAATCGAAAGAGAATGAGACATCCTACCCTCTTTTGAAAGAGAACCTGAGGAAAGCTAACTCCTTAGAAATTTGGGTTCAGAGAGAGTTTTAAAATTCTAAAATAAAGGATTTTCTTAAAAGCCAAGAAGAAAGAGAAAAGGGACAACGGTATGTTTAAGATGTGCACCATTGTGTAAAAACTGGTTGATAACTCTGGCCCAAGTCCATGTTACTGGCTTGCCCTTCTGATTTGAAGTGGAGGTAGCTGAGACTCAGGGGTGAGGGCTGGGGGCAAAGTAGAGCAGAGGAAGGTTGGCTGGGTAAACAGAACCCAACAACTGAACCAACAACCATAGCTTATTTGCCTGGACTTCATTAGTGGCACCTGGAACTCATTTATAGTTATTCCCTGAAACTGCATTTCATTAAACAAAAGTCTCATACAATTTTTATTACAGATTGTCAAATAATCCTCTATGCCTTTTTCTGGTTTGGACAGGTTGGTAGGACTTCTCTGAACTTGCTAATAGAAAAGGTCAAAAGTTCAATTATTTTACTGGCCTAGAATCTCATTTTCTTCTCCAATTCAGTGAAATCCAACCAAATTTTTCTTTTATTAATAGATGATCATAGTTTTAGTCAATGGGGAAACAGTATTTCAGACGTTCATTTTTGTATGGATGGATTAAATCTATTCTTTGTATATTTTTATTTGTTTCATTTTATTGTTAAATTTTAATAATAATAATAATATGTGGAGGAAATTTTAGTGTTTATTTTTACTTTCACCTTCTCTGTACAGCAATCTTGAGTTTAACTACAAGGCCCTAATATATCCTTCTAAATTTTTTTTATAATAAACTAAAGCAGGATCAGTTGGAAGAAAAACTTTCAATAATAGCATGGATGCATGCAGATATGAAGATTCATGAAATTGGAGTTTGAATGAACAGTGTCTGAGAACCAGTGATTTAGCCACCCTAAGAGTCCATTGCTAAGGTCCTTGAAGCCAGATGCATACCTTTCACTGTCAAGGTGGTTCTTAATCTTGGCTGTATGCTTGAACTACCTGGGGAACTTCTAAAAAATTGCTGATACCTAGACCCCAGTTAAGACAAACTGAATCAAAATCTCTGAGTCTGCAGCCCTGGGATGGGTACTTTTAGAACTCATTCCATGAGTGTATTGTCTACCCTGCTTAAGCCAAGCTGGCTCTACCCCATGTGAAAAGACTAGTGCACCTACATGAGTAGGATGTCCTACAGATCCCACATCTCACCTTATGTTTTGTAAAGAATGGTAGGAGTAGTAGTAGTAATAATAAGCTTTAATTTATTAAGTGTTTGCTACATGCTAATGGATAAAAAAAATGTGGCATTTATACACAATGGAATTTTACTCAGCAATAAAAGAGAATAAAATCATGGCATTTGCAGGTAAATGGATGGCATTGGAGAAGATAATGCAAAGTGAAGTTAGCCAATCCCAAAAAACCAAATGCCGAATGTTTTCTCTGATATAAGGAGGCTGACTCATAGTGAGATAAAGAGGGGGAACATTGGGGGAATAGATGAATTCTAGATAGGGCAGAGGGGTGGGAGGTAAAGAGAGGGGGCAGGGGATTAGCAAGGATGGTGGAATGTGATGAACATCATCATCCAAAGTACATGTATGAAGACATGAATTGGTGTCAATCAACATACTTTATATATAATCAGAGATATAAAAAATTGTGCTGTATACATGTAATAAGAATTATAATGCATTACACTGTCATTTATTTTTTTAAAAATCTATAAAAATAATATCTTCTGCTGCAATGCATTAATGAGCTTTATACATACAAAATTTTGTCCATGTGGAAAATATGTCTAGAGTACAAACCTTCATTTATAACTTCCTTTTAAAGTGGAATTCATGTAAGTATTTTAAATTTTTTTATTCTGAAACAGTCTCAAACTTACAGAAAAGTTGAAAGAACAGTAGAAATATATATTTTTTTCTGAACCATGAGAGTGACTTGCTGACATGATGGCCCAGCTCCCAAACACTTTATTATGTATTTCCTATAAATAAGTACATTCTCCTATATGACCACAAATGCAACCATCAAAATTAGGAAATTAACATTGATATATTCATCTTATATGCAATTCAAATTTAACTGGTTTTTCCAGATATCCTTTATAGCAAAAGGATTCAGTGCAGAATCACAGGTTGCATTTAATTTTCTCCATAGTCTCGTTTTCTCTGCAAGAGTACCTCAGGATTTCTGGACTTTCATGACCATGATGCTTTGGAAAAATTGCAGGTCTGTTTTTGGAAGACTGTCTCGCAACTGGGGTTAATATGAGATTTCCTTATGCTCAGATTCAGGTTGTGGTTTTACAGACACAAAGAAATTTCCACTGAAGACTTCTCTTATCATCCTATCAGATGTGCATGATTTCAATTTGCCCTATCAGTGACGGTTTTAACTTTGTCAGAATAAGAGGGTGTCAATCAAGTTTCTATAAAGTGACAATTTTCCCCTTATGATTAATAAGAATTTTGTAAGAAGGTATTTTGAAACCATATATTTACGTCATGCTTCTTCAGACTTTCATTTTACTCATTCATTCTTGTATCATTACAAACTCATGGATTCTTAGTTTATTCAATAGGTTATAATCCATTAGTATCATAACTTATTGTGATGGCCAGACTATCCCAGCCTTGCTCCATGGGGGCCCATCAAGCTGGCTTTGTATTTTGTACACATTCCCACCATTCTTCTAGTACTTCCTTTTTTTCTGGCATAATAAGATGTCACTCTCAGCTTATACTTTCCCTGACCCAGCCTTGGTATTGGCCACTTACTCAAGGGGTCATTGGTTCCTTTTAGCACAGAAGGTTATTTAGAAATCTATATCTGGGCACTAGGTGTGCTCAGTGCTACTGATATGTTATTGTTTCCAGGACTCCACAGTGGACAGAATTAGAAAATGTTATGTACATATGCACACACACTTATATGTATATGCATATATATTTTACATCTACTTATTTATGTAACTATGTATGCATACTAAAAAAAACATGAGTTCACATCAATACCCCAATTCCAATCCAACATCATGAGACTTTTCCAAGTCTGTAGCTCATTCTGCAACTTTGAGAATCCTGGCTCACATTATTCTCCATCAAATTTGATCAAACCCCCAACATGCTACCCTTCTCCAGACCCTTTATGCTAGCATCTCCCAACTTCCTGTGTCTGAACACCACCTTGAAGACTCCAAAACCCTGCACTGAAACTCTACTTAAGAGTTTTTATTGTTGCTGTTATTTGTTTAGTTGGTTCTTTGTTTGAGACCGGGTCTCACTAGGTTGCCACAAACTCTAAGGTTCAAGTTTTGTACAAGTTTTAGTCATCTGCACCTATGTGGCTGGGACTATAAGTACACACCACCATGACTGGCTTCCACTGAGTTTTGACCTTGTTCTAAAGTCCCCCAAGGACAGTCTCCTTTCCCTGCTTGTCTCTGACACTCTGTGCCAAGCCACCCTACTCCTCATTCCACCTGGGTTCTGAGGCCCTTCAGTGGACTACTCCTACTGCCATCCACTCACCCTGCTTGGGCTCTGGCTCCCATGCCTGCTCACCCTCTGTACCCTGTTCATCTCTACTCCTATATCCTGGGAATCACTTCTCTCAGCCCCACTTAATGCCTTGTAATTTTAAATTTTGAATAGTTTTTCCAAATTGCCATCAAGAGAGATTCTGCCAGTTTATATCTTACCAAAAATATAAGAGCACCTGTCTCCCCAACACCCTCTGCAATTAAGTATATTATCATACTTTTAGATTTTGCTAACTTGAGAAGTGAAAATTTTCTATATCTTATTTTAACTGATATTTTATTTGAAGAAAAATAAAGTACTTCTACAAAAACATTGGAATAGTATTCTCACTAAAGCCCCAAATTATGATTCCATTAGCATTTTTAATCTTTAATGATAAACCCAAGAATAAAACAATGAGTTTTCTCAGATCTATAATAGCAGACATCCCATTTAATAACTAAATGGAGTTCCAGAAGCATATTGGTGGTCCCAGATTTAATTGAAAGAAATAGGGATTTAAAATTCTAAAGGAACAAAGAAAAACAACACATGAACAGTCTGTTTTGACTAGAGCAGTTGTCAAGTCAACAATTAGTTGTTTGTACTTTTGTCACTTTGCCTGAAATAAAAGGTTGAATTTAGGAATTAAAAAAAGCCCATCATATGATAATAATGGGAGGCCAAGTTCATTTAAACCTGTGTCATAGAGAAAGTTCCAGTGACACAGCATGCCATTCATTAGGAGCAGCATCCTTCATGGTGAGGTCCTCATGCACTTAGGTACCTAATGGAAGCTGTTCTGACTACATCTACCCAGTAAGTGGCATTAAAGCTGAAAGAAAAGGGGCACAGGACTAATCACACATACACACACCTGGGATAAGAAGCGGGTTTATTGTTAGGAGCCTGACAAGGCTGCTCTGCACAGAGAGAGGGACTGCAGCAGCAAGTGAGGAAGAGCAGCAGCAACTCCCCCTTGAATGTTACCTTCAATAGGCTAGAATCATGGGCGCACTTTGGGGGCAGGTTTAGCCTTGAATGACATAGTAAGCATCCCCTGATCTTGTGGAAGGCAAAAGTTTGCTTCTTGGGAACAGAGACAGGCAGATTTCCTATCTCTCAGAAGGGGAAACAGGAAAACTGGCCATGTCTCTTTAACTTCTCAAGGAGAGAACAGGGAAACTAGTACCCACCCATCTCAGGGGCCAGTAAGTTGTCTCTTATCTCCCAATGAGAGAATAGGGAGAGACTGGCAATTCTCCAGGCCAGTAGGTTTATCTCAGGCTACTTTCTATTTCTTGGGAATAACAACTGTATTCATAAAGTGGGGGTAAGGGAAAGGAAGATGGCTGTAATGTAGCAAATGTATGTACACATACATGTACATATTCATGTAGATGGACCATGGTTGGATCAGAGCATATGGATGCAATTAATAGGCCACTATTTTCCTGTTCCAGAGTGTGGGGCAGTTATAAGCATGTTATGTTTAACTACCTCCAGAAATGAAATGTGCTCGTTGTCAAAGTATTAAGATATTTATAATTAGCAGAGTCTTAAGGAGAAAAAGTCTGTTTAACAGCTTCAGTTTTGCATAATTTCCTAGAATTCACCAAGAAACCAGAGACTGTCCAAGGCTCCAAATTTTGAAAGGCATTCTCCATCCACCATGCTACATCTCAGACTCACTGTGGGTGCCAGATGACACTGAAGCACACCTTCTGAATCATGGGTCAAGGAATTCTAGAGCTAAAAAGTAGTTGAAAGATTATATGCTTTGCATTTTTCACATGAGGAATCTAAGACATTAAGGTTAAGGTAATATACCCAAGGTCCCATAGTGTCCTGTCTGGAGTAAAGTAGAGCTGGAGGACCAAGGCCACCAGAAAGTTATAGATTCATCCACCAGGATATAAGAAATAGGGTTACTGGGGTCATCAATCTTAATTACTGAATGGGGCTACCAGGTAGCACAGTCATGATTCAAGGTCGCATGGTAAATATCGGGGTGGAGGTGAGGAAGAAGACAGTGGCATTTATTAGAAAAATTTCTGCTCATCCTTTAAGCCTCTATCTAAATATTGCTTCTCTGAAATATTTACTGGAACAGCATTCCTAAGAAGAATTAATTGTACCACAGCTGTATTCTCTTAACTCTCTGTCCAAAGTACCTATCAGCTCATGTTTTGTAAATGTGTGACGTGAAAGAAAAAGTGTTACTGAATTATCTGATCCTCAGTATACCCAGTATGGTCTGAGGTGAGGTAGGTGCTGAGAACATATTAGTTGAGTAGTTCACCAAATACATGAGTAAATGATAACTGGATGAAAAATGAAGACAAACTGCCTCTTGATTTAGAGTCATCGTTACAAACCCCAGCGATGGGCAGAGGGTGAATAGGCTTCAGGAAGTCTCTTCCCTCATGGTCCCAGGTGCAGGGTTTTTCCAGTCACTTGCCTCTGGTTTCATCCGATTTCTTACTCTTAGCTCAAACTCCCAGAAAACTAAATATATGTTATGATTTAGACATTAGGTGTCCCCCAAAAGCTCATGTGTCCCCTAAAAGACAATGCAGGAAAGTTTAGAAGTGAAATGATTGGGTTACAAGAGCCTTAACCTAGTGAGAGATCAATTGGGTGGTAACTGTAGGCAGGTAGGGTATGGCTGGAAGAGGGAGGTCACTGGGGACGTGCCTTTGGGGTATATATTTTGTGAGTTGAGCTTTATTCACCCCCACCCCCGTCTGCTTCCTGGTGTCATGTTCTGAGCTGCTTTCACCTACCATGCCCTTCTGCCATGATGTAATGTCTCATCTTGGGCCCAGAGCAACCTCAGAAACTGTGAGCCCAAAATAAACTTTTCCTCCTCTAAATTTGTTCTAATTTGTGGTGAAAAAAATTGACTAAAACAATATATGAAATCATTAATATTAGAAACAAGCAACAACTGGAATTACTGATTCCCCCCCCCCAAAAAAATACTGTTTCATTTTTTTTCAACAAATAATTACTGAAGATCTATCACATGCTATGTGCTGTTATAGATTCTATAGATTTGATCAAGTTTTTGCCTTGCTGATCTTTCATTCTAGTGGTGGCCAGACAGTAGATAGATGATGCATCATAAACTGTCAGACTTTGGTAAGAATGAGGAAGACAAATAAACCAGGTAAAGGTCCTGAGAAAGGAAGAGGTCTAATATTTTAGAAGCCAGTTGGAGAATGACTCAACTAATATATTTTCAGCACCTACCATGCTTCCAACCACACTGGGTATACTGGGGAGGTAACTTTTGAGCAGAGACCTATTTTATCCTGTGACTCTCAGACCTGAAGCTCCTACGACTCCAGGCAAATTTGTTCTAGACACCATTTTCTGGACTCCATTGAATCTTCTTTCCCACAGTCATTCTGTTCCACCGTTAAACCACATTTAACATAGGGGCTCTGCCTAGGCTGCCAGGTCCTGAAAACTCTTTTCCCAAATGTATGGAAGGACCCTCCAACAATTTTAGTTTGTTAGATGTTTATGAGAACCAGCCCCTACCAAAAACTGATCGGGCTCTTGAAAAGCAGACCAAGAAGAGTAAGACAAGGCTGTGGCCCTCAGTGAACTTACACACTAGTGATGACAGTAAACATAGAAACAAATAAGTTGCAGAAAAGTGTGATAGGTGCCTTCAGAGGTATAGGTCCATGAGGACAAAAACCAAGGAAACTCCTGATCCTACCGTGTCTTTCCAAGAAGAGGTGATATCTGATGGGGTTCAGGACACGGTACTCTAAAATTCCGCACTTTGGCATTCTGAATTTATTTAGGCTGAAAGAATCCAGGAAAATAGCAGAAACAGAAAAGTCCCTCTGACCCTCCTCCACCCTTTCCCCTGAAGCAGGATGTAACACTCTCATGCAAGAGGTGCCCTCCCTAGAGATGGAGGAGGCATCCTTTTCTCTGAAGTTGAAAGGACACAGAAAGGAATCCAAATAAACAGACTTGCCAAGCTCCCCCCATCCCAGCACACTCACCTCATACTCTTTGCCCCAGGACTGTCCACTCTTCACCAAACCTACTCACAACATAAAGCACTCTGGTTTAACTCTTTTTTAGGTCCTCGTTTCCCTTTAAGTTTCCCAGGCCAGGTAAAACCTTAATTTTTTTTTTTTTTTTTTTTTTTGCTTTTCTCTTGTCTCTCTTTTCTTATATGGACCCAAGCCACGAACTTAAGAGGGTAACCCAGCAGAATGTTTTTTCTCCTCTTTGTGCCTGAACTTGTAAAAGAGAAGTCAGTATTTTCTTGCCTGACATTGGCATAAGCCAATAAAGGTAAGAACAAGAGCTGAACTATATACGCAAACTTGAAGTTCTGTGTGTACTTCCAGGTGTATCTCATTCAAAGACTGTGAGGTGGGGTTGAGGAATCACAGTAAGAGATTCTGGGGAGGACCTTGGTTTAATCCTGAGATATGGTACACAGCCAAGCTGAGGGGGTAGCAATATAGTTGAGGGTTACAAGATAGACTGAAGTATTTTCACAGAGGTCTTCAAAACCATCCTGGACAGTTTGCTGGACATGTATATAAATATTACATACATATTCATGTATATAGCGAGACATCCTCAGACTGTAAAAAGCCACAGGAATTGTTAGGACAACTGATCAGGTAGGGGTAGGCTCATAAACAAGGGAAAGTTGAGACTAATAGCTATAGCACTGGTTAGTTGAGTGTTGCAGTAATCATTGAGTGGCTGATGAGGTACTGAAAAATGAATGAAACAAAAATTTTCATCATTTTTATATAAGAGCATCAGTGCGAAGGTACCCACGATAGGACTGGGCATTTGGTTGGTCTGACAAACATAAGAAAATAGCACTCCATTCAAAAGACTGTCTTCCTTTTCTCCTCTTCCTCACCATGTCAGCTTTGAAAAGAGAAATGTGTCCTAGCTAATGAGCTTCAGTATTCTTGACATTAATTGGGATGTTTATTAACCAACAAATGACAACTTCCCATCCTACCCCAACCGTTAGACAATACATTTTAAATTGAAAAAGAAGAGTTTTGGAGACCAATTGCACATCACTGTTTTCATTTCTTGTTTGTCAATTTGTATAGATTTCCAGTGCTATAGGAATGGATGACTGCTAGGCAAAAAACACAGCAGGACTGTGATGCCCTCTAGAATTTCGGTTTCATGTTTTGCAGTTGTGCATAATAAACTAATTTTCTTCCCCTACACAATTGGTGGAAATGGAAATTTAAGTATTGCTGCCCAATTCTCCAGCTCCCCCTCTACACCCCTGTCTTTATACTCCTATGAAAGGCAACTACATCTAAGATGAAACATTTTGTGTGTCAGAGTAATAAAAAAAAGTAATTTAACAGATTCTGGAATTATTTTAGAAGCAGTAGAGTCTTGAATGAATTTAGACTTGTCTATGAATTTTAAGCACTAATCAAACAAATCAATAAGGGAAATTAAGGAAGCCAGAAAATGCAATTCATCTGCTTCATCACCTACATTTCCAGATTAAGTGAGCAAAAGCACTCAAAGAAGATGTTAGATCGCCTTCCTGAGGGAAGTCACGTGACCTGCTCTGCCTCTCACAAATGCTCTGTATCTACCAAAGGGCCGTTTGTTTTGCTCTTAACAGCAAATGACGCACTCCATTCTCCATGGGCCACCCGCACAAACCCAGCATTTAATAAAGGCTGAAAAGCTGTATCAGCCAGTGAGTAATAACACCAGGATCTTTAGGAGGCTGATAGAATTAAATTGGTTCAGAAAAACCATCACTCAAGTGTCAATTTCTTAAATGGATTAGATTAGGTTGGGGGCTATATTTTCTATTCTGAAAAGACTCTAAATTATTTCAATATTTCCTATGATGAAGTTCTTAAACTCTTAAAAGAAGACAAAGAGCTTATTAAATGCCACATACCAGCTATCAGCCAGAATTCTTCACCCAGCTCTGCACGGGCCCAAGGCCCACTCTGTGGGATACTGAAGGGCCTAACAAAAATCAAACACATAAAATGAAAAGGCCTAACTCCTTCCCAGATGTCAGTGGCGGATATCAGGACGTGGCATTTGGAAGTGACTGGAGATGTGAGGAAGGACATGTTCTCCATCTTCACTGCTTGTTCCTGGGAATCTTTCTCTCAGACTGAAGGAGGTGGCATAGATCCCCACCAGCCTGTCCTGAGGTTGGCATAGAGTGGCACTTGTCTATGCAGGAAGGAAGAGACAGGATCAGGGCCTTCTTGTCATTCACTGTATGGTGCCCTCAGATTTTTTTGTGTGTCACCACCTGGAGGCCTCCACCCCACCCCCCAGAGCTGCCAATCCTGAGGGCCTGGGGTGGGGCCTGAGAATTGTCATTTCTAAACATTTTCAGATGATGTCAATGGAACCATACTCTGAGAACCACAGCCCTACAGCATCTTTTCAGGAGGACATTGGTGGTCCACCAGGTATGGCACCCTGGTTTCTGCTTCTCCATCTCCTT
This sequence comes from Urocitellus parryii, assembly GCF_045843805.1. NCBI lineage: Eukaryota > Metazoa > Chordata > Mammalia > Rodentia > Sciuridae > Urocitellus > Urocitellus parryii. Next base: position 78,218,098 of record NC_135538.1, on the reverse strand, counting down.
GGATATCATTTTTCTTATTTCCTTCCCACTGGCTGATTTTCTCTCTATCCTCTGCCCTCTACAGTCATTGCCATCTCTAGGCCTTGGCTGCTTCTTTTCCCTATTGGAATATTTTTCTTTTGCCTGTTCATCCCTTTATCTCTTTTCATTCTCTAACTTAAACCAAATCCTCCTTTCTCTGCTAAAGTCATTCTAATCAACTTAAGCCCTCATTTCTCTCCTAATTTCCATAATTCTTCTGATTTTTGTGGTCTGTAGCAAATCTTGCTTGTTCTCAGACTGACTTATGGGGTTTCATTAAAATACATTGTAAGCTCCTGTGGGCAGGAACTATCCACACATAGAGTGGTAATGATACTTAACACATTGAGCGTTTACCAAGTGTAAAACATGTGCTAACCATTTTAGAGGTATTAATCCATGAAATGAAGAACAGAGAGGGCATATAAGTCATGCGTTAAAGTCATTCTGGAGCACTTGGTGGGACCAGGATTTAAGCCCTGGTCACCTGAACTCTTTTTTTTTTTTTAATATTTATTTTTTATTTTTTTATTGGGTGTTCACAACATTACAAAGCTCTTGACATATCATATTTCATACATTAGATTGAAGTGGGTTATGAACTCCCAATTTTACCCCAAATGCAGATTGCAGAATCACTTCGGTGACACATCCACAATTTTACATAGCAGAATACAACAATCACCTGAACTCTTTTTAACCACCACTCAGTTTGTTGTGAGAGTCCCCATAGGCTAGGCACCGCATGAAAAGCTCTCAAAATAGCCTGGGCACATGGTGCTGTGAACACTCTATCAGTGGCAGCCAAGACCCCCAGGAGCAGTGCTCCCAAGTGGTTACTGAAAGAACTGAGCAGACCCTTGGCATACCTCTCCTGGTTATAATCTCCCTTTGATCCACACCTTTCACATTGCATAAGCATACAGAGATGATGCTCGTCTCTGATAGGTGTGCAGAGTTGCTCAGTTGTCTTTGTATTGTGCTATTCACTCTCCATTAATATCTTCACAGACAAGGACTCCTCTTTGAATGGGTGGTACTGAGTTGTAAGGATATCCCATGTTCACTGAACAATCTTTAGGCTGTAAGATTTGCCACACATTTGGAGTCTTATTAATCTGGACTTAATAACACTGTAGGGCACACAACATGTGCTAATTGCCAGATGTGACCATGAAAATAAAATACATATAAAATATATACAAAAATAATGTATATTTATGATTATTTTCACAGTGCTATCTTTTTTTTTTTTTTTTTTTGGTGTCAGAGATTGAACCCAGGAATGCTGCTCATCTCCTGAGTCACGTTCAGCCCTTATTATTTTTTGTTTTGAGACAGGATCTCACTAAGTTGCTGAGGCTGGTTTTACACTTGTAATCCTCCTGAGCTGCTGGGATTATAAGCGTGTACCACTGTGCCTGGCCACAGCAATATTTTTAAAAGTTAAACCAATAAGGCAATCCCTGGTTCTTTTTATTTTTTATTTTATGACAGGATCTCACTAAGTTGCTGAGGCTTGCCTCAAAAACTTTTGATCTTCTTGCCTTAGACTCCCAAGTTGCTAGGATCACCATATGATCAATCACCATGTCAAGCTGCAGAATATTGTATTGTTATGTTTTTGCTCGAAATTTAATCTTTTTATCTGGAAGATCTCTTAATTTTCCCCCTCATGAACATGTATTATTGGTACACTGAAAACTGAGAGTATTACTTAGATGGAGCGGCTTCTTTAAGCATAAGAAGACTTAACATTTACAAATCAAAGGATGACACGTGTGATTTATCACACATCAAAATTCTGAATATACTGTGCAGTCAGGCTTGTCATTTTATTAATTTTTCCATATAGGACTTTTCAAATCTTTAAGCACTGAAGTATGTTTGCATGTACTGTGTCCTTCTGCTCCAAAGAGAACATAATCTCATAGGCAGAAAACACTAGAAACTCTGAAGAACCCATTTCCATCGATATCACTTTGCAGCATGAGCATCAACATACTCAGGTGAACAAATGGACTAAGGACAATGGTGGCACAGGCTGTATGGCCAGTGCTCACCTCCACTGGGCCAGTTACATGCACAGCAGGCCTCAGTCATTTTGTGTGAGCTGAATTAGGAGAACAATGCCTCTTAGGGAACACAGGAGCAAGGGCAGGCCTGAGCTCACCAGCAGGTAGTCCACTCCTAGGAGAGGGCAGCAGAGAATTCACTCTGATGGCAACAATATGCAACTAGGATAGAAGATACTAATTGAAGCAAAGTCCAGTTAAAACATATAGTGGGGCTTTGCTGCAGATGCAAGACCCTGGTAGGCAGAACCCCAGCTTTACCTGGCTGCAGCACCTCCAACCTCGTTGGCTTGTCCTCGTTTATTAGGTAGAATGTCAGCAACAGCCTCTGAGACTGTTGCCATCACAAAAGCACATGTAGATGGAGGTTTTTCAATTATTTATGCTAATTTGTGAGAAGGATAGGGAAAATAACGAATATTTGGCCCCTACTTTGTGTTCCTTTACTTAAATGTTTTCTTTGTCCTCTTCATACCCAGTTAACTTACCAGACTGTCTAGGAAACTTTAACCTTGAAGATATTCCCAAATGTGCCTTTCTGGGCCTCTGACTTCCTGATGCTTTCTAGCATTACAGTGTTTGCTGCAGGAATTGCAAGCATCCATGAAGTTTTCAAAAATATTGTACTGAAGGGACTTGCATATCTTTCTCTGGGGGTCTCCAGAACACTGAATTCAAAATGGGACCTCTCTTCTGAACCAAAACATCTGGCTTCACCTGGAAATACACACACACACACACACACACACACACACACACACACAGCTTTTTATTGCTTCATTTTGCTTCTACTCAATTATGTTCTTTCTCCCTCACCCCAGGTTCATCCCAGAAAATTAGGTTATCTATAAATGTGATAATCATTAGGAGTGTAGGTGTACATGTGTGTGTAAATTTAGAAACATTGACGCTTTCCTCCACACTTATTTATTCCTTCTTAAATCAGGAGAAGGAAAATGGCTAATTTCTTGGTTGAAATTGTTTTTGTCATTTTACTATGTACTTGACACCGCTGCAAGTAAATATGTAGGTTTTTACTCAACTGCATCAATTTTTATAGCTGAAGATTTCAGAAAGCTGCACCAAATCTCAGGCTTCTAAAGAAATTGTCAGTGAGATCAATGCTGCTATATCTGGCTCCAGCGTCATATCCCAGGCCCCTGAGTGCATTTTGAGAAAGAAACAATTTAATAGAAGGAAAAAAAAAAATGTCTCCCCTTCTGCAGAGCAGGCACTCCACCAATTAACTGCATATCAAATGCTTTTTGCCAGAATTATCTTATAATTTAAAAACAGTTGCTTATCAACTGCTCTTTGTTTTTATTTTCTATTCCTATATCACACGTGGGGCAGGGTTGCAAGATGGTCTGCAACTCAGCCTCATTGTGCGACATGACCCCATTCTTTTCTATATCTCAGAGAAAAACTAGGAAGCTTATTTCCTGGTTCTTTCTCCATTGCCTCCAAGGTACATTTGGGCAGTGAGAGGTACTCCCAGGAGCTGTACAAGGTGGTAAAGAAGGAAAGGCCATTTTTCTTTGCTGCAGTTCCAGACAGTGCCTCAAAAGCCTCTGCTTCTTTGGAGTCCTCTGGGAAACCCCCACTGTGAGCAGCTTGATCCTATCAGCAGCCTCATCTTCCCTAGAGACCTTTTAGGACATCTCCCAGATGTCCTAACAACAACCTTCTGGCCTTTATTTACCCAACCCTTCTAATGGTTGGGTAAACTTCACTTCCTCTATGAACTCTCTCTAAGGAAAAAAAAAAAAGAATCTAGAAAGACTTCTGTTTTCTGATTCAATCCTGAGTGATGGGGGGGGGGGTTGTTTTCTTGTGTCCCTCTAATAATAAAAAAATTTACGGATATTAGCTAATAACAAGGCACTTATTGAATGCACATCACATACCACAGAATCATTGCAGTATGTTAGATATGATCATGAACACAGAGGAAGTCACTTCCTTCAAATAGTTCCCAATGAAGTAGAAATTTAATAATGCTCATGCACACATTAAATGTATAAATAAATGCAATAACTAAAAGTGTTTGCCAAGGGAAGAATGGATCAGGGAATTTTTGGAGAAAAGAAATTCACACATTTCCTTTATTTCAAAATCTTCCTCCAGCCAAATAAATGCTCAGTAGGTGGGCATCCTAGGCATGTGCTGTTGTCCGTGACTGCACCCTGAGCTGTTCTGACATGCTGTCCTGCTAGGGAAGCACCATCATGTATGCCTGGGGCACCAGAGCAGGGAGGCCTGTGAACAAAGAAATGTAGTGTTTAGCTTTCTGCTGCTTCCTGCACATTCACAGAGTACATCCAGGAAGAATTCGAGAGTGAAAATAATGGCCATGAATAGTTGCATTAAAAGGGGCCTCTGCCAGTTGGAAATTTGGGCCTCAAGAGACAAAAATACTGAATCGACTGGCTTAAACTATGTGAAATGAATGCACAGTCAGAGGTTCAGTGGTGCCATCCACCCAGGGTTCTCCTGTCCTCTCCTCTGCTGTCCTCAGCATCAGTTCTATTTTGAAACCATGCTCTTTGTAGAAGTAGGATGGTTGTAACTTTCCCAAGTGAGACATCCAGAAACAAAATTAATGTTGAGTGTCCAAAAGGGAGCATGACTTCTGGGTTTGATGTTTTCAGAAATAAGGAAAAATTTCCTCTCACCGCCCGCCCCCCCCCCGCCCCCGCTACCTTCTACGCCTCTTGTATGGCCTGTTAGTCAGAAGTAGCTCTTAATCCCATCCCTGCACATATCATTGGAAAGAATAGGACTATGCAAATCAGCCAGGATTTAACCTTGAACTTGAGATAAAACCAGTTTTTTGTACCATGGTGATATGGGATGGATGTCTGATGCTATGTTTATGGCAATAAGAAATAAGGAGAGGATGTGCTGCCCCCATCCAATTCAGGCAACTGTACCAAAGTCACTTGTATGAATTTGGGGTGACACAAAAAGACCACAGGACACGAAATACCTTTTTCTATGAGCTTCAGGACAGCTTCCCTGGCTCCCAGCCTCAGGTTCCCACAATGGGGACAAGAGAAAGTTACAAAAGGCTGACAAGAGAGAGGGAGCACACGTTCTGGGGTTGGCTTTTATTGGGGGATGCTGTTTCTTAGAACATTCTATCCAAAAAAGGGGGGGCAAGGAGTAGGATTACAAAGGAACAGGTGAGTGTAAATCAACCCCACCAGGTAACGTCTACACCTGGAGCCACACCTCATTATCCCAGCTGAGGTAAAGCCTAAGTTATTACAGGTGCAATAATTGTTCAGTATCTCTTGCTCAGGACTCAATGGCATGTATTTCCAGAGCGGCTCCCCACAAAGATACATGTAGTTTTCCCTTAAACTGATCCAAAAGGGCAGATATTTATTGTAATAAGAAGCTGGGCCCGGCGTGAAGTCATATGCCTATAATCCCAGTGGCTCAGGAGTTCCAAGCCAGCTTCAGCATAAGTGAGAGCTAAGCCTAAGCAACTCAGTGAGACTCTGTCTCTAAATAAAATACAAAATAGGGCTGGGGATGTAGCTCAGTGGTCGAATGTCCCTGAGTTCAATTCCTAGTAATCCCTGTACCACCCCCCCCCCCAAAAAAGAAAAAAAGAATCTGAGCGGGACTCTAGGACTTGCTGGCACCATGTTGTTAATGAGAATTACAGATCTTTTGGGAATTTCTGCAGTACTCCCACCTTATTTTGCACTGCAGCACTCAACTATGCTTGAATTCAATTGTATTACACTATGTAAGTCAGCTTTCTGTAACTGTGACAACATGCCCTAGACAAACAATGATAAAGGCAAAAAGGTTTATTTTGGTTCATGATTTGGGGGGTTTTAGTCCATACTCTGTAGGCTTTGTTGTTTGGGGAGCTGTGGCGAGTCAGAACATCCTGATGGGTAGCATGTGGTACAGCAAAGTCGCTTACCTCATGGTATCTGGGAAGCAAAGAGAAAGAGATTCTCTTTCAAATGCATGCCCTGACCAATCTTTCCACCAGGCCTCCCCTCCTGAAAGTTTCATCACCTTCCAGTGGCCAGAGGCAGAGCATCTGGGCCTTTGAGAGACATTTAAGATCCAAACCATAACACTCTATGGAAATTATGTTCAACTGTTTCCATAAATCTACTTTCAATCCTGATCTTAATGAGAGTACTACTTCTTTATACAACAATGTTAGGATCAGAAAAATAGCTCATCACTGTACTTAGGGCACAGAAATAGAATTCCATCGTTGCACTGAGCTCCCTGGGCTTCAATATTGATGGGCAACAAGAAAGTATTCTTGCCACCAGTGATATGCCTATAAACACTTTTCTATAGGATGACACAATACCAGACCTGGGACACCTGGAGACGATCTGCCCCACTGTTTTCTAGATGTTATTAGGTTTTCTGCAAAAAATACAGTGGCTCTTCTGTTGACTATGTTAGAGAATTGCTGGGTAAAACAAGTTAAACAGGCCGATTTGGTTCAGGACCTCACTGAGCTTTTTGATATGGTGCCATAAATTGTGCAAAAAGGCACATTATATTCACAGATACTTGAATTTATTTGATCACAGACTACAAAGTAGAATATGGCAAGACTGATGTGCATAAACTACTTTGGGTAATGCTGCCCAGATGCTTCATTTTATACCTAAATAAACTCCTCACTTTACCCCAGGATCCCTTAGGAAACAGGTGAAATATTGAAAAGGAATTTAAAATAGCAAACAAAGTGGCTAGATGTAGTAGTGCATGCCTATAATCCCAGGGTGCAGCAGGAGCCTCAGCAACTTAGTGAGGCCCTAAGAAAATTAATGAGACTCTATCTCAAAATTTAAAAAATTAAAATGACAGACATTAGTCTGTCAATGAATTTTTTAGACTGTAGTTTGAATTTTCCTAAGCTCTGAGAACTGTTGAAAAAAAAATAGCTGGTAGGATTTTTAAGAGTGTTCTATCAATGGGGTGAAGTATTGAAGGCGTTTTCAAGAAATAAACTAGTGGGTTACTTAAGAGTGATACAAAATTTCCCTCTGTAAAAATGGATGAAGCCACTCTTTGTACCCATGGTGCAGAAGCAATTTCTGTCAGGGGAGCTGACCCATCAAGAAGACAAAGATCACAATCTGGGTGGGGAAGGATCACTCCAAGTTCTGTACAAGACTGTGCCCAGAAAAGTTGAGGATGAAAATAATGAGGGCAAAGAGGATAACCCTCTGAAATGGTCAAAATCCTAAATTTCAATAACAATTTGCTAAAAGCATGTTACTGACCAGGGCCATTTATATGAAATATAGGATTGGCTCCCAGATGGTAAGAAAAGAGGACAGAGTTCAGGAGCAGGTACCGCCAAATTAGGGCCCTCTGGCGAAAAAGGCTAAGGGCCTCAGACTTCACCTATTTTAAGTGTTTCTCAGGATGGTTGCTGATTTTTGTCTGAATTGTTTATGTCAGAAATGGATATTTTCCCAATGATCCTCAAGAAATAAGAAAGACAAAATTCTGTCTTAGACTTTGATTATATCCTGTAATTTAAATCCCTCTGCATACATTGTGTGTGTGAGTTGCTGGAGTGGAGCATTGCTTAGAGATAATCAAGCAAATCAATAAGTACTTATATTATAAGTACCTTATACTAACAAGGATATTTAGTAACAACCTCAGTTATAAGATGGAACTAAACTGTGGTAACAATTTTAAAATCTGTAATAAGTTCAATTAAGGTCAATAGTCAATCAGAATCTGAATGAATAGATATATTATCAGAATATCTTGAAAAAGAATTTATATTAATTGATTGGCTGTTTTAAAATTAATAAAATATATAAAACTCAGTATTGATCAGGGAGAACATGGTACAAATTTTAAAAGAAATCTGATTGAATGGTTGTTTTCTTATGCTTTTATAAAAGCATTGAGGATAATTTGTTAATCTGTTTCTCTGAGTCCTACATAATAGTTTCATTTGCCTCCAAAACTTCTAGAAGCTACTCCTAGTTACTTTAATGAGTTTTTCTCTTCCTCCATTTAAATTTGTTTTTTTCCAAACAGCAGCCACAGGGCTAAACGTAGGTGAGTTGGTTATATTAAGGGAGCTACAGTAATTAAATTATTGTACTACTGCCACCCCTCAAGCTGTAATTAGAAAGGATGAAAGCTTAATTTTTCTATCAACAAAGTCAATTTCATCCAAGCTGTTGTTCAGATTGCCACATACATTTAAAAAGTGCATGTCTAAACTAATGGGGAGCAAATGAAACTTAAACCCCTCATCACAATAACATGGGTGGATTGTAAATTTATGGCGCATATTCTCTATAGAAAAACAAGTCTATTCAAAACATATGTAGAAGTCCTCAGGCAAGCACAGCAGTGTGGATATAAGGTATTCACTGTGTGAGCTTGTGGCAGAAAGGTCTCTAATAAATTAGAGTAAACAGCAGCCGAACTGTCCTCACCTTGGTTTCTCTGTTCAACCTAGCAAGGAAAGAAAGTTAGCATTAATTGGTACGCTCAAAGGAACAGGCACTTAGAGTAATTAAGTCAGATGCAGAAAAACAGCTCTGCATTGAAAGGCTGACAGCAGGACTCAGGCACAATATTCATAATGAGTGGCTGAGGATTTTAATGGATGGAGGCTTAGAGACTAATGGACAATTAATGTAAAACAGATGACTTCCCTTGGCGATGACAGTCTTTTAAAAGGCGCTTCACCTGCTGCTCAAACAAATGTGGCTAAAGTGAAATGAAAAGAGAAATGAGGTCTTACTGAACGGGGCCACAGCTAGTATTCATGTCTCTGCTTTTTCCTCTCATATTTTCAAAAACTAGGTCAGGAATTTAACAGTTCCCTGCAGTGGGCAGTACCAGCCCCCTCTTTTGGCCTCCTGCCATCCAGGGTGGACTGAGATCACTGGCTGTGTCTCTTAAACCTTCTAAGGAGCTGCCCTAAGGGCTCGCCTTGTTTTATGGGGGAAAAGAAGACAGGGCACCTTATAATGCAACAGGATATCTTTGAAAATGACACCAATCCTCCCCAACGTAAGAACTGCAGTAAATACATAACAGAACATCTCTTTTTAGAAATGATTTCTTCTCAAGCTGGGCTTTTCATTGTGCTTACTAAGGTAAGACAGAGTCTTCCACATTTGAGCTTTAAAACCAGAGGCAGGCTCTTCTGATAAGTGGATAGATACGAAAAATACATGCTGAAATCAAATCAGTTGTTTGAAAAGAGAAATCTATTTCCTATAAGAACAATGCTGCTGTGACATCAAATTGCCATATGATCCTGCAAAGCCTGTTGAACCCAGAGTGGGACTTAATGTTGGTCAATCAGAGCCCTGAATCCTAGGCACAAGAGGTGCTGCCAATACAGGAGAGTAGAAGAGGGAGAAGAAAGTACATCCCTTTTCCTCTTAGTGGAAAGTAGGACAGGACTGAATTATAATTTTGAGATACAAACTAATCCTTGACAATTTTCTGTTCTCCAACATCCTTGCACAGGACCCTCAGGAAATCAGTGCCTTGATGTGATTTGGTTTCTGGGTATCTCAAATCTGCCGCCACTCCCTATCACTCCAAGTGTCCCTAACTTAATAATTCTTTACTCATTCTCCTCTTGTTTCTCTTCCATTTGTTCAAAATAGTATATCTCCTCTAGAAATTAGAGGAAAGCAACTTGCACCAGCTAATTAACACCCTTGGGTGATGGCCTGAACACTCCTAGAAGTCTTTGCATATTTAAAAAACAAAATGCATCTCTAACTGACAGAATTTTTGTGAGAAGAAAATCAAGTGAAAAATGTCAGATATCTCAAATGTACCTACACATAGAGGAGAAATGTACGAGAATATTAGTTATGGCAGAGAAAAGTAGAAGCCACATGAAAGTCAAGAGGAAAGTGTCTGAATAAAATATAGCATGCTCCTACTGTGTGATCTTATGCAGGAGTTACCTGTGGCCATTAGAAAAATCACAGAAAGTCACCCTTTCCTCACATCCTGGCTGGGTTCCAGCCCCAGTGTGCCCACTCAGCAGGACACTTCCAGGTCACACAGTTTATAAGCCCTGCCTACCCCCACAGAGAACAAAGAGAACACAAAGCTGTAGCAGGGGCAGAACTGGGTTTGAAGTCACAAATATAAATATAAGTGGATTGTGTGTGATAAGCCAGAAAGTTGTGTAGTAGGTATGGCATTGACTCTTAAGTTGGATAGGCAAGAAAAATCTAATTACTTTCTTCAAATTAAATCTGACTGCCATCCCTAATGCCACTGAATTGGCAAGAAATTCAATCTCAGTTATGTGTCTCCCTTCCTTATCCCTGGGCATACATAAAAATTTGGAAAGCTTAGTTGGTGCCCAGAAAGAAGCAAGCCTTTTAATGTACCGCGGGTGTGTGTATCCTTACTGTCCTAGGCTTAATCTGAGGAGGTTGGCTCACCTGGTTCTGACCAAGCCGCTTCTCTACAAAGCCCACTGGAAGATTGAAGCAGGCTCAGTGAAGCCTGGAGCATTCTAAGGAAAGGGCACTGATTCTCAGCCTTTGGGTAGATGCAACTTTCTTCCATTTCAACATCTTGCCTGCTCCTTGGACAAATACATTCAGCTGTCCCCTACCCACACGCAGAGACACCCTCCAGCACAACCCTAGCATTGAGCTCAGATCTCAGGCTCCTGAAAGACTAGGGAGGTTTCCAGGTTGCCAGGAAGATCCCTTACCTGAAAGCAGTAGTTCTCAGTGGGTGGGTCCTAGCCTGCAGTATCAGCATTCAAGGGAGACTTAGGGTTAGAAATTCCAGTTCTGGACTCCATCCCAGACTTGCTGAATCAGAAACTCTGGGGCAGGCTGTGTCTTAAGTCCTTCAGGTTCCTCAAAGAAACTTGAATTTTTTTTTTTCTCGGACACCTCAACATTCACTCAGAGCTGGGGATGTAGCTCAGTGTTAGGGTTCTTGCCTAGTATACACGGGGTCCTGGGTTCAATCCCCATGACCGTCACTACCACCACCACCAAAAAAAAAAAAAAAAAAAAAAAAATAGTGCCAGTTAGAGGCAAAGGAGCTTTACAGTCTGGATTTATAAAATATAAAGAAAATCTGAGAACTTACCTGATCCACATCTCACCAGCAAGTTCTCACCTCCACCTTCCAGGTTTTAAGAATTCAGAAGGCTTTGTCCTGGAAAAAAAAAAAAAAAGAGAGAGCATGCTGAGAAATAAAGGTCAAGTATTCAGACTAGGCTGTTCCACATCTCTATGGAATGAAGAAAAGTGTGAACACCCCTGGAATTTCAATTGGATCTCCTTGTGCAAGGAGTTTTATACGGAGTGAGACAGGACCAGCACATAACTTCCTTGCACTGAAGAATTTCATAATAAGAAAATACCATCATATTACACTAGGTAAATGCCAATTTTTATCATACCATCTAATTTCAACTTTGATATAGAGGTTTCATTTATGTGAAAGTGGAGAGTCATCATTTTCATTCTTAAGTCCTATTAAATGTCACCCGTTTCCTGATGCATCCTCCTACTGCCCCAGATACTTCTAACACATTTCAGACCTGAAATTTTCAGAGCTGCTTCTTCTTTTCTAAGTCATTTTAAGAACCTGACATTAAAACGTAATTACATGACTGAGAAATACTTTTAAAGCCTGCTCAGTATGACTTTTTTTAATAGTGAGGTTTCCGAATTGCATGCCTCAAAGGATGATTTTCTGAGCTGTGTATAACTGGAGAGCGTCTCTCCGGGCCCATTAGTCACCTTACAAAATTACATGAACTCTTTTAGGCCCCCTAGGATAGCTACGATTTAAGAATAAATGAATGGATTATGTTTCATGTGACCATATTTTAAAACAATGTATATTAACAACCAAGACTGTTGGACCGTTTTTGGCTCCTGAGATTATAGTCACAATTGCTATAAAATAGAAGATTCTCTTTTTATAGAATAAAAAAGAACATTTTAAGGCCAAATTGAGAATCAGACTCCAGTTTTACTTGAGGAAATCCAGGCCACAGATCAATCCAGACCTTGCTCAAGGTCACACAGTCTGGTTTCAGTGCAGCAGGAATTGGACTCTGTCCCCTACGCATTCCTGCAACTGCCAATTGTCGGATCAGCCAATTCTTATTTTTCCAGTGGCCAAAAAGCCTGTCCATTACCTTCCATCACACGATTGCCACCTAGTGCTATCAGTGGACATTGCTGCTTATGTAATGACTGGACTCAGGCCAAAACACAAACAGAATAATAATCAATTCATCTTTAAAAGTTATTGAGATTCTATTGCTATTGCTATGTTATTTATGTTGTCTTATTTAATCCTCACACTATGAACTGAGCATTTTTATCCACAAAGGAATGAGGCTCATAGAGATGAAGAAACTGGTCCAAATTCACAGAGCTTTGCCCCCAGGTGCAGTAGCTGAATCGTGTCCTTCCCTGGGGCTGAGTCCCTGTCCTGTAACTTTGGTCTACATAAGGCTGGGTTCTAGTTCTTTTTGGACTTCTCTGATCTGTGATGTTCTTCAGGCTTCAATGACTGGCTCAGGGATAGTCAATAAGACCCCCTGACACTTTTGCTAGGACAGGTGAGGAGGAGGTACTTGCTATTTCCACTCACAGAGTATGTGGTAAAAATAGTTGAGCCAGGCCCTGTGAAGTAGAGCTGAGAATCAAGTCATCAAAATACTGGAAAAGCTAAAGGATGGAAAAAACTGAACAAGGTTACACGCCTTGTGCCCTCAATTCCAACTGTGTTTGAAGCCAGTTCCTGGGTGTTTCAGTTCTGAGTCAGTAAAGGCCTTTTTAAGGATTAAGCCAGTTTAAAATGGGTTTTTCGTGTCTTGAGCTGAAAAGTCCTAATACTGAGGATTTGCCCTTTCTGGGTTCCTTTTCTTTCTTTACTTTCAACTGTCAACAAATCAATATTGGTATCATGCCTATGCTTACAAAACATGAATCTGTTTTCCAGAACTTATCATTCTATTCTTATAGCTACAGTACTTAAGAAATCATTTGAAAATATGTAACTATAATTTTAACACAAAGCTATATATAAACTACAATACAAAAAAAAATACCTTGAAAATCTTTTGTTTCTCATCCTAAATATGAGCTTCTCAAGAGCAACCAGGAAGTTTACAATCTAAAGTAATTATTCTTTCATTAAGGCAAAAATTGAATAGAGCTTTGGGGCTTGTAAGACAGTTTAGCCATCTGTCCAGGATTCATGTGTCATTATGGCTTGGAGGAGTACCGTGGGTTTTGTCAAATGAGACATATTCCTTTGAGAATATCATGCATTTATTCAAGGCAAGATCAAGATATATGCATATTTGGGGAAAGGTGGCCTTGAAAATCATTTTTTTAAGTTCATTATTTTTGGATGATGGGAGAAATTAATTTCCTTTCTTAAAATTATTCATTCCTTTTTTTTTTCAATATTTCAAATAAGAAACTTGTTACATTCAATTTTCTAAGCCAGACTACTTCCTGGGAGTTAAATTGTTTATATTTCAATACTAACATAAATAACTCAATCCCAGAAAACAGCACCATGCTAATAATTTGTTTTTCCAATGTTAGTGACTACCAGCTTTTGGAGAGTGTTTGCTAGTTAGGTTGAAGGTTGTAGCCTCATTGGTGACAGCCTCAAGTTCCTATCACAAAAGTATCCAACAAAGATGATTTGGCTGCAGCAAAGGGAATTTTGTTTGTTTGTTTGTTCAGGAGGAAGAGGTTTTTCAAATAATGTACACAGCCATGAATAGACATTGGAGTTAAGTGCTACAGTTTTTACTGATTTATTTCAGCAATTTAAAAACAACGATTTTAAAGACTATTGACCAAGGAAGCTGCAGTTTGCTGACTTGTCCCCTCTCCCCACCACTCCTGGTTTCCAAGAAGCCTCAGGAGCAGCAGGATGAGAGAGCTAAGTGGGCATGACCTCACCACCTTAGCTCTTCCCATTCAACCATTGCAGCTTTGCTCTGAGCTCCTTTTAAAAAAAAATTTTTTAATAAATAAATTGTTTTTAAATTTTTTATTCCAATTTGTTATATATGACAGTAGCTCCTTTTTCAAGTGTTGAGCTTCCGTTAAAGATTTTCTTTCACTCATTCAAGCAGCTATTTTCCCAGCATTGTGCTAAGGCTCCCAGGCCCTCCCCTGAACAAGAAAGTCAACCACCCCCAATTTATGTTCTAGCACAGGAACAGATAATACCCAAATAAACAAAAGAATTTTTAAAAACAATACAAGTAGAAATTAGTAATGATAAAGAGAATGAAGTGGTGGAGTGAGAAACAGTGACTTGAGGGGACAGGCATCAGTAGAAAAAACAGTGAGGAAATGCCTCACTGAGAAAGTGGTACCTGAGGAATGTACTGGAGCCATTTGAAAGCTGTAAACAGAGGTGTAATATGATGAAAATTTTTTTAAAAATAACTTTTATATGTTTGGTAGAAGGAGGCAAGAGAGAATGAAAGCAAATGAGCTGGGCTAGGCTCAACTGGGATCATCCCGGGGAGAAATCCTGATGGCTAGGATCAAGAGAGTCGCAGTGGAGATGGAGAGAAATGGGTGCTTTGGGGCACATTTTGAAGACTGATGGAATTTTGTGATGGTTTGGATACAATGGATGAAGTAAAAAAAGAAATTAAGAATTACTGCTAGTTTTTTTTGTTGTTGTTGTTTGTTTTGGTTTTGAGCAGTTGGATGAATGGTGATGTTTTTAACTAAGGTAGCAGAAATAGGAAGAGAGATATGCAGAAAGTTTGGTTTTGGATAGCTTTGGTTTCAGATGCCTCCTAATTATTCAAACTGAGATGCAGAGTAATCGGTTGTGTATGGAGACAGGAACTGAGAAAAGAGATCAGGCCCTAGAGACCTAGTTATGAGAAAATCATAGATCTAAAACATCGGAGTTTTAGATGTTCAAAATGATCACCAAGAAGGAGACCCAAGACCATGTACCAGACACTCAAACAATTATAGTAGAAGCAGAGAAAGGAAAGGAAGGATAGAATGAAAATCTAATAAAGATAATAGATTCTGCAATCAGATAACTCTCACTATCCAAAGAAAAAAAGAAATCTGCAACAATTGCCATGGATATTCCCAGAAATAAGATGGAGGCATCAAAAACTCAGTCAAAACTCTTGGTTGATAGAAGTAGAAAATTGTGGCCAGTAATTCAAAAGTAAACTAAAAGAATTCAATGAGTTCTCCTACTCTTCAGAAGCCTGCAAAGATCCTAATAGGGAAATTTATCCCATTCCTGAAATGTTCTATACTCTGGGGAAAAATTCCCTGATCTTGGATGTCGAAGCTAGGATTCATTTACTTTCACCTGGTCATCCTACAGCATGCCCCAGTACCAGTGTGGCTCTATCAGAAGGTACCAGTCTCAACTATTCTCTTCAGAGTTGACTCCTCTTTCCTGTCAAACAAGGATTTCAATGTTCCAAATGTAAATTATCCTATGAAGAACTTTTCCAAATGTCCTGCCAGGCAAGTTCCATTGACATCACTAGCCATTGGTAGGATAAATTTTAGTAATGTTGAAGCACAACAAAGGAAGAATGGACTTCTGTATTTCTTTGTATTCAACAAGTTCTTTGGACAAAGGGAACTTGCAAATATGCAAAAGTTCTCCAGATACTAGGTATGCATCCAAAGGGATTATGTGGAAGGATGGATTTTGTCAGACCACAGAGGGGTGCTCTTTCCTTACATCAGTGGGAACCTTTCCTGATACTGTTAATGTTCATTATTCTCTGATTTTATATTTGTGAATTTTCCTACTGGACAAAATTTATTTGTAAGCCCCAAATCAGTGTCCCTGGAGCTTTCTCAGTTACTCATGGACATCCACAGAGTAGCAAAAATTGGGGGCACCTGTATTCAGTTGAGACTGAACAAGGTGATACTCTACCTTCTTGTTTTAGTTCTTTTACTACAAATGAGCGCTGTTTTTGCAGTCTATTTAGTACCATGTTTCTCATTTTTTGTGCCTTTTGTTGACAATTTTGTCCTTTAAAATGTACCCTGACCCAAGCAAGTGCTCAAGTGCTGTCCAGTGTTTCTAAGCACAAGAAGGGTGTGCTGCACCTTATGAAGAAAATACATGTGTTAGATGATAAGTTTCATTTAGGCATAAGTCATACTGCCCTTGCCCGGGAGTTCAACGTTAATGAACCAACAGTATATATTAAATAAGTTGTATAATACAAGGGTACATACTATGTGATCAGAGAATTCCAAGAACCTAATTCTATATTTCTTCTCAGAACAATGGCTTAATATTTGCGTGACTTAAGAGAACATAACTACCACAAATAACAAGAACCAACTGCATTTACGTTATCAAAGGATCACCACTCAAGTGGCTTTTCTAAAATAAGACACACATATCAAGGTGGCCCTAGTCTCCATTTAATGTAGACAGTCTTTAAAAGACAGATCCTCTTCCTTTTAAAATGACTAAAACAAAACAACAGAGAAATCAAATATTTAAAGCATTGCTTAATCAGTGTTATACTCCCCGAAGGAAGTGGTGTGTGTGTGTGTGTGTGTGTGTGTGTGTGTAAAAGAAAAAAACTAAACACCAATTTCACAGTAAAATTGGTATGTATGAAGTGCTTGGTGCTAATCCTAGTATATACTAAAATATTAGTATAATATGCTCAACCAAAGAAATTGCACAGAAGGGAAAGGAGAGGTACTGAGAAAGTACATCAGCCAAATTACACATGTGCATTTATAAATATAGCACATGAATTCCACTTTTATGTATAATTATAATGCACCAATTAAAAAATAAAATAGAAAGGAAACCAGTAAAAGTAGTGGGGGAGAGATGAGAGGAGGAAAAGGGGAAGTACTAGGGAATTTATGTTCATGTACGAATACGCCACAATGAACCCCACTATTATGTATAATTATATACACTAATACAAACATTAAAAAGAAATTGCACCAAGAGATAGTATTTTGATACTAAATATTAGAATTAAACATATTTCAAATATTAATATTATTATCACACTTTTACCCCATATGATTATGTAAAACATTTTCCCAGAATGAGATACATATTCTTTCTTGGAAATATCTGTAGGGAATTGTTAAATAATGGTACAAACACATGATAGATAATTACACAAGTATGACGAGTCATGTTTTAGAGGAATATTTAATATGGTAGGATGTTTGCTATACAATAAAAACCCAAAAGTCTAGGCACAATAGGATGATAATTTTTAAGTTTTCTACAAACACTTCTAACATAAAATCCCACAGTATTTGAAATTGTAAACTTCAGCTATCACATTGAAAGTAATTTTTATTTTCTATGTGCTAGTGTGAATTTTCTCTATTTCCTACAGGTATATTATGTTATAAAGTAAAAAAAAAACTGTCATTGTGATTTCCATAATTTACTACTTTTTATTGTTCAAGCCTAGAAAGTAGCCACACTTGTTTTCATTTTAAAAAGCTACATTTTTGTTATCACTTGACATCTCCGATAATTGGTGAAAGCTGAATGAAACATAAAAAGTCATAGTCAAGTCTGTATTCTTCTAGTAATAAATAGCAATATGAATAACCCTTTGTAGATTATACAAAAACTCTTTTGGTTTGGAAGTGAGATGCATTTTTCATGCAGAAAACATATCTTTCCAAAGCTAAACATCAAAAAGAGCCTGTCTCCCTGGAGTACCTTGCCTCTGGCAAACACAGGAAGGAGGCCACCAGGCTGCTGAGGAATAGGGGGATGCTGGGATCATTTGCAAAATAGATAACCTTCTTAACATATATCGTAAATCAGGATATAAATTGAAAAAATAAAAGAATAGGCAAATCTAGGGGAAATGGTCTAGAATCACATGGTATGTAGACAAATATGTGTACCAAGTATACAGTATGTAGGCAATAAGTGTACCTGGGAGCAAACAGTCTCATCAGTTATAAGAATGATGTAAATAGGTTGAATAATGTTATTCTTAATAAGAAAGGGTGTATATTTTGGCATGTTTGAACCTGTAATTGAACCTCCTATGTAGCAATAAAAAGAATTCCTAGTGAATGGTAAGCCCTCATTTTTACATTAATTATAAATTAATTTGTAAACTTTAGTATAATAATCCTTTAAGCCATATGCTTTAAAAATGTTCTGTGTTCATTTTAAGCTTAAAAAAAAAAACAACAAGCATGAGCTATTGTTCTCCTAGCTTTCATTTATAAAAAGCTCATCTAAGTACTATAAGCCATCAATTCTTAGACATTGATTTTTATTTCCCTACTATTCTTTGTTCTTATGTGTGCTCTCAGTTTTTGTTGTAGTCTTTCATAGGCATCACAAATTGTGTTTGTTTTCCCCCAATGTATATCCCAAAGAAAATCCTGACTCAGGAGGCCTCTTCTATTCCAGCAGACTGGAGAATATAAGAAACTGGCTACTTAGAGAGTTTTTGAACAACAGATTTTATGTGCAACTTTGAGGTTCCACTTGGCAGTATCTTGGCGCCATCTTGACATGAGATCATAATAAGGCCAGAGAACACAAGAATAATCATGCAACTTCAGACACTCATGAGACCTAAAAGGTTGCTCACACTACCCTCTCTTTTTTCTACAGTTCTATAGCTCCAGGCTTTATCTACAATTCGAGATCAGGTATAGAGGAATAGAAGAGGAGGTAGTATTGTATGTGATCAGAAATAGAGAGACATTTCCCAACTGGAAGAGTCTGTGCCAACCCTGTGGGATCTCTGGTTGGGTTGAATATTAACAATTGTCATGTGACTTGTACAGTGCTGGTAGAAGAGGCGATATATCCACTCATTTATAGCCTCAGCTCCCCCTATATCCAGCCCATTACCACTAATAGTCTGCAAAGAAAGTGAGGGATTTTCCTGGGGAAACTATGAACAATAGTGCTTGACCAAAAGTTCAATCTGTCAGAAGACATCTGTTCAATAAGGTATTATTTGTACTAGATTTTCAACTTTTTGGAGAAAATGCTTATAAATTTTTATAACTGTCTATGCTCACCAAAGTTTTTTTAAAACCTAACAGATTATTTGTGAAGTATTTTTGTCTTTTTAGCTTCAAATGCTCTGTTTCATTTTTACATTAATATTTATCTAGGAGTTTGTTTGTTTGTTTGTTTGTTTGTTTTACTTCCCCTAAAAAGAAAGACTTCAAATACTAGCACAATAATGCCACTTGCTTCATTGAGTCTAGGGTATTTTAACTTCCCAGAAAAACTGGAAAGAACCAAAAGATTGGCTGCATGCGCTGTCTGTTGAGAGGATAAACAAAGCCTTTTTATATTTGAAGAATCATAGATCATGTTAGGCCTTGGAAGAGTGATAAAGAGGAAAAACATTCCTGAGTAATGGCTGAAAAGACGGCTCAAGAAAAAAAAATTTTAAATGTGGAGTTACTGGAAAGTTTTGCTGAATGCCATGATCTTGGAAACTGGAAAACCATTTTTTATTTCTGGGTTAGACATGTTCTGGGAACAATTTAGATATTTGTTGAGAAGCTGCCGAAGTTTGATTAACTTTCATTTATCGGACAAAAGATTATCACTTAAAGCTAAATCCTCAGGAGGCTATTCTGAATTGAATGATCCAAGCAGTAATATTTATTCCTTTTGAATTCCATTTGAGCATATTGATTCCTTCATCTGAGAAATAAACAATCAGGAAGAAAGAGGAAACAAGTGTAGAGGCAGCAACCCAGGACTTCCAGCTCTTCACCCTAAAACACAGGAAGGAATGCGGTCTAAATCACTTCCACTCATACTTGCTTCCAGGCTGTTCCTTAGGAAACATTACTTATCTTCTACTTCTCTTTTCTGTTTGTTATTAAACTAAGGAGGAAGCCTAGTGGCTAGCAATAAAGAAAATTGTACTAAACAATCAGAAAACAATTATTTTCCAGAGGACTAGTTAAATGAAAGCATATTAGGTTACGAAATCAATTAGAACTGAGAGTGATGTTCTTACTACTTGTGAGATTTGGAATGACCAGACAGACCTGGAATTCTGGCTCTTGCTAGGAACTCACAGCTGTAGGGAAGACAGTGGTGATGAATGACACCCCAGCAACCCAAGTACACGAAACATGAAGTTCACTTGCATTTCTGTTTACAAAACAAAATATATCTAGCAATAAGCAATGCCTTCAACCTTGATTTTTCCCCAAACTTATCCTATTCATTAATCAAACCAAACCATTATTCTAAATTCCAAGGTTTTAATATGCTACAAAAGTTGCCAGATACAGTGAAGAAGAGTTGATTTGTGACTGTGATGGTGAAAAGAATGAGCTTTTCATTTCTTTTATTTCTTCCAAAGCTTGCTGTTTAAAACACATCTGAAATTCATAATTTAAAACATTCCATTTCTTGAAGCTAGTGGCAAATGATTGTCATTCAAATAACCGCAGAAATGCAAAAGGCCAGACAGAGAAACTGTAAAGCAAAGCTGGTGTTCCCACTTATGAGGATGCCGATACAGATGAGGGGCTGGGAGTCCAACTGAGGAGAGAACAAACCTGTCACAAATCATAGGGAACCCTGCACTGAAAGAACTTTTGAAACTTCAATTGCATTTTCTTGGCTGATCATACATCACTGTGCATAACCACCATGTTACGTAGTTTCACAGTCTATATTTTAACTTTATCCCTTTATCCAAGGAACTGTTCCTATGATACAAGAAATTTATAGTAACCAAATTATAATTATGCCATCATTTTAAGACCCATTGACTTTGGCACCATGTATAACCACCCTTACATACTTTTTAACCTCTTGATCCAGTAATTTCACTTCTTGTATTCTATCCTAAGAAAATAATCAACTGCAAGGTTAAATAATTTAGTGTGCATATTTTTGTGTATATCAAGATGCCTTTAGTGTGCATATTTTTGTGTATATCAAGATGCCTACTAAGACATTACATAAAAAAGTAAAATATAATGGTAGGGAATTTTCTTAATTTTCAAGTCAATATTTAAATAACATTTAAAACAATCATGATAGAATGTTAAACTCACTAAAATGATGTTTTAGAAGATATTTAAAAACAGTTTTGTTTTTATTTTAACTGGAAAAATCCAGAATATAAAATGGTATGCCACAAAATTAACTTTATGTGAAATATAATGCATTTGTAATACATGTGAAAATACTTTGTATTTTTAACAATCAAAGGAAAGACACTAAAATCTTAAACTTAGTTATCTAAGAGTGGTTGGATTCTGAATGACTTAAAACTTTCTTCTTTTCACTACTTTGTAAACTTTCTTTTTTGTTCATTAATGATCAGAAAAAGATATAAAATAAATTAAGTCAGTAAATACAGTAAGGGGTGGGGATATAGCTTAATGGTAAAGCACTTCCTTAGCTTCCAAGAAGTCTTAGGTTCAATACCAGTGCCACAAAATAAATAAATACAATTATGAGATATGAATATATTTTAATTATCACATGCAGCCTAATACTTACACAACTATATGAAATGTTATTTTGTTGTTGTGATTTTACAAAGAAGAAAACTAAACTGTTTCTTGGCTTTCAATTTCTCCAGTACAGTTTCAAATTGCTCACTTGAGAGGGGCTTTAAGGTAATACAGATTTGAGCAGACCATAAAAGACACATGTAATGATGGCTGAATTTAAAACTAAGACACATTAAAATTTTATTAGATCACAAATCCAATATGGTTGTATACACCTATAGTCCCAGATACTCAAGGAGGCTAGGGCAGGAGAATCATTACAATCCAGGAGTTAAAGATCAGCCTGGACAACATAGTAAGATTGTGTTTAAAAAACAAACAAAAAGAATCATTACATATCAGCAAATGAAGACTATGATCAAGCTTCTTCAACTTAATAAGGGACATATTTCAAAAAAACTATGTCTGATATCATAATGGTATAAAAGTAGAAGCTTTCCCACTAAGATCAGGAGCAAGACAATCATGTCCTCTCTCACCACTTTTTTTCAACATCATACAGGATATTCCAGCCAATGCAGTAAAACAAGAAAAGGAAAAAAAGATATATGGATTGAAAAGGAAGAAATGAAACTGTCTTTGTTCACAGATGACATTTTGTCTATGTAACAAAACTGAAAGAATCAACAAAAAATCCTCAGAAACTAATAAGTGATTATAGCAAGTTTTCAGGGTTAAAAAAAAGTGAATCACCTTCCCGTTTAACAGCAATGAACAAATGAAATTTGAAGATAAAAACACAATACCATTTCTATTCACACCCCAAAACTGAAATAATTAGGTAAAAGTTAAAAAAAAATGCATACAAGAATTACAAGAGCAAAAAGAAAAAAAGCTCTGATGAAAGAAATCAAAAAACTAAATAAATGGAGAGACAGTTTGTTGTGTTTTTTGTCAAGCTATCTATTCCCATATTGATCTGTAGATTCAACACAATCTTCAATCAAAATCCCAGCAAGTTATTATTTTTTTATTTATTTGTTCTAATCAGTTATACATGACAGCAGAGTGTTCTTTGGTTCATTGTATACAAATAGAGCACAATTTAACTTCTCTGGTTGTACACAAAGTAGGGTCACACCATTAATGCAAACATACCTGTACATGTAATGATGTACATACATCATTACATATATAGGGTAATAATGTATGTCTCATTCCACCATCTTTCCTCTCCCCATATCCAGTCCCCTCTCCTTCCTCTCCTTTGTCCAATCCAAAGTTCCTCCACTCATCCCATGTCCCCACCCCATTATAGATTATCATCCACTTATCAGAGAAAACGTTCAGCCTTTTTTACCTAATTATTTCAGTTTTGGTTATTTGGGATTGACTTACTCCGCTTAGCATAAGCAAGTTATTTTGAGGCTATAAACCAACTATTTCACCAACTATTTCAGAGTTGACAGAGAAAGGCCAAATATCCAGAATAGCCAACACATCATCAAAAGAGAAAAACAAAGTTGAAGAACTAGTACTGCCTGATTTCAAGATTTATTACAAAGCAGTAATAAAGTATGGTACTTGAAAAAGAAGAGGCAAATATATCAATGAAATGGAAAAAGAGACAAGAAATAGAACCACAAAAATATAGTAAATTGATCTCTGGCAAAGAAATAATCAAGGACAATACACCAAAGAAGAAATAGTCTTTTCAACAAATAGAGCTGGAATAACTGGTCATTCACATGCAAAACATTATATTGATATAGACTTTGTACCCTTCACAAAAATTAACTTATCGATCATACATTTCAGTGTAAAACACAAAGTATAACCTCCTGGAAGATAGATACATAGGAAAAATCTAAATGAATTTAAATTTGGTGATGACTTTTTAGATACCAAAAAGGGGTATCTAAAATAATCTATGAAAGAAAGAAAATTGATAAGCTGGACTTCATTAAAATAAAAAACTTTTACTCTACAAGAGATAGTCAAAGGAATGAGAAGACAAGCCACAGACTGGGAGAGATTATTTGCAAAAATGTGTCTGATTGATTAGGAAATGTTTCCAAAATATACAAAGTACATTTAAAACTCAACAATAAAAAATGAATAACTTCATTTAAAAGTGGATCAAAGATCTTAAAAGACACCTCACTAAAGATGATGTACAGATGGAAAGTAAACTTAAGAAAAGATGATCCACATCATATCTCATCAGGGAAATGCAAGTTAAAACAATGGCATATCTTTAGATACCTATTGTAATGGCTAAAATCTTGAACACTGACAATACCAAATGCTGATATGGATGTGGACCACCAGGTACTCTCACTTATTTATGGTTGCAGTGCAAAAGAGCATAGCCACTGTGGAGGTCAGTTTGACAGTAAGCAATACTCTAATCATAAGATCCAGCTATCATTCTTCTTGGTTTTTACTTAAAGGAGTTGAAAACTTATGTCCACACAAAAAACTGAACACAGATATTTATAGCTGTTTTATTCATAAATACCAATACCTTGGAAGCAACCAAGATGACCTTCAGTTAGCTCATGGCTAAATAAACGGTGGTACATTTAAACAATGGGATATTACCCAATACTAAAAAGAAATGTACTACCAAGCCATTAAAAAAAGGGAGAAACATTAAATGAATTAACTAAGTGAAATAAGCCAATCTGAAATGACTAAACACTGCATGATTCTAACTGTATGACATTTTGTAAAACGAGAAGTAGGAAGACATAAAAAAAATAAATCAGTGATTGCTAGAAGCCTAAAGAAGGAGGAATAAATAGGCAGAGCACAGAGTATTGTTAAGAAATGAGGTACTCTGTATGGTACTATAAGGTGATACGTGTTTTCTAGTAAACCCTAATGTAAACTATGGAATTTGGGTAATAATGATATATCAACACAGATTCCTAAGTTTTAATATTTATAGCACTCTGGTAGTGGAAGTTATGCGTGTGTGGAGGCAGAAGGTAAATGGGAAATCTTTGTCATAATTCTGCTGTTGACCTAACACTGCTCTAAAAAATAAAGTCTATTTAAAAAGAAGTTATAAAATACCAAGGTAATTAATAATTTTCTGGTCCTGAGAGGCAGCTTCTAATTTGATTAAATGAAGGGAAGGAGCAACACATGTTTACGTATTTTTAAAGAGGTCAGATCTTAGTCCTTATCTCTCACAACTCCTGTTGTCACACAACTTAAGGCAAATGCTTTCTGATAGCCACTTACATTGCCAACGATGTACTTCGTTAAGAAACTCACATATAGATGCTTTACATTTTTAAATTACTCATATAAGATTTTTCTTGGTAACAGTTGTGCCCCACTATGAGTGATAAGATTGTGTCACATCCCATATAGAATCTATATTATTAGCAAGGTGGCATATGATGTCACATCCTGGTAGAATCTACAATAGTGGGGTATATACAAGGTGTACTTTACCCCTTCATTTTGCACATTTGCCCATTATTTCTATGTTTTGGGAAAGCATTTGGATAAATAAGTCATACTGTTTTTTCATTTTCACATTTTTCCAACTTCTTGTACAATAGATTATATTCAAAAATTAGGTAATTCCTGTAAAATCTTTTGTTACTTAAAAACCTTAATTTTTATCATGTCTCTGAAAAGATAAAACACTTTCACTTGAAACTGAACAACTATAAATATCTTTCAACACTCATAAGATAATACTAAATTGACTGTTCCTTCAGACGGGGACTATCTGTATTTTATTTGATTTGTGTATCATACAAGTAAGTCCAGGTTCCTGTGCTCTGTGTGGTCTTCATAATTGCTAAGAATTCCCAGTGTTATTATTCAGCCTAAGCATCAGGCTTATGGAAGTGTGTCTCTCATTGCAAAAAGTTTGCAAACAATGCAACCTTTAGTGTTGGTCTATGATCGCCAGAATTTCAAAATAATCTTACCACTCATATAACATTTTTCTTTCAAAATATCTGTTTGTGACTCATCTTTTCATTTATTTTTCATTCTATTTTATTCTCTGTACATATGATCAGGATCACAATTTAGAAAAAAGCTCTCATTAGTTATGGCCTTTTGTAACTGAACATAATGAAATAAAATGTGGTACTTAACACAGTCAACTTGTTCATCAAAATGGAGCTGCTCTTGACCATCTGGAGTATCTGCTGAACTTCAATTTCTCTCTTCTCATTTTCCTTTCTCTTCATTCTTTCTGTGCTCTAATTCTTGTAAAAACCCCTCTTCAGCTGGAAAATTTGGTTGCTCTTTTTGTTTTGTTTATTTTGATCCTTTTTTTATCTTCATGACTGAATATGTATGGGAGATTTCAGTTTCCTGTGTAACGGAGAAATATGAATACACTACAAGTCCTCTTTCTTCTAGAATAGATTTCCACTTTTAGTAGGACACATTTTTTTCCATTTTATTTAAATTTTGACACTTTTGATAATTTAGGGGAAACATGCAAAATTAATCTGGAATGACGGTACACAAAAATATAATTCAAATGTACTTTAAAAATTGCTCCTGCATTGCACTGTGCTACATAAATTAGCAATCAAATTACTCCTATAAAACATACATTGAATTTTTATCACAGGAACACTTCCTCAGTTCATTTTAGTGCATTCAAGGCAAATTGTGTGTAGTTTTGCTAATTCTATTGCTTCTGCTTTATCAATGTCAACATTGTTCTATTTCATCTGAAGCTACATTTAGGATAAGATGTACCAGACCTGTCAATGTATGATCCCAGGCATTGGAATACAGAAAACATGCAATTCACACACAGACATTCTAGATTTACTTGGTACTGCCACAATTTTGCTCCATCACCCCAAGAATTTTTAGGTTCTATCCCCAAGGTATCTCATTATGAACATGCAAATATTCCAAAATTCTAGAAAAATCTGAAATCCAAAACATTTTTAGATAAAGGATACACTATTTCATATTGTAACTATTCATAATAATATCAATAGCTCACACATATATAACACTTATTATATAGCAGACATTTTGCCAAGGTTGTTAAACTTCAAATCAACACATGAGGTAGGTATACTATTATTGTCCTGATTTTAGAGATAAGGAAATAGAGGCACAGAGAGGACAAGTGATTTGTTCAATGTCACGCAGTCTTCAGTAGAGGATCTAAAACAATGGCATATGGATTTCTAAGACAGGCACCTTAAGTTCCAGGCAGGTAGGATAAATGGGTAAAGCCACTGTGTATAGCTATACCAGGCATTCATCATAGGACTAGGGAGAATGTGTTGAGTTGATTAGAGAACTCAAGTTTGATTTAAAGGGCACTATTCAGATCCAATGGATCCAGACTTTCTGATTTTTCAAGAGAATATAGAAATATGGATTTTTATATTTTAAATATCCTTATTTAAAATAGTAATTTTAAAAGAAAAAGAATTGATGGGCCATGCAGAAGAACAATAATTCTAGTTTTTGGCCCCTGCTCTAAGCCACAGTCTTTTTGCAAAATCTCAAAGCACAATTTGTAAGCTTACCCTGTTTTGCATTTCCATGCAAAGGTTTTTGTTTGTGTTTTAGTTACAAACACATTACCTAGCATTGTGCTTGTCCCAGGACAGGTATTTAGTAAATAATCATTGTGGACTAAATTTAGGTGATGCAATTTATCTTTAAATATACGTTATTTTTTCCCTCCACTTGATCCTTCTTAGTCAAGAGTCAGATCAACCTAGGAGTAAAACATAGAGAAGGGCAAAAAAGGCTGATCAAAATTTGTGATTCACCCTTATAAACATTCCAAGCTTTCAGTGTAACCATTCTATTTTCATCTCAGCTGTATGAAATATGTAATTGCTTTCTAAAAGCAATTCAAAATCATCCCCCAACCTTTCCCAATCATCTGCAGCCCAGAAATCAGCATTGTTAGCAGTAAGCCTGTGAAAAGTGGCACTAGTACTCACAATAAATACAGGCAAAGTTACCCCTAGGTCCTGTGAATTTCTTGATTTGAAGGTTTCCATTATCTTCATTTTATCCATTTTCGTTTTTCTTTTAAATTTTGTTTATGTATTTCTTACTTCCAATGACCAAAAGACACATACTTATGTGTCAAATGACCAAAATTGTTGTTTTCAGAAATTCCAGAAACATGGAATTACTAACATCTGCCTGTTCTGATTTTTGAGCTCACTGGGTTTGCACACATTGATGGAGTTCATAAATACTATGCCTGAGGCCAGCTCTTCATACATAGAGGAAGGAGGGAGGCTTGCCACCTCTTCATCCCCTCTCTGCCCTCCATCCTGTGGCCTTGGACTCCGCTCCCATCTTGTGCATCTGAGCCTGTCCTATTTCTTCTGTGTAAATGTGTGGTTTGGCAGTTCTGGAGCTTTGCCAGACAACTCAGGAGTTTCTGCCTCCCAGCATCTTATCCCCTAAGGCTGCAAACTCAATCTATTTAGAGAGCTGTTAATTAAGTGAACTATTTGGCCAGGTACTTATGAACAGAGAAAATAGCAATGGAAATGTTATGCATGTCCTTACAAAAAGACTGAGTAAGCTATATGTAAATTAAAAAAAAAAAAAGGCAGCAACTAAAAGGATCTCTCTGAAACGGATTTTCCTCAACTCTATTCTGGTTTAGTTTTTCTCTTTAACCAAATTTGAGAGAAAGCACTTGCTCTATAGTGATATCAGGCTTATCCCAAATGTGCTTGTAAACTTGGACAAAATGCAGAGAAGAACTGAGAGGAATGTAAATATTGTATGTTCTCTGTACAGAGCTGTTTGAGGAAATGCTGTTTACTTAGAAACCAAGTTGTAGAAAGCATGTCTACCATCTGTAGCACAGACGATGATGACTGTGGTGATGAATTAAACAGAAGTAAAATCTAATGGTTGTTTCTGTTTCCAAGGAAAAGACAACCGAAATACTCTTTCATTACTCCTAATGCGCAAAACAGCTGGAATTTGTTTATGTGCCATTATTTATGACTTTGAAGATACATAAGAAAAAACAAGATGATTGCAGATTTTTGAGTGTTTGGGCACAGTTTCTGTAGCAGCTATCAGATGTGAGCCCTGTGCCAAGATGCAAGGACAATGCCAGAAGTTTGAATACTACACCACCACCACCACCACCACCACCACCACCACCATCATCATCATCACCACTCTGTAAGGAGGAGTGATGCTTTAGGAGAGAGTGACCATTCCATGTGTTGCCTTCACAGGTCTGATTCTACACATACCAATCAATTCATCATGAACTAATTACCATCCCTCACCATTCCTAAATTATGACAAGATATGTATTCAGCTTGGCATGATTACTGACTAAGATGCAAAGAAAACTAAATGGGTATGATTCCTGAGCACTCTTCAAACAAAGTAGGCAATCTAAAATGGACATATAAAAGACAGTGAAAATATTCAATACAGTCTTAAGATATCTGCTAAATCGAGGCCCCATGGAAGTACTTTAATACAGTTGTTTAAAAAAGAAGGGTGAGTTTGGTGTGCCACATGGGGGTAAGAGGGGTAGAGTACTAATATAGTATCATCACCTTTCACCCACAAATCAATTGCTAATTTTGGTATGAAGTGGAATTTCAAAGGTTTGTGCAATTGAGAAGGTTGAGAAGGGGACATATAAGACAGAAAAGAGAGTGGATAGAAAATGAATGACAGGAAGGACTCAAGCTGGACTTTGGAGGTGGTAAGGCAGAGATATGGCCTCTGCTCCCAAATACAAAACGTTCAAGGTCTAAGAAAAAAGCTCTGGTTAAAGATTTAAAGAATGCTCTGACCTTTCTGATCCCTCATCTTTTGATCAAAACAACCATCTGCTTCAACTAAACAGCAGTTATCCTTCAACTAAACAGCAAGGAAGGGACGGACGGCAGTGGTCCTGCCTGAAGTGCAGGCTGGATGGGGAAGGTTTGGGTCACGGAGACGGTTGAGAGAACAAAACAACTAGTGGTGAACTGGAGCCAGCTCCTCCAGCGCAAGAGAAAAATCAAAAATTGGCAAATCCTCAGGAATTTAGCAAGCCAGTGATTAAACACAGGTATTAAAATATGTTAAACTTACAATTAAACAAAATTATATTAAAAACAAAAGTACTTCTACTTGCTTTTTTGGTTAGATTTTCATATTATCTATTATTGAGATAATTTTCTTACATTAAAATGGAAATACTACAAAATGGTTTACTACTGGGGCTGGGATTGTGGCTCAGTGGTAGAGCACTCGCCATGTGTTCAATCCTCCCTGGGTGTTATCCTCAGCACCACATAAAAATATATAAATAAAATAGAGGTATTGTGTCCAACTACAACTAAAAAAAATTAATATTTTTTTTAAAATGGTTTACTATTAACATCTCTTCCCTACACTTGGTGACAATATGTTGGTAGCTTGAAGTCAGCCATGTCAATCAACATTCACCAGCAATAACTTGTCCTGTATCATCCTTAAGAGTGAGCCTGTTCTTTACATCAGAGCTGATGTTTAAGGCCGAATAAAATCCCATTAGAAAGAAGGTACACAAAATCTATGCAGACAGGAATGTTGTACCCAAACTAACATTTCTCTGACCTTGGTACCTGTAATTTTTCAAGAACTCTTTCAATGGATTTCATGGCACACATTATACTGCCATGCTAGGCTCTCTGGATACAATGAATATAAAGTGGAATGCCTGCCCTCCAGGAGCCTATAGCCTAATACACCACCTAAGTGCATGGATGAGATTGGACTAGCAGGAAAGCACAAGGAACATGAAAGCACAAAGAAGGGAAAGCTGAGTATGAGCTGAAGCAGGACTAACACCACCAGCAACACAGCATTTGGTGCCAGCTAATGTAGGAAGAAAGCATTAAAGTGCATACAGTCATTTCACTTTTAACATATCTGAAACAAGTATGGATCATATTCTGGGAGAGGAGCCCTGTATCTCCGCTGGTGGAGGGAGCTTTTTGGAAGTTGAAGGGTACCAATGTCACCTACCAATGGCATAACAGTGGGAATTAGAAGGCTAGGGAATGACCTTCCTAGGAAGAAGAGCATCTTGCTTGTTCAAGTTTGCACATTCCAGTTGGAGATCTCGCAGTGCTTTCTGCCTAGAGTTCAATGCTAGGCTATCAGAACATCTGTTTTTCCCCATTAACCTAGACAAAGGATGTGTTTTAGTCAGTTTTTTGTTTGTTTGTTTGTTTGTTTGTTTGTTTTTCTGCTGTGACTAAAATACCACACAAGAACAATTTAGAGGAAGAACAGTTTACTTGGGGCTCACGGTTTCAGAGGTCTCAGTCCATAGACAGCCAGCTCCATTACTCAGAGCTTAAGGTGTGTCAGAATATTGTGGCAGAGGAGAGTGGTGGAGAGGAATGACTCACAAGATGATCATAAAGCAGAGAGAGAGAGAGAGAGAGAGAGTCCACTTGCCAGATACAAAACATATACCTTGAGGCACCCCACCGGGGACCCACCTAGCTTCACCACACTTGCCTCCAGTTACCGTCCTTATTAGGGATTAATACACTGAGTGGGTTATGGCTCTTATAACCCAATCATTTCACCTCTAAATTCTCATGCATTGTCTCACACATGAGCTTTTTGGGGACACCTAATATCTAAACTATAACAGGGTACTTGGGGGAGGAGTGAAGGAGTTTGAAGGAAAAGGAGGCCTCACCTGACTCTTGAAGGGAGTACAAATGGAAGAAGGAACAAGACAAAAGCTACCCCCAGGTGACAGAATCCCTGCCACCAAAGTTAATTCTCAGCCAAAAAGCTATTTCTGGGATGTTTAGGAATAAACTAGGAAGGAAAGAAGACAAAGGAAATAAGAAAGTGTAGAAAAGGGATCAAAAGCACTGACACCGGTTCTGGTAAGATTTTCAGATGGTTCCTGAGATTGGGCCTGGTGCACTGAAAGGATTACATTCTCATCGAATTCTTGGGCAAACACTTCTAGTTATCAGGCAACTGAGAAGTAAATTGAAATGACATTATTAGAAGTAAGTGACTCTGTATAATAATTTGCAGTCTCACTGCCTGAAAGAAGAGAGTTCGCCATCTATATTCATTGCTTTTGAAACTGCTAAACTGAATCCTGTATTTCTTCATGTTGCATTGAAATGTGTAGTTATCAAAATGCTGACAAGTTGAGTTATTGGCTATTTTCAGGGCTCGTGCAAAGACTTTCCCATTAATACAACTCACTGTGTACATTGATAGAAGAGAATTATTTAGAGCTATAAAATGGATTATTACAATGTGTCCTGTATTCCCTGAAGAAGACAGTTTTTGACTTACAGAAAGGAAAAAAAAGATATTTACAGGGAGTTGACAAATGACAAAATCCCATTGCTAATAACAGAGGGGGAAATGTAGCAATGCAATTCTGCAATGATTCAATTAAAATCTTCCTCCTCCACCCCACTATTTCTCAATAGGTGTACATTGCTTACCTCACATAAAATAGAAACACTATGAAAGTAGAACTCAGATGAATAAATTTGTTTTAAATGCTGGTTGATCATGTGGACTTAAAAATATGGCAAGAAAATAATTTGACAATTTCCTTTACTTTATACTAAAACATTACAAACTACCCACTTGAGGATGCAATCATGTGTCATGCCTGAAGGAAAATGTTTTTGAATGTTCTGATCTTAAATATAAAGGCAATGGCTCAGAGGTAAATATGGGATTACTACCATGGGGTGTGGGAAGTCTTATCTGGCAAATAAGAACCACAAACTTCTTTTTTATTGTGTAATCGCCTACATAAATAGTTTTCCAAACTTTTCAATCCATGAACTACTTTAATAGGTCCATTGTTACTTTGGATAAATCCCTTCCCATGTGATGTCATACAGATACAGCTATAATCCACACTCCCATGACACACAAACACACATGCACAATCCACGAATGAGTGGGCAATGATGCCACCAGACACCACTCACCCATGCAGTTCACCTGCATTGCACAATTCCCGTGTGCCGTGTACAGTGTTAGATACTGGGTCAGTTCCTACCCTCAGAAAGGTAGGTTCTAATAGAGAAAGACATTTAAAAAGACAAACTACAATATGATAATGTAAGTAATTTTATTAAAAAAGTGTGAAGGATAATGCTGCAAAATTCCAGAATGGAGGGATTCACTCTGCCCAGCATCAGAGAAAATCTAACAGACATGCTGGTATTTTAACAGGATAGGACCACACCAGACAAGGAAGGGAAAAAGTTTTGGTATTAATAAATTCAAAGTCATTCTAGAAAATAAACCCTATGTTAACTTCATCAAAATTGTTTCTGAATCTAGTGCACAGACCACATGAAAGACCTTCTGAACCATGAGGCAAGCCAGAGTCATACTTGAAAATTTCTGCAACATATTTTCTGTTGTTCCTGATTCATTGGCAAAGGCATTCTGAGTTACATTAATTCCATCATATTCCTTCAAGTTAAAGCTCTAGGAGTTTTAGACTCCTGATTTCTTGTATTTATCCTTTTAATGGATATAGTAACATTTTCTTACAACTTTGAAAAGAAACATTTCAAATTATGTTTCTTCTCTCTAGAGTCCTTGTAGGAACACATTTTATACTCACTATATTTTATATTTCACTCTTTTTCTTGATGTCTTTTAGGGTATATTATTTGAGAAGTAACTGAACTACCTGTTGGGTCAGGAGTTCCCATTGACCTATATTCTTTAAGTATGAAAGTAGCAAGGTGTTCTTGTCTGACATAATATTCAAGGAATTCTTTTAAGAGCTTGATAGTGAGAGTCTGAGAAGTAATGAGGTAGCTTGGTACAATTCCCTCTAGGCTGGGATGCATTCTTCACTTGGATGCAATCTCAGATTCATAACTAAGAACTTGGGAAATGGCAAAGGGCTCAAGAGCCTGCCATGTGTTCACTAAGGCACTTCTTCCTGGGCTCATTTCCCAGGCTTCTGAGGAGCGGAAGGTTTTTGAGCTGAAAGGCTGAGTCCTGCCTGGAGGAGTCTTAGTGGAGTGATGTTGGCCACAGCATCCCCCACAGCTCTCCAGCTTCCCTTTCCTTGCCATGGCCACCCTAGAGGCCACCAGATAGTGTATCTGAGTAACACTGAGTATTACCCCATGTAGATCAGTCATCATATAGATGAAAAATGAACATTGGTATTGACTGCTTTTGAGGTGTTGGAGTGTTTGGTGTCTTAGCAGAGCCAATTTTATCCTTTCTGGAACAATTTTGTGAAGTTCTCTTTGGAGTCATAGGGTCAAATCATGGTTCGTGAAGATGGGGATGGAATGTTCTCCATAGGAACAGATTCCCCTAGAATCAATCATCTTGGGAAATTATCAGGCCTGGAATAAGAAATAAGAATTATGTAAGCAACTTGGAAGAGAGAAAATTTTCCTCCTCTTTGGAGTCAGAGGTCCAAGTCAGGGAAACTCCTGGAGGATTTCTGATACTGGAATGGAGAGACAGAGAGAGCCAAAAGACACTGAACATTCTTGTGCCCATTCAACATTGTAAATATTTCTCAGTGCTTTGTTTTCCTTCCATTTTCCTCAACTCTTCAATAAAATCTGTTCCAAGCTATAGCATAGATTCAACTGCACTGTAAGCAATTAGGGCAAGACTTACCCTTTTTCCCAACACCTGTACAGGAAAGAGCAGTGTTCCTGTCCCCAAAGTTCCCTAGTAAATATCCCCCAGGCCCAGCTGAGTAATTGATTTACTGTCATAGTTTCCTGTCTGAAACATAAGAGAAGCTAAGATGCTAAGCACCAGAAATAGTCTCTGTTTCTGGCTCACCTTCCTGACCTCAGCAAGTTGAAACTGCAATTTCATTTTACAATTGAAAATTTTCTACAAAGGCTATTCAATAAGACACATGCCATTTTGTCTGTCTTGTTACCATGAGTTGCACTGTCACAGTGAGGATGAGATATCATGTTGCAATAACAACTGGCCTGAGAATCTCAGGCTACAACAAGAGTAGGGTACCACTAGAATGGCTTCTTTCTTATTGATACTACATGCCTAATGCAAATCTAGTGTGGTCGGTACTCAAAGTCTCTCTTTCTTGAACACAGGTTAAGGGGACAGCCACCATCTGAAATGTAGCCAGTTACTGTGGAGGAGAGAGAGACACACACACACAGCAAACCATGCCTTGACTTTTAAAGCTTTCACTTCCCAGGAGACATACTTGTGACTTCCACTCACTAAAAACAAGTTCCACATCTGGGGAAAGGCAAGGCAGGGAGCACATGTGTGTATACAGTCTGTTGCTTCCCACAAACAGCACACATTTCCCATGAAATCCCTTGAGTCTCTTGTTGAAGAGTATGTTGTTTTAAAAGGATAAATTACCATCAAATTTAAAATTTACAAACAAGCTCTTGCTTTCTTGACAAAAGATACTCTTAAGGAAAGCTTGGGCAGAAGTAGGGAGATGAAGAAAGAGAGAAAAAAGAAGAATGAGTGGAGAAGAGATGAGGGGTGAATACAAGGACAGAATAGAGAAAGAAGAGACACAGAGGAGGAGAATCCTCAGCAAGACTGGGCCACCCTTGCCATGAACGGCGTGGAGTTTTCTACTCCTCTGATGCTCCATTGTTGATCATTTCACAAGATCTACACAGTTCATTCAAATGAAGATGGACTCATAGGGAAGAGGCAGCAAAAGAGAAGCGAAGAAAGAGAGGCTTCAATCAGACACACGAGTCTGGGCTCTCAGAGAAGGGTGGCTGGAGAAAAAGAAAAGGGAATCTACGTTAGTCAGCTTTGCATCATTGTGACCAAAAGACCTGACAAGAACAACATAAAAAGGGAAAGATTATTTTGGCTCTTGGTTTCAGAGGTTCAGTCCATGGTCAGCTGACTTCACAGCTCTGGGTCTGAGGATAAACAGAACATCATGACCGAAGGGCATGGCAGAGGAAAGCAGCTCAGGACGTGGCAACAGGAAACGGACAGCTCTGCTCACCAGGGGCAAAATAGAAACCCCAAAGGCACACCTCACTTGCCTAAGGTTACCTACCACCCAGTTAATCCATATCAGTGGATCAATCTATTGATTCATCTATCGATTAGGTGAAAGAGCTCATAATAATCATTTCACTTCAGCATTCTTGCATTGTCTCATACGTGAGATTTTGAAAAACCAAAATACCACCCTCGGGAAAGTCTAAAATTGGATAACTTTGTAAACTTGGGAAGACGCTGCAGCCTTGTGAAACTGATAGTTTGTTGTTCTGGCCTTTGAAATATCCATTTTTTCCCTTGCTGCATTCTGCCTGATGAGGTGTACAAAGATCACTCTTGAGATTTGCATGTATGTCCCAGGAAAGAAGACTTGGGAACGGGCTATCCCAAAAAAGACCCAAGGGCATTTATAGCAAGGTGTGAGCACTGGCCTGCACTGCAGTGGTTCCAGCTGGTCAAGCCTGAGCCAGCCTCTTTCCACCCATCTTTAGACATGCTCCTTCAGCCTTCAGTTCTGGAGAAGACAGTGAGCCTTCTGGATAGAGGTAATATAACTGTTCTGGAAAAACCTTACTCTTCCCCATGAGAAGTCACATAAATTTGTTTAAAAAGAAAAAGGGAGAAAAATCTTTACAAGCCCACCAGTCAGGTGCTTAAAAACATCATTTTAACCTACCAAGAGCTGCTTTCAGTAGCACTTTGCAAGTGGAGACTAACAGGCATCTCTACTAAATGTCAGATTGTCTTTTCACATAAAAGCCATGAAATTGTCTAATTGAAATCCATTGTGAGAGAGATTCTGAATTTTTTTTGTGAAACTGTCCTAAAAATTGTATATGAAATAGAAACCATTTTCTAAGGAGAATGTATCAATGTTACTAAGCAAGAAAACTTAAAGAGTACAACCAGTGGCTTAAATTCCCTCTCAGGGTCCTGTTGAATCTCTATCCCTCCTCTGACATTAAAATTTCCCTTTGCTTCTTCAATCTACAAGTCTACTTTTTCCTCAAAAGTTGTTCATAATTTATTCAGGGATACCACTATCCTAATTAAAGCCTTCATGTGAATAAAAGGGCTTAACTTCTTGGGTACCCATTTCAGCAAGCCCAGTGTCTGAGAGAAACAAAGGAAATCCCTTCTTCTGGAAAGATCTCTACTCCATGTTAGTGTGGTTTGATACCCAATCTCCACATGCCCTTTAGCTGGGTACCATTGTAAAGGGCACAAACTGTAAAACTGTACATGCCATCTCTTAAATGTTCTTAAATGATGTGTTTCTATAACTATTTTTGATTTGTCTAGGGGTGTATATACACACACACACACACACACATATATATATAGGGGTGTATACACACACACACACACACACATATATATACACACATGCATATATATATATATATATATATATATATATATATATATATGTCAAGCTAATCAGAGCCCTTCTGTGTAATATTTTTTTTCAACAGTAACCAAGACGTTCAGACCTTCCCTATTGGTAAAAGCCAAAAAATGAATTTCATGAGCTACTGGTGACTAAGATTCCTTTAAAAAAACAAAAACAAACAAAAACAAACAGGTGAGTTGTAGTAGGTGAAAAAATGAAATCAACCTGCACAAAGAAGCAAAAGCATAAATAATTATATTTTAGTGAGCAATGAATATTCTGGTTCTGGGGATAAATGAGACTAGAGACATCCCTCCCTTCCTTGCTGTTTGATGGTTTGTTGATTGGTTTACCTGGACTCCATCATGGCAACTTGAGGGTCATAAACAAAGTGCAGCAGTACTGTAAAAACCAACCATGGACCATGGCAGGCAATGCTTCCTGACCTTATGCAATTCTAGATCTCACTTTCCTCATCTATAAAATGAGAACTTTTATAATCTCTGTTTCATGGATTTGTTAATCAGATTAAGTGAAACAATAAGTGTAGATATGATAACAGTGCCTGGTACCCAGGGTTTAATAAATTTTAGGTCTAATTATTATTAGTTTATTATTTCCAGTGTCAGGAGGGTGCTTGACATTGAATAGACACTAGTAAGTGTTGCAATGGATTTAAGAGTCCCACTTTGCCCTAATCCCATAGTTAACATTCTGTGAACTCAGGTAAGTCACTTTATTCTTTTTGAACCTTGGTTTTTCATTTTTAAGTGAGAATAATATTTTTGACAGGCAGTTAAAAGATAACATGAGATATTGTGTAAGAACTAATTTCCAGAACTCTGCCAAAAGGTAAAAGATTAGGGATATACATCTAAGTTTGCTTCTTTTCAAAGATTCCAAGATATATTTTATTTTTTAATTGACAGATAAAAACTGTACATATTTATGGGATACCATGTGATATTTCAATATGTGTATAAATTGTGTAATGATCAACTCAGGGTAAGCAAATCTATCCAAATCTTATCATTTTTTTGTGGTTAAAAACATTCAGAATCAATATTTTATCTCATCCCAGTTACAAATGTTATTATCAAAAAGATAAAAGATAAATTCTGGTGAGGATGTGGAGAAAGGGAACTCTTACACACTGTTGATGGTAATGTAAATTCGTGTAGTCATTATGGAGGACAATATGGAGATTCCTTAAAAAACAAAAACAGAACTACCATATGATCCAGCTATCCCACTTCTGGGCATAAATCCAAAAGAAATGAAATCAGTAATTCAAAGAGATAACTTCACTCTCATATTTACTGCAGCACTATTCAAGAAAGCCAAGAAGTGGGATGAACCCTAGGTGCTCATCAGTAGGTCAGGGGATAAAGAAATTTGGTATATATACACAGTGGAATATCATTCAGCTCTAAGAAAATGAAATCCTGTCATTTTCAGCAATATGGATGGAACTGGAAGATATTATGTTAAATGAAGTCAGCCAGATTCAGAGAAAAACTACATGTTCTCTCATACATGGAAGCTAAGGAATAATAAAAAGATGAAATGCTAATTATCCTGATTTGATCAGTACATTCTGTAACATTTGTTGAAATATCACACTGTACACCATAAACATGTATAGACTGACATTCTTCTATTGAATGCAACAGGTACTATACATCCTAAAAATAGAGCCCTTTTCCCAACTGGAAACAACAAAACTATTCTTATTTTGATTGGAAAAAAATGTGTTCTTTAAGCATTTTTTTATTAGCCCTCAGGCAAAATTTTTACTTTACACTGATGAAGACTGAGAATTTTGATAGTACTCCAAGGCCAGCCTATGAAAACAGCAATTTAAAAATTCCAAACAAAATCTTGTTATGTTGTTTAAAATATTAGCCTCCATACAATTAAAGAAGCCTCACATCAAATTATTAGCATGCTAATAATTAATAATAATCAAATGCTAGCATTTGATTCTTGATACTTGGATATTTGGAGACTTGGGATTAATAACTAAAATCGAATCCAATAATTTTGGGGCCATTTCATTGTAAGTAACATGTCCTCCCACCAGAAAACAATTGCTTTTTCTAGCAAGTTTGTAAATATATTGACATGTTCAACAGAACAAATTCAAGTTAAAGAATAGAAATGTGACACAATCTATGACAACAGGAAAGTTGAACATTGCGCTATGATATCCTGTTTGTCTTTTAATTTAGAACATCACCATCAGTTCTCTGACACACCCTCTTCCCCTGTTAACCCAAAGATTTGCAAGGCAGGAGGGAGGGACTTGGAGAGAGCCCAGGTGTTGACCGCAGCTATTTTCAAGCCAGATTACACACCTGTTCAGTAGCACTTAGGTGATGTGGTTCCAAGTTTGTAGCAGACACCATTGACTTCCTTCTGGCACTGTTTTCCTTGCTGGCTTGCTAACAGAATCTCAATTATGCTCTAATCTTAGTGTGCCTAACCCCAGGAGATGGATCGTGTTTGGTCTCTGGACTCCCTGCTACCAGATGTGGGCCATTGACCCAGCCTGATTAATGTGATGTCAGTGTGGTTTGCTGTGAGCTCAGGGAGCTTCCTTCCAGAAAAAGGAGAAAAGGCCCATGAGCCTACCTCTTTTCCTCCTTTCCCTCTCCATCCTTGAACATTACATTATGTGAGAATGTAATGCTTGGAACTTCAGCAGACCTTTCAGTAGCCATGATGGGAAGACTGGCCAGTCAGAGTGATGGACTCGGTGGCCGGGGGATGTGGAGCGGACCCACTCCAGAAATTACCCACCTCTGCACTTCTTGTTACATATTAAATTCAATGACTTTATTGGCTAAAACACTGTTAAGTATTTTTGTTACTTGTAAGGAAAATCACCCTAACTGACAGAAGGGTCTTCCACAAAGAACTTTATCCCCCTCATTTCCCTGCTCCTTCCCACTCCCCATCATACCTGGCCAACTATGAAGCTGCACAGTAAGCACCACAGAAAATCACTCTGCATCTTCTCCTCACAGATGATAAAGGAAGGAATTCAGGTGTGATTCCCTTGGAGGAGTGGCCCTGGCAAGGTGTGACTGCTGATGGGAAAGGGAAAAGGTGTGTCTGACTGACAGTGTTTTGACTTTGATGGGAGGGACTCACAAGACCATTTCCTGGGAGTGAGTTTGTCTGGAACAGAGAATCCGAGGCCTTAGGAACCTGGAGTGAAAGTTGAATGCACAGAAAAATGAAGCTCCGTTTTAAGTTCGTTGAATTTTTCTCTAAGGCAAGATTTGAAGCAAATCTTTTTTTTTTTTTTTTCAGGTATTTTGTGAGATGGAGGCTGGCACTTTGCTGATCGCTTTCCAGGAGTGTCTGCTTCTCTCATGGGACATTCACAATAGACGTGCTCTCCAGCAGGCCTAAGTGTGCGTCCTCACCAGACCAGGGCTGCCAGTCCTGGCTCTGAGCCTCAGAGGCACTGGGCATTGATGAGGGAAGTCAGGGGGTCCAAATGACCTCACGGAGGAGATTCTTAAAGAAGCAAAGAGCTCAAAAGCATGATTTGGGGGGTATCAGAAGCCATTTTCATAGGCCCCAAGTACTTTTTGATCTTTTAATCCAATTCTTCCATGACCCTATTGCCACAACCTGACCTCCCTTCATTTAAATTGCTGATTAGAAGATTATTTTTAAAAATTCTGACAATTTTTCCCCTCAAACTTTTTTTTAAATTATTGATGGAATTATGGGCTGGGGATGTGGCTCAAGCGGTAGCGCGCTCGCCTGGCATGCGTGTGGCCCGGGTTCGATCCTCAGTACCACATACCAACAAAGATGTTGTGTCCGCCGAGAACTAAAAAATAAATATTAAAAATTCTCTCTCTCTCTCTCTCTCTCTCTCTCTCTCTCTCTCTCTCTCTCTCCCCTCTCTCACTCTCTCTTTAAAAAAAAAAAGAAACCAAAAAACCCCACTATTATGTATAACTATAATGTACTAAATAAAATTTAAAATTTAAAATTTAAAAAAAATTATTGATGGACCTTTAATTTATTTATTTTTATGTGGTGCTGATGATCAAACCCAGTCCTCACACATGCTAGGCAAGCGCTCTACCACTGTGCTTTGTAACCCCAGCCCTCCCCTCGAAATCTTATATCAATAAAGACTATTTTTATTGAGAGAATATATTCTTTAAACATATTTATGAGTAACACAAACAGACAGTCACAGGTATCCTCTATATTTCATATTTCCTTGCTCTGTTTAGCAAAGTACATAGAAGTTAGTAAATGCTCAATAAATATTTGTGGAATGGAAGTGTAAAGAAATGCAAGAAACTTAGAAATACAAAAGCACAGAATTTTAAAGAGACTCCCCATTCCACACTTTCATTTCTAGATAGTCAAATCTTCTTTTACAAATATGTTTTCTATTTATATTTTTTTTTTCCTATGGAGGAGAAGCCTATTGTAGGCGCTGTTTCCAAATATTGGCTCTTTGGAACTTTTCGACTATGTTATCCTCCATTATAATGAGGGACAGAGGCACTTAGGCTCCTTACACAGTGTACACAGGCAACGGAAACAAACCTCACTGTTCAAACTTCCATGAAAATTCCTCTACTCTGCTATATAAGCAGTCTAAGACATTTGGTAGAAAAAAATGAAGAACTAAGGATAGTTTGTCCTAGATTCCAATTCTCCCAGCTAGCTCTTTATTCAGAGTTAAGCACAACTAAGCAGGCACTGGATGCCGAGCATTGTCTGGGTATGGAGAAGCCTGCAGACTATGAAGCAGAGCCCCTGGCCTTGTGAGTCTCAGTTTTCTGGGAAGATAAAATTAACAAATGAACAAAAAATATATGATTCTGGGTAGCAATGCTATGATAAAAATATAAAGCAGGATGATGGGATGGGAGTGGTAGGTTCCAAGGGAACAGAGCATCTCTGAGCAGAGAAATGTGTAAATTGTGAGCACTGCCCGGGGGTTGTCTCAGGGAATGTGTTCCAGGCTAAAGGAATACCAAGGACGCCTCTGTGAGGAGCAGAGTGAGCTACTCCAGTGTGGGAAATATGGTCAGGAGACAGTGGGGAGCAAAACCATGCAGGGTTTGGACACCCCAGGGAAGGTGTTGGGCTGGTTCTAAATGCCAGGACATAACTGGAGAGTTATTGGAAGGGAGCAACACAATCTGCTTTACCTTTTAAAAGTGTCCTTCAGGACTAGAGATGTGGCTCAGTGATAGAGCTCTTGTCTAGCCTGTGTGAGGTCCTTGATTTGATTACCAACACTGGGGGGGGGGGGAATACATGTAAAAGGATCTTCTGGCTACGCTTTAGAGACTAGACTATTTGGAAGTGGAAGGTAGAGGCTGGAAGGAGGTTCAAAACAGAAATACAAAAGCCAGTTCAGGGTTATTACAAAAAGCCTCCCCAGGATGATTGGTCAGGACCAGAGATAGAATTTCCGGGTGGGCCAATATGAAAGAGAAAAATGAGAGATAACTTGGGTTGAGACTCAATAACTGAATAGTCCTATTTATTAATATGAGAAAGACTGAAGGGGGAGGGATATGGCTCAGTGGTAGAGTGCTTATCTGGCATGCACAAAGTTCAACCCCCAACACTGCCAAAAAGAGAGAGAAAAGAAAAAGAAAAAAAAGTAAAGAGTATGAGAAAGATTGAAGAAGTAGGTTGGGATAGGCAGGGGCAGACAAGAGATCAATTTCAGACAGATTAAATGTGAAATCTTAGTTGGTAGAATCCCTCTTAATGGAAGACCTATTTGAAAAAAAAAAAACAGACCTCAAGAAGCAAAAAATCTAGTAAGATGATTTCATATGATACAGTAAAATGTTTCTAAAAATAGTTTTGCAATTCTTCAGTCTGTAAGGGCCAGAGAAAAAAAGGTACCTGAACAGTGATTGGTCCAAAGAGCACCTGTGGATCCCCTGTTGTATACCAAAAAGCCAATGCCAGCTGCTAACAGCAGCTATGACCAGGAAAGATTCCAAGAAAAGAAACAAGGGCTTCAGAATCCACACTATGGCACCT
Organism: Urocitellus parryii; assembly: GCF_045843805.1. NCBI lineage: Eukaryota > Metazoa > Chordata > Mammalia > Rodentia > Sciuridae > Urocitellus > Urocitellus parryii. Next base: position 78,175,052 of record NC_135538.1, on the reverse strand, counting down.
ACCATCGCAGGACATGGAGGTCTCCAACAAAGGGTGCAATTGCCCATACAGAGAGACCTGCAGCATGGCTGGAACTGAGACCAGTTTCCCAAACAAAACATCCCTCAAACAGAAGAAAGGATCTCAAGTACCCATTATTATAGCTTCAGCAGACCAGCTCTTTAATGCCATTCATACTGGGAAAAGTCTTCTCTAGGGTATATAATATGACCCTTTGGATAAAAAGTAGAATCAAAGCTGCCAGTGGCAAAATGAAACTATAATACAGAGGAAACAAAAAAACAAGAAGAAAGGTCCCATTTGAATATTTGCTAAAATTACAGACTTTCATCTCATGATGAAATCTGTCTAGATTCAAATGTTCAGAATGGAATGCAACAGTATTGAAACTCAGTCATAGTTGTCATTTGAATAGATCAGTTTTCTTACGGCTGTGAGAAACATTCATATAGCCACATATCAGAATACAAATTCCACATGAGATTCTGAATTAGTTTCTCCTTTCTTAACTTGTGTTAAGAAATATGGGTACTTCTTTATGGCTGAGTACTATTACATTGTGGATATGTACCACATTTTCTTCATCCCTTTGTCTGTTGAAGGGCACCTAGGTTAGTTCCATAGCTTGGCTATTGTGAATTGAGCTGCTCTAAATGTTGATGTGGCTGCAGCACTGTAGTATGCTGACTTTAAGTCCTTTGGATATAAGCCAAGGAATGGAATGACTGGGTCAAAATGGTGGTTCCATCCAAATTTTCTGAGGAATTTCCATATTGCTTTCCTGAGTGGTTGCCTCAATTTGCAGTCCCACAGCAATGTATGAGTGTACCTTTCCTTCCACATCCTCACCAACATTTATTGTTACTTATATTGCTTGTATTGTTGATAATTGCCATTCTGACTGGTAGAATCTCAGTGTAGTTTTAATTTGCATTTCTCTGATTGCTAGAGATGTTGAATATTTCTTTATATATTTTTTGACCATTTGTATTTCTTCTGTAAAGTTCAGTTCCTTTGCCCATTTATTGATTGGGTTTTTTGGTTTTTTTGGTTTTAAGGTTTTTTTTTTTTTTTGAGTTCTTTGTATATCCTGGGGATTAATGCTCTTTTTTTCCTATTCATAACTGAGGTGCAGGTGGTAAAGATGTTTTCCCGTTCTGTAGGCACTCTTTTTCCATCCTTGATTGTTTCCTTTGCTGTGAAGAATCTTTTCATTTGATGCCATCCCTTTTTTGATTCTTATTTTACTTTGTGTGCTTTAGGAATCTTAATGAGGAAGTCTGTTCCTGAACTGACATGATGGAAAGTTGGACCTACATTTTCTTCTAGTAGGCACAAGGTCTCTGGTTTAATTCCTAGGTCCTTGATCCACTTTGAGTTGAGTTTTGTGCAGGGTGAGAGATAGGAGTCTAATTGCACTTTGTTACATATGGATTTCCAGCTTTCCCAGCACCATTTGTTGAATAGGCTCTCTTTTCTCCAAAGTATGTTTATGGTGACTTTGTCTAGTATGAGAGAAATGTATTTATGTGCATTTGTCTCTGTGACTTCTATTCTGTACCATTGGTCTTCATGTCTGTTTTGGTTGCCAGTACCATGCCGTTTTCTTTTTCTATAGCTCTGTAGTATAATTTAAGTTCTGGTATTGTGAGGCCTCCTGCATTACTTTTCTCATTAAAGATTACTTTGGCTATTTTGAGCCTTTTATTTTTCCCAATTTCATGATTTCTTTTTCGACTTCTATGAAGCATGTCATTGGGATTTTAATAGGAATTGCATTAAATCTGTATAGAGCTTTTGGTAGTATGGCCATTTTTACAATATTAATTCTGATTATCCAAGAGCTTGGAAGATCTTTCCATCTTCTAAAGTCTTCTCAATTTCTTTCTTTAGTGTTCTGTAGTTTTCATTGTAGAGGTACTTCACCTCTTTTGTTAGATTGATTCCCAAATGTTTTATTTTCTTTGAAGCTATTGTGAATGGGACAGTTTTCTTAATTTATCTTTAAGTTGATTCATCACTGAGGTATAGGAATGCAATTGGCTTATGGGTGTTAATTTTATAGTTTTGTACTTTGCTGAATTCATTTATAAGTTCAAGGAGTTTTCTGATACAGTTTTTGGGTCTCCTAAATATAGGATCATGTTGTCTGCAGATAGGGATAATTTAAGCTCTTCGTTTCCTATTCATATCTGTTTATTTTTTAATTTTTGTCTACTTGTTCTGGCTAGGGTTTCAAGTACTATGTTGTAAAAGAGGTCATCCTTGTCTTGTTCCAGTTTTTAGAGAGAATGCTTTTAATTTCTCTCCATTTAGAATGATGTTGGACTTAGGTTTAGCATAGATAGCTTTTATAATGTTAAGGTATGTTCCTACTATCCCTAGTTTTTCTAGAGTTTTGAGCATTAATAGATGCTGTATTTTGTCAAATGCTTTTTTTGCATCTATTGAGACAATCATGTGATTCTTGTCTTCAAATCTATTGGTGTGATGAATTATGTTTATTGATTTTCATATGTTGAACCAACCTTGCATCCCTCAGATGAACAAAACATATGTTTTGTATGTGATTTGCCAGTATTTTTATTAATTTTTGCATAAATTTGATATTGGTCTGAAGTTTTCTTTACTTGATGTGTCCTTGTCTGGTTTGGGTATCAAGGTAATACTAGCTTTATAAAATTAGTTTGGAAGTGTTCCCTCCTTTTTTATTTTGTGGGATAATTTGGAGAGGATTGGTGTTGGTTCTCCTTTGATGGTCTGGTAGAACTTGGCTGAAAATCTGGTCCTGGGCTTTTCTTTGTTGATAGGCTTTTGATGGTATCTTTAATTTTATTTGCTTGGAGTTAATCTGTTTAAATTTTCTATGTCCTCCTATTGCAATTGGGTAGGTCATAAGTCTGTACAAATTTGTTGATGTCTTCATGATTTTCTATTTTATTATTTGTATTTCAATGGTATTCATGGTGATATTTACTTTTTCATCACAAATTTTAGTAATTTGAGTTTTTTTTCTTTATCAGCTTGGCTAAGGGTTTAATTATTTAACCCTTGGCTAAGGGTTTAATTATTTAATTATTTTTAAAAAGGAACAACTTCTTGTTTCTTCTATATATTTAACTGCTTTTTGTTTCAATTTTATTAATTTCGGTTCTGATTTTAATTATTTCTTGTCTTCTACTTTTAGTGTTGATTTGTTCCTCTTTTTCCGGGGCTTTGAGATGTAATGGTCAGTTATTTATTTGGTGACTTTCAATTCTTCTAAAGAATGTGCTCAAATAGTAACAAAAACAGCATGGTATTGGCACCAAAATAGGCCTGTAGACCAATGGTACAGAATAGAGGACACAGAGACTAAACCACATAACTACAGTTACTTTATATTAGACAAAGGCGCCAAAAGAAAAGATAGTCTCTTCAACAAATGGTGCTGGGAAACTGGAAATCCACATGTAATAAAATGAAATTAAACCCCTATCTCTCACCACACACACAACTCAAATTAAAGTGGATTAAGTACCTAGGAATTAAACCAGAGACCTTGCATCTAATGGAAAAAAAAGTAGATCCAAATCTCCATCATGTCAGATTAGGCCCCAACTTCCTTAATAAGATTTCTATATAGCATAAGAATTAAAACCAAGAATCAATAAATGGGATGGATTCAAACTAAAAAGCTTCTTCTTAGCAAAAGAAACAATCAGTGAGTTGATTACAGAGCCTACAGAATGGGAGCAAATCTTTACCACAAGCACATCAGATAGAGCACTAATCTCTAGGATATATAAAGCACTCAAAAACCTTAACACCAGGGCTGGGGTTGTGGCTCAGTGGCAGAGTGCTTGCCTCGCACATGTGAGGCACTGGGTTCGATCCTCAGCACCACATCAAAAAATAAATAAACAAAATAAAGATATTGAGTCCATGTATAACTAAAAAACAATTAAAAAAAAAACCTTAACACCAAAAAACCCAAATAACCCTATCAATAAATAGGCCAAGGAGCTGGGTTGTAGCTCAGTGGCTGAGTGCTTGCCTCACATGCATGAGGCACTGGGTTCAATTCACAGCACCACATTAAAAAAATAAATAAATAAAATAAAGATATCATGTCCATCTACAACTAAAAAGTAAAATAAATGGGTCAAGAAACTGAACACTTCTCAGAAGAGGATACACAATCAATCAACAAACATATGAAAAAATGTTCAATATCTCTAGCAATTAAAGAAATGCAAATCAAATCTACTCTAAAATTTCCTCTCTTTCCAGTCAGAATGGCAGCTATCAAGAATACAAAAAACAATAAGCATTGGCGAGGATGTGGGGAGAAAGGCACACTCATACATTGCTGGTGGGACTGCAAATTGGTGCAGCTAATATGAAAAGCAGTATGGAGATTCCTTGGAAAATTTGGAATGGTACCACCATTTAACCCAGCTATCCCTCTCCTCGGTTTATACCCAAAGGACTTAAAAATAGCATACTACAGGGACAAAGCCATATTAATGTTTAAAGCAGCACAATCACAATTGCTAAATTGTGGAACCAACCCAGATGTCCATCAGTAGATGAGTGGAGAAGGAAACTTTGGTATATATACACAATGGAATAATATTCAGCATTAAAAGAGAATAAAATCATGGTATTTGCAGGTAAATGGATGAAGTTGAAGAATATAATGCTAAGTGAAGTAAGCCAATCCCCAAAAAACCAAAGGCCGAATGTTTTCTCTGATATAAGGATGCTGATTCATAATGGCAATTGGGGTGGGAGGGTGGGAGCATGGGAGGAATGGAGAACTTTAGATAGGGCAAAGGGGAGGGAGGAGAAGGGAGGGCACAAGTGGGTAGGAATGAAGGTGGAATAAGTTAGACATCATTACCCTAAGTACATGTATGAAGACACAAATGGTGTGAAAATACTTTGTGTACAACCAGTGACTTGAAAAATTGTGCTCTATATGTGTAATATGAAATGAATTGCATTCTGCCATCATGTATAACAAATTAGAATAAATAAATAATTTAATAAAGAAAAAAAGAATGTGCTCAGTGCAATGAAATTTCCTGTTAGAGCTGTTTTCATAGTGTCCAGAGATTTTGATAAGTTGTATCAAGATTCTCATTTGCATCTAAGTATTTTTTAAATTTCTTCCCTGATTTCTTGTACTATCCATTGGTTATTCAATAGCATATTACTTAGTCTCTAGGTGTTAGAGTAGCTAACACCTAGAGACTAAGTAATATGCTATTCTTTCTTTTTTGTTTTATCATTGATTTCTAATTTCATTTCATTATGATCTGATAGAATGCAAGGTATTATTTCTATTTTTGGTATTTTCTAAGCATTGTTTTATGTATAGGCTATAGCCTATTTTAGAGAAAGATCCATGTGTTGCTGAGAAAAAAGTTCATACAGTCTTTAGTAGATAAAATATTCTATATATGCCAGTTAAGTCTTGATTATTAATTGTATTTATTAGTTCTATAACTTCTTTATTTAATTTTTGTCTGGAGGATCTATCTCATGATGAGAGAAGTGTGTTAAAGTCACCCAGTATTATTGTGTTGTGGTCTATTTGATACTTGAAATTGTGGAGGGTTTGTTTCATGTATGTAGGTACTCCATTATTTGAGTCATAAATATACAATTGTAATGTTTTGTTGAGGTATAATTCCCTTGAGAAGTATGAAATGGATTTCTTGGTCCCTTCTGATTAATGTTGGCTTGAAGTCCACTTTATCTGATATGAGGATAGAAACCCCTTCTTGTTTATGAGATACATGTAAATGATATGTTTTTTCTCATCCTTTTACCTTCAGTCTGTGGATGTCTTTGCTGATGAGGTGAATCTCTTGGAGACAGCATATAGTTGGGTCTTGCTTTTTAATTCAATTTGCCACTCTGTGTCTTTTGATTGATGTATTTTGGCCATTTGCACTCAATGTTATGATTGAGATTGTGATTTTTATTCCCTGTTATTTTGGCTTATTTATGTCTTTTATTTTTTATTATTTTTTTAAAGAGAGAGTGAGAGAGGAGAGAGAGAGAGAGAGAGAGAATTTTTTTTTTAATATTTATTTTTTAGTTCTCGGCGGACACAACATCTTTGTTGGTATGTGGTGCTGAGGATCGAACCCGGGCCGCACGCATGCCAGGCGAGCGCGCTACCGCTGAGCCACATCTCCAGCCCTATTTATGTCTTTTAATTTGAATTAGTTTATCCTTTGACTGACTATTCTTCTAGGTAGTTCCTCCCTTTGCTGGTTTTCACTTTTATTTTTCATTTCTTCTTCATGAAGTATTTTATTAAGTATGATTTGCAGTACAGGTTTTCTAGTTGTGAATTTTTTTTAACTATTGTTTATCATGGAAGGTTTTTATTTCATCATTGAATCTGAAGCTTAATTTTTCTGGGTATAGTATTCTTGGTTGGCATCATTTTCTTTCAGAGTATATATTATTCCAAGACCTCCTAACTTTGAGGGTCTGGGTTGAGAAATCAGCTGAGATCTGAATTGATTTTCCTCTACATGTTATCTGTTGCTTTCTCTGGGAGCCTTTAAAATTCTATCCTTATTATGCATGTTAGTAATTTTCATAATAATGTGCTTGGGTGTGGTCTGTTGTAATTTTGTATATTTGGGTCCTATAAGCCTTGTATATTTGTTCTTTTTCATTTTTAAGTTTTGGGAAATTTTTTGATATTATTTAATTGAAAAGACTGTACATTCCTTTGGTTTGTATCTCTGAGCCTTCATCTATCCTGGTAAATTTTGGTGAAATGTTAAGAAATTAAGGATTTGTATCCACTATGGTGGACAAAATAGTCAGTGAGTGTATGTGTTCACTGACTGGACCCACCTGGTTTTCTTTTCATTTCTTTTTGAAGTATGAACCAAGCATGGGAGTATGGGCTGTGGGTTGTCACAACTTTCCTTTTTATTGTTTTTCCCACTGGTTTGAAGGCTTTGGCGTAAGACTTCCAAATTTCCTTTCTTGGAAGGTTAGTGTGTGGGGGTGGGCCGGGCTGCAGACCTGGAGGCAAAGTGGTGTTCTGGGGAAGCTGCATTGCAGGCAGCCATGTTCAGGGGTGCCCAGCTAGTCTACACCAGGAGAGTCAAGGCGGGGTGCTGGGTCCTGCAGGCCAGTGGCAAAGTTATTTCTTTATAAAATAAATATAGACTATAAATAGGTGTATATTTAGAGGTCACAGGATCTCTAAGCCATCTTACTTCTGGTTTTTCATTGTTCTATAATTCCTTCTGTTGAAAATCCTGTGTTGTAAATACTAAAAATATTAGTCTCTGAAACTTACAAAACCAAGCAAAGGGATCTTGAATGCATCAAAATATCAACCTGTATGTATATTGTACCTACTCCTAATCTTTAATTCTAAAGGAATAATGAAAAACCAAAAACAAGTCATTAGCTATGACTCAGTTGCTCAGCCAAGTCTGTTTCCAAGATTTCTTAACTTACGATAAGTACATTGAATGAATGTGCATTCTTCTCACTGATATCTGACTATGAAATATTTCTAATTGAAGATCTCAATACACAAATTAAAAATAGAGTAGGCTACTGGACTCTTATACTGGGAGCTAAAGTACGATTGAGATAGGGACTATATATTAACCCCTCTGCAGTATAATTTTTAACTCTCTTATTTCTTCTTGTAAGTTCATGATGGCATTTAGAGCAATATGATCACATGTAAGCCCTTGTCTTAATCAGCTCGGGCTGCATGACAAAAAACTAGAGACTAAGTGGCTTAAACAATAGACATGTATTTTCCACCATTCTAGAGGCTGGAAGTCCAAGATCAAGGTGCCAGGAGATTCAGTTGCCACTGAGAGTTCTCTTCCTGGCTTGCAGATGGCTGCCTTCTCACTATATCCTTTCCTGGCAGGGAGGGGAAGGAAAGAGAAGGAGGAGGAATAGAAAGAGGAAGAAGAACAAGAGGAAGAGGAAAAGGAGAAGGAGAAAGAAAGCTTTCAGGTATCTCTTTTTATAAGGGCAGTGACCCCATCATGGACTCTACCCTGATGACTTCATTGAAGGTAGCAGAATACAACAGTCACTAATATGCCATTATGAGTGTGTAACCGATGTGATACTGCAATTTGTATTTGGGGTAAAAATGGGAGTTCATAACCCAATTCAGTCAAATGTATGAAAGATGAGCTTTGTAATGTTTTGAACAACCAATAAAAAAATAATAATAATAATAATTATTATTATTATTATTATTGGACACTCATAAGCCAGGTACGGTACCTGGGATACAATTGAGTTTGTTGCCTTATAAAGCGATTCATTAAACATTCACATTTTTTTAATTCTATCATTGATTTACAAGGTTTTTCTACAAACATAACAAAAATCAGTCCAACACCATCCTTTTGAATAAGAATAATTTGAGAAATTTCTCCTACTGTCTCTTCAACTCAATTGAATTTTACCTACATGCAAGGGTATAAATTTTTTTTTTACTAAAATTCTTAAACTTTAATACCGAGTTATTATTCAGCTTTAGGACAGTTTTTAAAGCAGACATATTAACAGAAAACCTGTTTGCAAAAAGGATTACAGTTTCACAATTCTTTCTTCCAATTCTGAAGTCTAAAAAGCTGTAAACTTCATATAAGAGCTATTTTCTTTTTTTAGTAGTAATATGTGACCTGAATTGACATGAAACTTATTATAGGCTTCATTCGTTGCACACAATTTGAGCAATTTTACATTTTGCTGCAGAAATACTATGACTTTGTCCCCAAGGTTAAGAAGCCCTACTACATCCAACCAAATGGAAAGCCCCATAATCATGTGAACTCCTCAGTTTTACATTGAAAATATTTCTCAGAAACAAAAACAAACAAACACAAAACCAAAAATCACTGAACAGTACAGACTTTTTTCTTGTCATTATTCCCTAAACAGTACAGTATAACAACTGTTTATATAGCATTTACGTTTTACTACATATGACAAGGAATCTAGAGATGATTTACAGAATATGGGAAGATGTAAGTTATATGTGAATGTTATGCCAGTTTACATGAGAGACTTGAGCATCCACAGGTTTTGGTGTTGGCAGGGAGTTCTGGAATCAATCCCCTATGAACACCTAGGGGTAACTGCCTTTAGATCCTATTTCCGGCTGCCTTTCACCTAATTTTCCTCTTGACTCCCTCACCTTTCCAGAAGCCCCTCATCTTCTCTCCACCCCTGTGTGCATGGCCTGATGTAAGCTAGAAGCTCCTTTCACACTGCCTGTTACACAATGCTGATGCTAGCTGAGAATCTCAAAGCATGTTCAAAACACAAGACATTGTTTGCTAATCTTATTGCAGTTTTTGTAATTACATTAGTCCTTCATTATTTGTGGGAAATACTTTCCAAGACTCCAAGATTAGGTCTAGGAACCACAGACAAGGGGGGACTATTATAACTACTGTACCATGACTGCTATTTAGAGCCTGTTAGGATCTCCGTTCGCCTGCCGCCTAACGTCTGAATGATCTGTGTCTAATCTCAGAGTATCCAAGTCTTAAATGTCACCCCACTCCACTGCTCTCGTATACGCCCTCATTAAGGTTGAGGAGAAGAATTTAAATATCAGGGCTGAGCTCCTGAGCAATCATGCCATTTCTATTGATCATCTAATGAAAATTTATGGCCTTTAATAGAGAAGAGATGAGTTTACGTAGAGATGCCAGCTTCCACCTCGGCATCATGCCATTTCCAGGAAACCCTTTCTTTATAACATTCTCATTTTGAGACTCTTAATTGCAGAAAGCACTCTAGGACTGAAGACAGGTTGGGCATGTAGTCCTGTCATTTCATTACCAACTGATAAAAATAAACTGAGACCCTGGTAAGCATCATGAGAACCGCAGAGTTTAAACGTAGAGACCAAAGTAAAGGAAAAAAATAAAACCTTTACTTGATCTAGTTGGGTAAATTTCACCTATCATAATTTCCTGGTGTCTTGTCGATGTGATGTTGAATAGCAACAACAACAAAAAAATCCAAATAGTGAGGATAAATATGAGCATAGAATTAGTCACAGAGTGATAAACGATTAACACCTTTTTAAAATGCAGAGAAGTGTATCACATAGCTGAAATGGGTGAAAATTGTGTCACCTACAGAATTTAATTTACAGTCATGAGAGGAAATAAAAACTGCTGAGAAGCCATGACAACTGTTCCCAGCGGGGAGACTGTAGACACAGCTCCTGGCAACTGTGACCTTGCCATAATTTAAGGAGTTTGACATCATTTGCCAAACAAGAAACTTCTTTTGAAGCTAATCATGAGGGTGGGAAGGAGAAAAGGCTTTTCCAATCCCCTTATCTATTTTGCAGAGTTTTTTTGAGCTCCCAACTCCACGGAGTACCACGTAGGCATGGCACCTCCTCAGAAAGGTCCTCCACAACTTTCTGATCTAAAGCGACCTGGACTTGCATGAGCCCCCAGTCCCTCACTCTGCTGTCCCACAGAGCTCACTCCTGCCCAAGCCTCTAGGAAAGCACACAACTGCCCTTACATGCAGCCTGCCTCTGTAACTTGCCAGCATGTGATTTTAAGCAAGGTACTTGATTTTTCTATGCCTCAGTTTCCTTTTCTGAAAAATAGGAATGTTAACAGTGTTGAGGTAAGGATTAAATGAGTTACTTCTTAACGGCTCTGGAGCAAATTCTGACAAATAGCCATTCCAAGTATTTGAGAAATAAAATAGACAAGTAAAATGTGTTTGCTTGTTTATTGTCTCCACTATTGGACTGCCGGGGTTACCAGCAGATTCCTGCTCAGAGGTGTGAGCCACCTGGGAAAATAAAAAATCTGAAATAATCAGTAAAGAATAAAAGACAAAGCCAGAAATTAGATTTCAAAGCGGAGTGCCTGATGGGTCTTCCAGCCCTGATAGGAACTGGAACTGAAAAAATGAAAAAGGCCCCAATCCTTTATTTGAGGGGAAGTACATCAAAGTGTGGGATGGATCTTGAAGTAAACAGGTTGTTTGGTGCTGGATAGGTTATGACCATCTCCAGGAGGCTGTGTTTGATCCTAAGGCTGTGAGCTAAGGCAGGGCACCAGTATGATCTAGGCTTTCTTGAACAAGGGAATTTCACTCAGGAGTTCCCAGAAAAGCAGATTCCCTGCCTTAATGGCTCAAACAAACCTATAATTTATACACAGCTCTCAACAGTAAGTTCCATGAGGAAGGGGCTTGTTCTACTCTCTGGTACATCCTCAGTGCTGAGTGCAATGCCGAATACACAGTAGGACTTGATAAATATTTGCAGAAGGTATGGATGGTGGAACCAAGAACTTCCTCTATGCCACTTTACCTCATCTCTCTGTCTTGTTTCTCTCTCTTCCTTATTCAAAGAAGGGAGAATTTCTTGGATGATATGGCTCATTTTAACAACTCACTGAAATATTTTAAGTTGACAAATCCTTTAGGAATATTATCTTGTTGAGATAGGCACTTTTTAAAATTGAGATCTTGCAATTAAGGTCTATAGATCCTCCTGACCCAAATATATGGCCCAGAAACAATACTCAGCACATATTTGAATTCTAAGAGAATGAGATGCTGTTTTTAAAAAAGTGCACTAGGCTCAGCCCTGGGGAATGCAGGCCAGAGGGAAGCAGGGGTAAGGAGTAAGTTTGGAAGGAGCAGAGCTGGGATCAGGAACCACTCACCCTCAGGCATGTTGTGGCAAGCAGAGCCCACATTCCAAATCCCAGAATGAGAGGAGTCCAGCCGTGGGACTCTATCCCAGGGATTCTCTGTTGAACAGAAGCCACGCAGGACTCTGCAGATAAGGGAAATCAGTGAGGTCAGAAGGGGAGTCTTGTTCCAGAGAAATGGAGGGGCAGGAGAACGCATTTGAATTGAACCAGGTCCTTGGCAATTGTGCCACAGAGTCAGGGTCCAACTCTGCAAAAGAAGGGCCCAGCCAGGAATTCACATGTTGCCCAGACCCAAATTTGTGTCCTAGGCTTTAGAGCAGAGTCCAGTCCCAGCAGGAAGCTGGAGACCTAACCAGGGACCAGCACAGCTCCTGGGGGCACAAAGCCCATCCTCCTGCAGCCTCTGTGAGCCCTTGGTTTTAGTATGTTCTCATTTCTTGGGCTGTTCTCTCCTGTGTCTCTGAAAACCAAGGATTTCAGTTCTTCAAAATGTCCTTGATTATTTCTTCAGAAATTTCCTCTTTTTCATTTTCTCCCTTCCTTTTCAGAAATCCTTACTATTTAAGTCCACCTCCTAATCTGAGCCTCTGATTTTCTGTTTTTCTATTAGAAACCTTTAAAGAGGGTTTTGTTTGCTGGTTTTACTTCCTGGTCTATTTCTTTAAATTCATCTCTGAGCACTTCTGCTGGCCGTTTCCATTTCAGCATTCAAATATTAACTTCCAAGAGTCCCCAGCTCTGGTTTCACGGGTATAGTGTATTCTCCTGTCTCTTTCTCATGCTCTGGGGAGTTTAATGATCAGACTCCTCAGTGCAAAGGAGTATGAGCTCTGTATAGTTTCTGAATCCCTGAGGTCCTTCTGGTTTTGACTTCTGTGTCTCTGCCTTTCCTTTTAGAGGCTTTCCTCCTGTCTATCCCTCCTGGGCTTTTCTTATTCATAAACTGAGGTCCTTGAGAGATGAGTGAAGTTTTGTGCACAGGCTGGCCTTTGTTTCCTAGTTAACCTCTGGTTAACCTCACTGAGGAGTTAACAGCCAGAGATGGCCATTTTTTGGAGTAATCTTCAAATATTGGTGTCTGTAGCTCTGTTCTCCTGCCCATTCTGCTCATCCTGAGGGCAGTCCTCCACTCTCCTACCTGGACTGCAGAAAGCTGTTTCCAGTGGTGTTGGGAGGGAGTTGAAGATGGGGCTCAACAGGGGGTTCACTACCAGGTGTGGGGACTGTGGCACCGAATCCCCCTGCTTCTGGCCTCATGCTCACCTTCCCCACCTCTCCCACCTAGTGATCTTAATCTGTCCTTTCTTTAGAAACTTTAGAAAATTAATTCAGTTTCTCCAACAGATTCTAAAGTTCATAAGGAATAACTTACTTAGTGGGATAATTTTTAAAAGATTACACATCAGACTTCAAGAAAATTTTTCATACAACCTTTTTTTGGGGGAAATGATTAAAAGGGGCCAAAGCATTATAAAGAGCTTGGTTATAGAAAAGTGAGGTCATACAGGTTGGCATGTTCACAAGGCACTTTATGGTGAGAGACTAAGACAGTGGGTGTAAAGGGGAGTCCTGGGACCTCCATGTGTGCTCTCGTCCTGGGCCCACGGGACTGGTGACTTGGGTATGTTACTTGCACTATTAAAATTAAGCTCCACTCAAAGACATCTATTTCATTCCACTATAATAAAGCCATCTCAATCTTATCTCCGTCGAAAGCTAGGATGAGTCACATACAGAAGTCATAAATTCTGCTTCAGGGTACTAAGGTGATATGACATGAAGACTATAAATCACATATAACAATAACATCTCCTAGCTGGTATAGTTTGGAATGACAAACAAATAAACAGTGTTGTTACCTGAGCTTTGCTCTTGCAGGTATTTGAGCTTTCCTTTCAGACCTGGAAAAGATAAACAAAGGCTTTGAAATGGTTTCTTTTAAGGTTTAGAATTGGAATTTCATATTTCAAAATCTGCCTTATATATTTAAGAAAGTGAGATGAGCCAGTTTGTATGGGCTGGAATTAATTTGAATGTGTAATTATACACACCACTTCCAAAGGGCAGCTGCAGAAAGCATGTTGATGCAGTGTGCTAGGGTCTGTGAGGCTTATTGCTGATGCTAAGTGCACACACACACACATTCCTGCACACGTGCGTGCATGCAAGACCTTGGTGCCTGTCCTTGCAGGTGTCTAGACACACACCTCAGTGCTGCCTTTGTATGCAGGAAATGATCACAGTAATCAGTCTCATGGGATACTGGGAAACATTTCAGCAAAAGATGAGAAAATAAATAGGATATATTATTCCTTTGACAAACTTTTGTCCTTCAACAAGCTTAAGTCCCTTCCCCCATGCTACCCTGAAATAGAAAACCCTTCACTAGAAGTGCTTTTACCTGTGGCTTGTAGGGGAGCGGCTCTGCCACAGTTCCTGACACCCTAGCAGGTCTCCACACAGGGCACGAAGCTGAGGCTTGACCACAGTCTGACTTGTCTTGGTGAACGCTCTGTCATCCTCTCAGGAACTTAGCAAAAGTGGCAGTTCTGTGAGGTGCTGTCATAAGACTGCTCCCCTGGCACCTCCCTACATCCTGGGAGGTTGCCATGGGCAGTTTTACATCTGTTTCCCATGTTCCAGTGAGGCAGGGACTTTCCACCTGCCCCGATCCTTCAAGAATAGTTGTAGACTAAAAACCTGCTTAGCTAGGGCTTTGAGTCGGCTCCTCAGAAGAGTGCACCACTGCTCATGGAGCCCAGCAAATGACCCTTTGGGTTTGGTGTCATCCTGTGGGTCAAGGATGCAGGTAACCAACACAGTGCTGATCTTACTTAAGCTGTCTGTACAAGTTATAGATGGTCTAAATCCACTGGGCACAAAGGCTCACACCTGTAATCCCAGTGACTGGGGAACCTGAGGTGGGAGGATCAGAAGTTCAAGGACAGCCTGGGCAACTTGGCAAGACCATGTCTCAAAAAGAAGAATTTTAGGGAGGGGGGGGATAGAAGATAAGTGGATTATACAAAGGGGAATGAAGGGAAAGGAAAGGAAGGGGAATCGGATAGAAAAACTGTAGAATGAATCTGACATGACTTTCCTATGGTATATCTCAATATGCCACCAGTGAAATTCCACATCATGTACAACCATAAGAATGGGATCCTAATTAGACTAAGTTATACTCCATGTATGTATAATATGTCAAAATACACTCTCCTGTATGATATGTCAAGATCATTGTAATGTTTTGAGCAACTAACAAAAAAATTTTTAAAAAATACACTCTCTTGTCATGTGTATCTAAAAAAAAAAAAGTAAGAATTTTAAAAGTGCTGGGGATATAGCTTTAGTGGTAGAGCTCCTCTAGACTCAGTCTTCAGTACCACAAATGACAATATAATAATACTAATGTTTATTATTGTTATATTAATACATCCACTTGAGCTTGTGATCTCGTTAACAGGCGAATTTCCAGAAATGTAGTAAGACAAACCAGCAGTGACTGCCATGCTACTGCTTAGTGACTGCCTAACTGCTTCAGAGAAAATTCTAACCAACAATAGCCTAAGAAAATAGGGATTTTTTTCTCCACTTCACATAAGGAGAAATCTGGACATGGGTTCTGTTAAGTAACAATCTGATGTCAGGCTGATACAACTACAAAATATTTTTTTGCTGAAGTGTTGGGGATGGAATCGCCCAAGGCCTTCTGCTTGTTAGGGAAGCACTCTACCATGGAGCTACATCCCCAAACCTGCAAAAATTCTTTAGTTTTCTTGGTCACAAGATGGCTGTGCAGTTCTAGGTATCACGTTTAGATTCAGGCAGTATAAAAAATGAAGGCAGGGCATAGTCTACCTGTTTTATTAGGAAAGTAAAATTTCTGCAATAGACTTCCCCTTGCACATCATTGAACCCTGAGCTTCAAAGGAAGCCAGACAGCCAATTTCTGTAAGAGAGGAACTAGATTGGTATGATTGGCTAAACTAGACCAGACTAACCATGCTATATCTCAGGGCTGGCCTCCTTGTCACTTGAAACCAAACAGTAGTTTGTTTCACTGATGGAACAGAAAAGCAAGGTAAGTTGGGCAGACAACAAAGTGTGTCTGCCACTTGAACCAATGTTGCTGGTCCCAGCTTTGCCAGCTCAGTAGGGAAGACCAGTCAATAGCTGACTTCAATACCTCTCCTTGCTCCCGCAGTGATTGCATCTCATACTTGAACTGACCAATAAATGATGGGGTGTTGTAAAGAAAATCTCCAATTCTGTAGAAACTGCAAGACTACACAAGAAAAAAACTATTAGAGTTGTCACAATCTGGGGCTGGGGTTATGGCTCAGTGGTAGAGCATTTGCCTAGCATGTGTGAAGCATTGGGTTCAATTCTCAGCACTGCATATAAATAAATGAACAAAATTTATTTTTAAAGGTCCATCAGCATGTTAAAAAAATTTAAAAAAAAAAAGAGTTGTGACAGTCAAGAGCTTTCAATGTGTCAGCCCCTGAAATTTTTTTAAATTCATTTTGAGGTGGAATAACAGACCTACCATCAAGTGGTTATCAGAGAACAGCACAAGATTGGCACTGTCTTCTGAAGCCACCTCAAGCTTACTCACCTTTGCAGAATTTAGCTACAGTAACTCCTCCCAGGTAGGAATATTATTAAGTAAGAAATAGTTGACATTACTACCTGTATTTTGGTAAATTGATATGAGGAACAGTTGTTCTATCTGATGTAGAGAGGAGAGAGCTATTTGAATACTAAGACTGAACTAATCCCTCAGGAATTGGACCGTGAGGACTTAACCCACATTCCTTCTCTTCCACCTGTCAAACTCTCCTCAAAACCCTGCTGAAAAATAACTTTCTTTTATGAAATCTTCTGAAAATTTCTGAAAGAAGTCAAGCCATTTGTAATCTTAATTAATCTTAATCTCTTTCTAATGTCTGTTATAACCCTTACCAATGGCACACTGAAATTATTCATTCATACAATTGTCTCACCCACTACATTAAGACATTTTCCAGGGGAGTTTCATAGCCAGAACTTAAGGAGGAATGCACAGTAGTAAGTATTCAACACATTTTTTGGTTGAATAAGATTTAAACTATGAATAATTAATAATATAATATTGAGTTTTATATTTTAATTCAAGCACTTTACAATGCAAGATGTATTCACAGTCCAACAAAAAAATAAGCAAGGTAAGAAGCAAATACAAACCAAGAAAAATATTTGACTTCCCTATCATATAAATATCCCCATTATATTATTGTCTTAATATAAAACTCCTAGAAATTGAGATGAAAAAGACCAACAAATGAAAAGATAAACAAGCAAGGACATGAACAGACAATTCATATTTCTAAAAAAATGTTTAAATGGCCCTTAAGCTAATGAAAATATACACAACCCTGACCATGACTTTTAAAATGCCAGTTAAAACTATGCTGAGATGTCATTTTAACTTATCAGTTAAAAAAAATTTAATAATATACTCCATTAGCAAGATTGGGAAAAGAGGCACTCTAGTGCACCTCTGGGGGACTACAAATGGTAGTTCATAGAAGGGACCATGTGGCAGTATTTATGCAATGTTACAAATGCTTTCAACCTTCGACCCAATTATCTGTGACTGGGAATTAATCCTACAGAAATGTCCACACAGCTAAAAATGACATGCACAAGTGATGTATTAGCATATTGTTCATAACATCCTAACATGAGAGGCTACTCATTTCAGTAAATAGAGGACTGATTAAATAAACTGTGGCACGTCCTCACAATGGAATATGAGGTAGCTGAAAAGAGAATGAAGATATCTGTCTGTTTTACTCTGAGAAGGTATCTAGGATAGATAGTTCTATAAAAAAAAGCAAAGTTCAGAATAGTGAGCACAATATGAAGTCTACCGTGATAAAATGGCAGGGATAAGAATATGCATTTGTTTGTGCAACTGCATAAAGTACTAGAAGGGTGCACTACAAATAGAAGAAAGGGAGATGGGAGAACAGGGAAAATAGAGTAGAAGCAAAGTTCTTCATATATCTTTTAATTTAAAAACTGTAAATTACAAATTTTATCCAGAGCAATTAGGTAAGATTAAAAAAATTGACAAAGAGAAATTTAAACTATTTCTTTTTGCAGATGACATGATCTTATATATAGAAAAACCCAGACTTCATTTAAAAAGCATTAGAACAGAAAAAATTGCAATATCAACATATAAAATTCAGTAACATTTCTATATACCAAAAATAAAATTTTCCATCTGAAAAAGAAATCAATTGCATTTACTTAGCTACACAAAGTAAAATAAAATACCTGAGAATAACTCAAACAAGGAGATAAGAACTCTTCAATTAAAACTATAAGACACTGATCAAAGATATTGAAGAGGTCATTCCATATTCCCAGATTGGAAAAATTAATATTGTTAAAACGCCCATACTAACCAAAGCAATCAACAGATTCAGTGAAATCCGTATCAAAATACCAATGGTATTTTTTACAGAAGTAGAAACCTCTAAAACTTATGTGGAGCCAAAACAGAACTTGAATAGCCAAAGCAATCTTGAGAAAAAAAGAACAAAGCTGGAGGCATTGCAGTACCTGACTTCAAAAGACACTACAAAATATAGTTACCTAAATAGTATGATACTGGCTTAAAAACAGACACATAGGTCAAAGGAAGAGAATGGAGAACCAAGAAATAAATCCACATATTTATTTATTTATTCTGCACAACAACGGACAAAACAGAATTAGGAGACAACCCAGAAAACAGGAGAAAATGTTTGCCACCTATTCATCTAACAAGGAATTAATATCCAGAATACACAGCAATTCAAAAACTAAACAGCAAAAATGAACAAATAATTTGATTAAAAATAGGCAAACACTCTGACATTTTTCAAAAGGAGATACACAAATGGCTAACAAATCTATGCCAAAAGGTTCAATATCACTAATTAGAAAATTAGGCAACACCACAATGATATATCTTCCCACACTAGTTAGAATAATTATCCAAAAGACAAAAAATAATAAGTGCTAGAGAGATTGTGGAGAAAGGTGAATTCTCGAACACTGTTAGTGTGGATATAAATTAGTCCAGCCATTTTAGAGATCCGTAAGGAGATTCCTCAAAGAATTACCACATGATCCACCAATTCCACATGTAGGTATACATACAAAGAAAAGGAAATCAGTATTTCAAAGACAGATCTGCACTCTCATGTTTATTCATGGTAGAAAAGATAGAGAATCAACCAAGGGGTCCACTGGTAGATGACAAGATAGAGAAAATATATATACACAAAGAAATATTAATCATCCACAAAAAAAGAATGAATTCCTGTAACATGTGACAACAGAGATGAGCCTGCAAAGCACTGTGTTGAGAGAAATGTCAGGCATAGATAGATAAATACCACGTTTTTATTTATGTGGAAGTTAAAGTGTTGATCCCATAGAAGCAGAAAGTAGAATTCTGGAAAGAGTATGGGAGGGGAGGGACTAGAGAAAGGGTCGTAATGGGTACAGGGCTACAGTTGGATAGGAGAAATAACTTCTAATATTCTAATATTCTATAAGGGGTAACTGTGGTTGTCAAAAATTAAATGTATGTTTCAAAAATAGCCAATATAAAAGATTTTGAATGTACCCATCACAAAGAAATGATAAATGTTTGAGTGATAGATATACCAACTACCTTTATCTGATCAATATATACATCTATTGAAACATCACAGTGCATCCTATAAATATGTATTATTATGTCAATTGAAAATAAAAGCTTTAAAAAAGTTATTTAAAAAAATAAAAAGTCTCTGAATCATTACTTATTTAAAAGATTAAATCCAATTTGTAAAATGTTATACATTGTTTTCAGAGCTAGATTGTGTGCCTTCGTATCTCTTCCTCACTTAAATCAGTAATTTAGGCTAATATCTGAATCTCACTGTGCCTTGAAGAAATGCAATGAGTTAATAAGTACAAATAAGTCAAGCCTTAAACAAAAAAAATTCTGCATGATACTGGGCTATTGTTAATGTTGCATTTAATAATGATAATAATAATAATTTAAAAGAGCTCTTGGTGACCCTTTAGTGATAAAATTTCCTGAACCATTTCGGTATTCATAATCTATTTTTGTTCTTGAAGATAATACAATGAATGATAAGAGAATAAAGTGATTAATCTAAAATAGCTCTGACCAGGACCAAGTAAGAACTGACTTGTGGACATTGCAGATCATTTCATGTTACACATAGGACAATGCTGTGAGATGAGGTCATTGATTTCTATTCCTTTTTTAGCAGATCAGAAAGAGTATATAATAAATTGGATTTCGAGGTATTCTGAGTGCACAAACTCTTCCAAGATGTGTAAGACAGCTGTAACACTCAGCCACTGAAAGCATCTGCTACAATCGCTGACTAAATCAATAAATGAAATCCTTCTACCTGTCTTTTAGATCTCCAGAAGATAGGCGTTACCATCAGGATTCGACTATGTAGAGAAACCAAATAAATAAGGGTAGACTTCTACAGTAGTGCTTGAATTTATCGTCCTAAATACATCCACTCAATGATTGTTCATTTTTTTAAAAAAAAATCAATGATGCAGATATGATATAATCAGCAAGGCATTGTCAGTAAATTTGCCAGCCCCTTTCAGATAGCTTTTTTCAGGGGAAAATGAGTCCGTGCATGACATTCTGATATTTGGATTATCAAATAACACCCATTCAAAACAGCACAAAGAACCAGCTTAGGTGTTTTCTTTTCTAATCAAAAAGCAAAACCTAACACTGTGAAGAAATTGTGCCCCCTGCTGATTTTATTTAATATTAACTTCATCAGTTAAAAAAAAAAAAAGCCTCTAGTGCTACAGGAGAGTGCAGCATCCTCAAGGTCAGTAATTTAAATGTGCTCTCAGGCTGCCACTGGAAATTTTTGCATGATATTGACCTTGGGAGAAAAGAGGAAGGAGGAATGCCTCCTATTTTGATATTTGTGGAAATAATTTGTTCTAAGAACCTTCTCCATATTGCATGTACCTTTGGAGACACTGAATAGGGAAACGGAGCAAATAAGAAAAGCCTTGAGAGATGAGCCAGTTGTTGGCAAGCACAGGTCCCTCATGATCACTCTCAACTGTACTAAGATCAAAGTATATGAGAATTCCATTTCAACTACCAGAGAAATAAAAAAAAAAAGTTTCTTGAGACTGAGTTTGTTCACTCTGAGAAAACTATTATGGCCAATGAAGAGTGATCGTGGCTGGGCATTCCAAGTGCTGGAAATCATTTTAACTTGATGTGGACCATCTATTCAGATTCTAAATGCACTCTTAGAAAGGGCTCCAGCCCTGCACAATGTTGTTAACTAGGAGACAGCACGAAGCTCCCCAGACTCTTTCTTCTATGACCCTCATTTTTATCTTGATGTGCTCTTCTCTGCTTTGTCTTTTGCCTCTCAGTCTATTTTTCATTACTAGCAAGAGGTAACTAAGGCTCCTGGAAAGGTTAACTAACAAGAACATGTGTCCTTTTCTCCTGATATTCACATCTTCAGGAAAAATTCTTAAACACCAATAGGACTTCAGTTGTGCAGTTAGTCTTGGGGACGATAATGGAGTGAGTATTTTATGGTGCAGGAAGGACCATTCCTCCTGCTTTCAGACAAAGCCACAGACTGCTTAATAGATTCTCAGCCAGCTGTGAAGATAAAGGCTTCTTCCAGTCTACAGGATGCAAAACTTTGATCTGTGTTCAACCAACAGTGTGATAGTCAAGAATGCACAGCACTCCTACTTCTAATTTCATTTGAATAAGAATTCCAAACCAAAAAAAAAAAAAAAATGCTTTTTTGGTATTAGTAATTGTTATTTATCTGAAGCTCATATTGAATTAATATCCCGGGCTGAGACACGTGAAGGTCGGTGAGTTGGTGTGGAGTCGGTCTCCGCACGCGTGGTCGCGCTGGGATGGATTCTTCCTCGTCCTCCTCCGCTGCGGGTTTGGGCGCAGTGGACCCACAGTTGCAGCATTTCATCGAGGTGGAAACTCAGAAGCAGCGCTTTCAGCAGCTGGTGCACCAGATGACTGAACTGTGTTGGGAGAAGTGCATGGACAAGCCTGGGCCAAAGTTGGACAGTCGGGCTGAGGCCTGTTTTGTGAACTGCGTTGAGCGATTCATTGATACAAGCCAATTCATCTTGAATCGACTGGAACAGACCCAGAAATCCAAGCCAGTCTTCTCAGAAAGCCTTTCTGACTGATCTCAGCATTACCTTTTTGGAAAAAGAAGGTAGTTCAAGAAAAGGAACAGCTGTTGAAGGGATGGTTGAAGAAATGGCTATGGGGAATTGACTGGCTCCCACCTTTTGTCCCACTTGGACATCTTGTCATCTGATAATGAACAAAGACCAATTTTCTGGTGTGGGGTTTGAGGGTCATATATGTACTTGGTTGTGTTTTTTAATGCTAATCTTGTGAAAATAATTGACAGATGGAAAATTATTATATGCATATTACTGTATGTGGGACTGTGCTTTTCTCAAGGTCCCCTTAACTGCTTCCTATGATTTTGATAGTGGAACTGCTTTCTATAATTTGATGGTGGGACCACACAGGTAAAATCTCTTATTTGTGTGACTTCATTTCACATTTTGGGGGAGATATTTCATAAAGGCAGTAGTGGGAGAATAATAATTTGGCACTTAACTCTGGGTCTTCTTATCTAATATTTGACTATCAGTGCTGGAAAAAAAAACCCTATGGACTGTTTATTCAGTTACACTTCAGCTTTCTAGGTTGTCTCCCTTCCCTATGATTATTTAAATATATCTAAAGTATGGTCTCAAGGTAGACCAGGCAATCTGAGGATCTAAAGACCTTTAATTATAAAGGAATCTAACCAGTGAACATAATTCTCATTACTAGATAGCATAGAAAGAGGTTAAGTTACCCTGTATATCAGGGTAAAAAAATTTTGCCTAAAAAAATTATAAAGATTTAGGCTAGTCAAAAACTAACAGCAGTTTCAGGTAAAGGTGCATGCCTGATGTTAATCATTATAGGTTCAATTGACTGCATTCTTTTGATCATTGAAATAAAAGCTTCTACTCTGTGAAAAAAAAAAAATATCCCGTATTTTATCTGGCAACGTATGCTTTGATTTAGCTCTGTTTTCACATTGTAAATCCGAGTGATGGCCCAGCCAGGTTGGGGTGGGGAGACGTGGGCACACAGGTGGCCTCCCTAGCTATGCTGTCTCAGGCACCCGTCTCCCTCTAGCGGCCGCCAGGGACATTGCGCCACCCAGCGAGAAGCCATGCGGGGAAGCGGCGGCTCTGGACCTGGAGGATGAGTCTTAGGCCACATCTGCAGGTTTTTTGTTGTTGTTGTTTTTCCTGGACCAGGGGATAGGAATGGAGACTGCTGAGTTCAACGCTGCCTAAACCTAGTTTTATCCCCAGAAGAAGAAAGTAACACTCTTGTTACTAGCAGAAATGAAGTGTCCCTTGTTTCAGTTAAAAATATACTGGACAAATAAATTCTCCATAGAACAGCTTAGGATGACAGTTAATGTCCTACCCTGGGGTGTCCTCATCATCACGGAAAACTAATAGATGTTGTCATCCCTTGCTGAAGAAAAATCAAAACCCTTCTTCCCTCTGACCTCAAATGGCTTGTCAAGAAGTATTCATTCAGACAAGGAGGCGGTTCAGAAGGGTGGAGATACTTGTCTGTAGCCTATATTGTTCCTGACAACCAACAGATAATGTTGAAATGAATTGGCACTGAAATACACCAGTGGCTTGGAATTTAAGATAAAGAGGAAACCTATTCCTACTGGCAGAGAATGACCACACCATCTGAAAAGGAGATGGTGGTGGCAGTGCTGGCCCTCACCTACAGCGGGGGAACTGGTTCTTGGAATTGTACTTCCACTCTTAGCAATCTGATGGCAGGAGCCTGGCCAGCAGGGCCAGCGCTGAGATTGTTTTTTACATTACACTACTGTAAGTGTTGAATGACACAGGGTATTGTCCAGACTCATGAAGTGGAACCAGAACATGGGTTCTAGAATCCAGAAGTGACTCCCAGATCATACCTGAGTTCCTTGAAGGACAATTTCCACAAGGTAGGTGTTTTGTGATTGATTGGTCAATTAATGAATGAATGAACAATGGGATTGTATCTATCACAACCATCTCCACACCAAAGGAATAATGTGTCATGGAGCACACTCATCGGGTTCAGTGGTATCAAAGCACACTCATCAAGTTCAGTGGTATCAAAGCAAAGCAAAAACTTCAGAGACAGAACTCTGGTGAGAGGGGCCCCTATTACCAATGGCTGTACTCAGGGGTGATTGGGAGTAAAAGACGGCTTTTAGTCTCCATCAGTCTCCTTCAAGCTGCAAAACAGCACATAATTTAAGCAAAAGCAATTATTTTGCTTTGTCATTTCAAGATAAATCCACTAGAAGTTGTCCCTTTTAAACAGACAACCTATCTTTAAGCCTTGCCCCACTGATATACCAAGTGTACACAAAGTAGGGTGGTAGGTGTTTGCACAGGGAGTTGAGACATCAGATACTCACTTTTTAGATTAACTCATAAGGAAGGAAATGATAATTACTGACCATCTAATATATAGCAGGTACTATCTCTTACTGCCTCATGTGATCTTCACAGTAAGCCTGTGAGGTTATCATTACTGTCTACAGGTGTGGAAATGGCATGTTAAAGAAGTGAAGTAATTTAGCTAAGGACATACAGAGAGAGCCAAGATGCAAATTTATATCTGCTTCATTGTCTCTTTCCAATATTCAGTGCTGGTACTTGAGCACCTAAGGATGCCATTCATATAGTTCAAGACAGAATCAAATAATTAGGAAATGTATGCTACAAATAAAGCGCCAAGGGAAAAGTGCAGGGATCAGTCAAGGGGTGGGCGAATTTTATCCTTCTCCCACCCAAGCTCTGAGCTCTGTGGCCAGGGTTTCATCAGCTTATCCTTTATAGATCCAAGCTTCTTTAGATAGCAAAGTGGAAGACTTTGGAATTGCTTTTGCTTCAATTATGGGCTCTTGAAGGAGACTGATGGAGACTAAAAGCCATCTTTACTCCCAATCACCCCTGAGTACTGCCATTGGTGATAGGGGCCCCTCTCACCAGAGTTCTGTCTCTGAAGTTTTTACTTTGCTTTGATACCACTGAATCTGATGAGTGTGCTCCATGACACATGATTTCATAATCTCAAAGCTTTCAAAATACACTCATTTTCAGGCCTTGCCTCCCGAAGAATTCTGAGGTCATAGTTCTAGGGCGGAGCCCTGGAATCTGCATCTGTAGCAAGCAAGTCAAGAGACTCGATGTTATTTAATTAATGTTCAGTACTCTTCTAAATTCTGTAAATAAATGACTTAGGCTGTGTTCTTAAAAGAATTTCCTAGCAAATATTTTTACTCTTTTAAACAGTCATGTTTGAAAAGGAAAAATTAAGGCACTCAGTGGAAATGAACTGAATATTCTTATAATGATGTATCAAAATTCAGTTGGTGTTTTCTATGGTATTTCACTGGCATTTGGCAGCTTGTAACAGCCCCAATAGAGATATAAGCTCCTTAAATCCAGTAAATCCACTTGATATTAGATTATGAAAAAGTTGTGTGGGTTAAGAACCTGAAGACCTTCCAGGGAACAGTTAATCTGGTGACTTTGGAACCAAAATGTAATAATGGTTGTTTATGCTAGATTTCCCTTTGATCATTCAAATCCTTCATTCATTCTTTGAGTAAGCATTTTTAAATGCTTCAGACCATACCTGTAGCTTTGAACAAGAAGTTCTTGGCTTTGTTCACTTCAGTGTGTATCACACTGCCTCAAATCTTGTGGAAAAAAAAGAGACCTGAGAAAGCTAAAACCAGTGAGCAAAAATTTTAAAAAATTACATTAGTTACCACTATGAAAAGGATCACTGTACACAAGTTTGAGTCCCATGGGTTATGAGAAGTCCAAAACACTTCTAGGGCTGTGTTCCCACCCTCAAGTTGAAGTCATATTCCAACCGTACCTTGTTAAATCAACTATTCACCTGATTAGTTGATTAATTAATTAATTAGTTAATTAATGTTCAGTACTCTTTTCTAAATTCTGTAAACAAATGACTTAGGCTATATCCTTAAAAGAATTTCCTAGCAAATATTTTTATTACTTTAAACAATCATGTTAGAAAAGGAAAAATTAAGGCACTCAGTGGATGAACTGAGTATTCTTATAATGATTTACCAAAATTCGGTTGGTGTTTCCTATGGCATTTCAGGTAAACAGGATTAATATCAGGACCAAAAAGGAATAAAGACCAAGGATTCTCAGGCCACCCACTTTTCTCTCTCCTGGGCTATTTACACCAACCATTCTTCTAGATAATTACTATTTCTTTCTTTAGGCACACCCAGAGACATATATTTCATTTTCTTTATCTTATCTCAATGTAAGAAACTCATCTCAATGCACTTCCCTTTGAAGATAGAACACAACATTCATAATTCGTGTCTCTTATAATTGAACAATTACCTAGAAGATGATTTTACATGTACTTTTTTATTTCTTTCCTTATAAATTCTCTGTCTATATTGCTGACATGTCACCTGAAGTATCTAAGGTTAAATCTTTACTGGTTGGGCAGGTGAGAAGTTGATATATGACTAACAGGCAATTCTCCTTTAGGAAACCTAGAATTGTGTAAGGATAGCTGATTCATACTGCTGCAACTGAAATATGTAATAACAGAGCAACAACAAAGGGCGAAGATGATGACAGCCCAGCACAGTGACTGGTTCTCTAGCTCCATGGCTGATGGAGAAATTACGACCCTGGTAAAACAAGGTGCTCCCAAAATCATTCCAGTCATTCCAAGGAGTGATGTGATTTTTCTTTACAGGCCCACAGCAAAGACACAATGTTGTTTAATTATTGCCTTTCTTCAAAGTGAGCTCCATTGTTTCCATACTTATAAGGCCCTACAGGGTCATACATGTAAATTTCTGTTCAACATAGAATTTTGAAGCACCACCTACATGCCAAGAGCTGGGAATTCTCATCAGCTTGTCCTTTATACACCCAAGCTTCTTTAGATAGCAAAGGAGAAGACTGTGACTCCATAATCTGGGAATTGTGGAATCCCAGTTGGGATGTCAGCCATAAAACTCCAACGTGGAGTTGAATTTTATACATAACAATATTAACTATTATTGCCAATTTCTGTTCAGACTTTAAATGCATTTTGTAATGAATCTTCTCTTTATGGCTGGGGATACAGCTGGGAGCTGGGAATACAGCTATAAAAATCATCAGCTGATACAGATATGGCCCTCTTCTGGTTTATTCTTCTGTTCATTTAATCTAATTCACCTGTTTTAAAACATTTTGAGAATGAGTCAAAATATAAGAGTTTGAAGCTAAAAGCATGGGCTCTGTCATACAAACTTGAGTATGAGCCTCCGTCTTGTTATAGTTCCCCTTGTGTGGCCAGAAACTTGCAGGTACCATGGAGCCTCTTCCCATTTATAAAATAGAGGTTACATTAGTACCTCCTCCCCAGGATAATTGTGAGGATTAAATGAGGTAATAACTTCTTGCTTCAGTGGCTTGAATTTATCAAGTGCTAAAAAAATGAGATCTCTTATTAGTTAATAATATTATTTTTCCCAGGCATGTATATACAGATTTGACTGGTTATGTGCCAGAAGGTGAAGGCTCTCCTTGAGCCATCAACTGGGTTAAGCTTAAGAAAAGCTTTGACAAGAGTTGAAATGATTTGTGACTCAATTCATACCATGCCTGGTGTTAAGTAGTCAACCAGGGAATGTCAAAGTTAAGATTTTCCTGGCAAATGGAATGAAGAAAAGAAGAACTAATTCAGGGACCCTTCCTTTTCTCTTGAATGGGATTATCTTAGAGAAAACAAGTTCTGAGAGAGGCTATGAAATAATGGTCTCTGGCTAAATACCATTGAAAAGAGCTATGTAATATATTTATATATTTTTATATAGGATCACAGTGTGCATTAGGTAAAAGACTAGTGAATACAAAAGAGATGGAATCAGTTTTAACTATTATTTCCCAAATTGATTTCTATGTTAAAAATATTTTAATAACATCAATTAGTATCTCCAGGAACACTCTTTGCCAAATTCTGCTAAAAGAAACTAAGAAGAATTTGCTTCACGATTGCAAAGTAGTAAAAGCATCCAAAGTTGGGAACCAGGCACATTTTTTCTGACCTCTGATCCTAACCAGTAGTATGAATTGGGGAAGTCACCTGATTTCAGCATGTATAAATATATGATAATATGCTCTTCATATATAGCCATAAAGAGAAGATTCATTACAAATTGCATTTAAAGTCAGAACAGAAATTGACAATAATAATTAATATTGTTACAGTGCAAATTCTAACTTGTACCAGAGTAAAGTCAAGGATACAGTTCTTCTGAGTAAAGCCTTTTGATATTGGATGTCTGGGAAGAGGTTGGGTGTGTTCAAGATAAAGCTGTTGATTAAAGTGTAAAGTATGTGCAGGAAGGAGCAGGAATCAAGACAGGGAAGATGAAGAAATGAAGGAGGATAATCCCGTGTGTGGGGCCGAGGCTACCAACAGAAATAATGAGGAAAATATGGGTAGGAGTGGCTGAGGAGTGAAACTAGACTCTTTTTTGATGTGCTAGTTTGAAGAAATAACCAACCATCTGGTTGGCAATCTCATCTATCTAGAGCTTAGGAAATAGACTAGAGCTTGAGAAATTAAATGAGGAAATGTTAGCACATTATTGTGAAATTTTTTAGAAAAGGGACATGACAGATTCAACTCTATATCTTCTGTGTTCAGCCTTGTGTCTGGTGCATAGAAGGAATTTCTAAAATGTTGGAAAACGAAATAAATAAATGAGTAAACCACTGGTCTACAAATTGTCCAATTCAAAGTAGATTTCAAGTCAGTTCGGGGTAAAATACAAACTGAATGAAAGAAATGACAGTTGAAACCATAGAATTGGGAGGATCCACCGTTAAAGATGTGTGGAGAAAAAGAAGACAACCAAAGACAAAACAGAGAGCTACCACTTATTTGGCGGCTGGCAGAAACTAGAGAAAACAGGGAGTCCAAGAGACTGAAGGAGAAATGAATGTTTTCCAACATGACAGGAAAGAAAGGAGAAAGGGAATAATAAATGTTATTAGATTCTGGGAGGTCCAGAGAGGTGTGACTTGTCTTCCATAAGTATCACTTCTTTTGGCCATGCTTTGGAAAGAGCAGCATGACCGTGGTACAAAGACCTGATGTCTGGGGTGTGGGTAATGCAGGCTGAGTGGAATGAAGGTCTTCCTAACATACATACATGTTTAGAACTTGACCTTAGAATAAGCTCAATAAGAGGAGGAAAATGGAGACCAGGTTGTTGGGTTTTTGTTCTTGTTTTTGTTGTTGTTGTTGTTGTTCTTAACATAGGCTGGTTCTTTTTAAATTTTTAATTATAAAAAATTTTTAACATAGGCAAAGGTTGAGAGCAGAGGAAGTATGGAAACATGTTCTGACCCTGATAAATTTCTCTAAAGAAGAAATGTCAATGGCTGACAAAGATATGAAGAAGAAAACAAACAAACAAACAAACTCAGCATCCAAATCACAGTGGTGTGATTCGGTCCTAACCCAGTTAGAATGGTTATTATAAAAAAGAAAAGATAACAAGTGCTGGTGAGGATGTGGAGGAAAGGGACATTTACATACTGTTGGTGGCCTCACATTCATTCTGGAGAACAGTTGGAACTCCTTATAAAACTTGTAAAATATTTGTAAATATGTTTTATCTGTACTGGGTTATGTGTTCTGTCTCTTTCCACTCTGACCTGTATTCAGACTACTTTTCTTGAAGACTAGTGATGCAGGAGTTGACATCATTTGGAGAATCTGGCTAAGGAGAAGTTGGGTTACAGTGTAGTCATTGCCAGCCCTGCTTAGCAGGAATGCCTCTTCCAGAAATAGTATACTGCCGCTGGGGTTCTCTGCTATCGTGACTGATGCTGTAGAGCAGAAGGTTATATCCAGCTTTGAAATATTTCTTACAGTTCCTGGCACCAAATACATGTGATACCAGTGATAGAGAAATTTTAAGCTAAGGATTTGATTCTCATTAACTACAAGTTAAAATTAAAGTTGACTTCTATTAAGAATATGCTGGAGGCTGGGGATGTGGCTCAGTGATAGAGCGCTGGCCCTGCTCCGGTGAGGCACTGGGTTTGATCCTCAGCACCACATCTAAATAAATAAAGGTATTATGTCCATCTACAACTAAAAAAAAAAATAGAAAAAGAATATGCTGATGCAGAGGGAACACCATGTATTATTTTCTTTTTTGATGTAGTTCATGCTATAAAGGATCTTGTGATTTTAAGGCCTAATCATACAGTGAGTATGGCTGGGTATGGAATTGCATGTAGTATACATCCCAACTGTCAGTAATAAAAAGCAAATCTGAATCAACAATGTTAGAGAAAAGACTGAATTATCCTTATCGTGCAGATATCACAAAACTATGGAGGTATAAAGAGCTAACTCAATTTCCCTCTTGTGAAAAAAGAAAGTGTATCAGATTTAAATGATTGAGATTCCAGAATATTCCACTTATACCGTAAGACTCAAGACTTTAAAGATAGGCAATGAATAAAACAGAAATTCATGGTATTGGACTTCTTCCTACCATGAACAGATGAATACAACAAAGTTTTTTTTTTATAAAGAAATGCTTTTGACACATGTGCTGGTGACAATAATTTTACATATTTATAGAATACCCTGTGGTGATCTGATACATGCATACAATGTGCCATGATCCTATCTTGGTAATTAACATACCTGTTTCCTTAAACATTATCATTACTTTGTGATGTAAAACTGCCAGCTCTTTCCTTCTAGTTCTTTATAAAGTGTATAATAAATAATCATGGACTATAGTCACTCAACTGTGCTGTAGAATGATAGAACTTACCCCTCTTAGGTAACTGTATTTTGTTCCCATTATTCAAATGTTGAAAAATACATTTGAATAATGTGAACATTATCCTACTTCACGCTTACCCTTTCTAACTTCCAGTGATCATTATTCTACTCTCTACCTCTATGAAGTCAACTTTTTTAGTTTCTACATATAAGTGAAAACATGCAGTATTTGTCTTTCTATGCTTAGTTTATTTCATTTAACATAAGGTCCCCCAGTTCTATTGCTGTTATTGCCAGTGGCAGGATTTCCTTCCTTTTATGGCCAGGTAGTATTCCATTGGGTATATACACCAGATTTTCTTTTCTTTTTTTGGGGGGGTGGGGGGGATGATATTTGTTCTCTTTCATGATAGTAGAATGTATTTTGGCATATCATACATACATACATTTTTGTGGTTGTACATGATGTGGAGTTACACTAGTTGTGTATTCATATATGAACATAGGAAATTTATGTTACTGTCTTTTCTATTCTCATTCTCCCTCCCTTCCAGTCGTTACCCCGTCCAATCGGGTGAACCTCACCCCGCACCCAGCCACACCTGCCTATTGAGAGTCAGCATCCACTTATCCGAGAGAACATTTGGCCTTTGTTTTGGGGGACTGGCTTATTTCACTCAGCATAATAGCCTCCAGTTCCATCGCTTTACTGGCAAATGCCACAATTTCATTCTTCTTTATGGCTGAGTAATATTACAAATTGTGTATATGAACCACATTTTCTTTATCCATTCCTCAATTAAAGGTCACCTAAGTTGGTTCCATAGTTTAGCTACTGTGAATTGAGCTGCTCTAAATATTGATGTCTCCTCCTCAGTATTGTATACTGATTTTCAATCTTTTGGATAGATACCGAGAAGTATGATAATTGGGTCAAATGGTGGTTCCATTCCAAGCTTTCTAAGGAATCTCCATACTGCTTTCCTGAGTGGCTGCACCAATTTGCAGTCCCACCAAAAAATGTATGAGTGTACCTTTTCCCCCACATCCTCACCAAATTTATTGTTATTTGTATTCTTGATAATTGTTACTCTGGAGTAAGATGAAATCTCAGCGTAGTTTTAATTTGCATTTCTCTAATTTTAGTTTGATACCATCCCATTTGTTGATTCTTGATTTTACTTCTTGTGCTTTAGGAGTCTTGTTGAGAAGCAGCTAAGCAATTCACCCTGAGAAGCCTGGCCAATTGAGGCCTAAGGAAACAGCCAAGTGGCCCTACTTACCCTCTTATAACCCCAGGAAACAGATGGGTGGCCATGCCTACTACCCACTCTTAGCCCAGAAAAGCAATTGCTCAGGGTAGGCTGCCCTCTTGAGAGCCTTTAAAAGCATTATACAGCCTGAAGACACTGCAAGGTACCCTTCCTAGGTCCACCAGTATGGCCTGGCCCCCACACGGGCACCCTGGCTCCATTATCAAACACACTACACTGACCCTACCAGAATGGTCCTATTTCTGCAGAGCCCTTGCAAACCAATGGATGACCTCTTTTCTTTTTCTTTCTTTCTTTCTTTCTTTTTCTTTCTTTCTTTCTTTCTTTCCTTCCTTCCTTTCTTTTCCTTCCTTCCTTCCTTCCTTCCTTCCTTCCTTTCTTTCTCTTTCTTTCTTTCTCTTTCTTTCTTCCTTCCTTTCTCTCTCTCTCTCTCTCTCTCTCTCTCTCTCTGTCTCTTTCTTTCTTTCTTTCTTTCTTTCTTTCTTTCTTTCTTTCTTTCTTTCTTTCTTTCTTTCTTTCTTTCTTTCTTTCTACCAGGGATTGAACCCAGAAGCACTTAACCACTGAGCAACATCCCCAGCCCTTTTCAAAATTTTATTTAGAGACAGGGTCTCACTGAGTTGCTTAGGGCCTCATTAAGTTGATGAGGCTGGCTTTAACTCACAATCCT
Organism: Urocitellus parryii; assembly: GCF_045843805.1. Classification (NCBI taxonomy): domain Eukaryota; kingdom Metazoa; phylum Chordata; class Mammalia; order Rodentia; family Sciuridae; genus Urocitellus; species Urocitellus parryii. The sequence goes on along the minus strand of NC_135538.1, from coordinate 78,142,376 downwards.
CCTGCCTCCGCCTTCTGAGCCACTGGGCTTCTTTCCTCTTTTTATTTGCATCCTCAGTAGCAATTCTGCACTCCCCAGTAGATACCTGATCCTCTAAATCATGTCTGGATCTTTCTAGAAATCTTGAGAGATAACCATGGAATGATGACAAGGGAAATGATATCAGAGAAATAGCCAAATCTCTGTCAACTACATTAAAATCCTCAGGTCACAAGGGGTGACTCTAACAACTATCACTGAAAGTGTAGCTTGCTGACTGGCAGCACTAACACCACCAAGAAACTTGTCAAAAATGCAAATTTATAGGCTCAACCCAGTCTTTCTGACTCAGAATTTCTGAGGGTGGGACCCATCATCTGTGTTTAAACTCTCTCTAGGTGATTCTCATACATGCTAAAGTTTGAGAGCCATTCTCTAATCTGTTTCCCCTTTGCAACTCAGCTTTCATGATACCTCACCAGTTTTGTTTTGCATTAACTGGGCTAATGGTCTCTTTAGATAAGCTGTGGAAATGGGAGTTTTGGAAGTTAGGAAACCAAGCACAGGGAATGGGAAAGGTAGAAGTCAGAAAAGAAGGATGAAATTTACACAAGTGTGATTCCATAGTCCTTCTGTGGGATAACATTTCATATTTTCTGCCTCATATGGACTGAGGAGCTAAGCAAGTCTTTTAAACAAAATTTAAATCTAGCATTGGACTGGGAAATCAAGCAAAGAACAGAATCCCAGGTGATTATCTTTGTTTGGTCTAGTCTCCCAGATCTTTTTCTACTCTGGCACCCAAAGATTACTACCACCAACAACACTGTATAAGTTATGGCTTATATATTCATTCCATAGAGTTACAGTTTTCTTGCTTTAGATTCCTAACCCTGAGTAAGAGAGAAGTCGTCCACTACACTGGGTATCCTTTATCTGTGTTCTGTAGAGCGCTATGGCAACTGCATAAACCTATGTTCTCAGAAATTATGCACAGTCATCTCTCAGTATCCATGAAGGATTAGTTCCAGGATGGCTTTGGATTCCAGAATTTGTGTACGCTCAAGTTCTTTGTACAAAATTGCAATAGTTCTTGCACGTAATCTATACACATCCTCCTATATAATTAAAATAACTAATATAGTGCAAATACTATGTAAATAGTTGTTATACTGTATTATCTAGGAAATAATGACAAGGAAAATTGTCTGCATAAAGTCAGTACAGATGAAATCCACCCCCACACACACACACACAAATTAAGGCATTTCGGATCTGTAGTTTGTTGACTCCGAAGATGCAGAACATGCAGCATGGAGGGCTGATTGTACTACTGAAATTCCTCTGTGTGTCTGCCATATCACTGCCTAGTAAAATTCCCATATTATGATTCACAGATATCTCTCTCTCTCTTTTTTTTTTAATTTTGGAGAGACTATGAGTCATTCAGCACAGATAGCATAGGTTTCCACACTTCCTTTCAAATGGGTTACGCCCATCCTTTCATGAATGAAGACAAGTGGCTACTAATCTGTGACACGATTCAAGTAGGATTCCTTATGTTTCTGTGAGGAGGAAACACACTTTAGGAAATTTGGCAGTGTGGAGGTGCTATAATAATTTTGCTGGAGGCTTCACATAATTGTTCCAATCAAGTTACTAGAATTTCATTCGCTTTTTGGGTAGAGTCCAACAGAAACAAGCTAAGAACTTTTATGCCAACCAGAAAACACTGTGATTTCAGCAAAACACTTCCAAGGAAGGATGAGATTTTAGGGTTGACCTGGAGAAGATATACAAAACTGTGTTCCCTTAAAAATCATTGCTCATGGCTGAGTATGGTGGTGCACGCCTGTAATCCCAGTCTCAGCAACAGCAAGATGCTAAGTAACTCAATGAGACCCTGTCTCTAAATCAAATGCAAAATAGGGCTGGGAATGTGGCTCAGTGGTTGAGTGCCCCTGAGTTCAATCCTCATTAACAAAAAGGAAAAAAAATTAAAAGTCATTGCTCACAATATAGATGTGAATGTTGTTTAATTTTTATACCATTTCTTTGTGTGCTATGAGATATGCCTATGGAACCAAATTTTTGTTCTCTTATTCTCAGCATTCAGCTTTTATTTCTCATGTAGGACTAATGTCAACAAACTTCCTATTATGCTATTAGATCATAAGTTGTACAATATAAAAGCTAATAATTAGGTCAATGAGTCAGACATAGAAATGAGAAATCGGGTGGAGCATAGCAAAATTTTCATTTCATAAGAATGGAAAAAACAAGAGAAGCTATTTTATTTAAAAGAAGTTGTACAGATGCTTTTATTTAGGTTCTAAAGTAAGTTGTTATTCTATAGTAGCCATATCATTTTAATGTGAATATTTTTCCCAAAGATACTTAATTTATTTGTAAACATCAGTGACTAATTCTTACATCATAGTTTTCCTGTTTTCATCTTTGTTTCTTTGTTAAGCTACTATCTATATACCACAGGCAAAACCAACTAGAATTGAAAAACCTGGTTGTTGACTCGTGAGAGGTAGCCACACCTCACCTTGGGAGCCCAGAAATGCCAGTTTTGCTACTCTCAATCCAAACTATCCACACCTTAGACAAAGATCACCTGAATTTTCTCTTCCTCTCCCTGAGCACTTATTATTTTCCTCTCTCGAAAAAGACATGAATTGTTTTCCTCTTTCTTCTAGAAGAACCTGTCCTGATTCTACCCTAAGTGTGATGTTCTGGAGATCCCAATTCAAGTGAGGAATAACCTGGTCTCAGCCCAAGCCCCTAAAGCCTACATCCAATCCCATTTCTGCCCTCCCTTGTCTGAGCTTAGGTGAGAGGGGCAGGCTCCCTGTCCTCACTCTCACCAGGATGAAAGGACTGGCCCAGATTGTGGATCTTTAGGGATTGTGGATCCATGACACTGATTCTTTAGGATTCCCTTTTTCTGTCCCCAGGTGAGTTCCTCAATGTGTGCCTTACAGTTTACAAATTCTTTCATAGCTTTATGATCAAAAAGAGCCTTTTCACACTCCTGTTCTTATTCATTCTTTGTATTAACTCTGAGGG